>NC_091980.1:18261207-18611207 GCF_044704955.1 Pristiophorus japonicus
CTTTCTCCAGTCCGAAAAACAACCATTCACCGCTACTCTCTGTTTCCTGTCACTTCGCCAATTTCATATCTATGCTGCCACTGTCTCCTTTATTCCATGGGCTGCAACTTTGCTGGCAAGCCTATTATGTGGCACCCCTTTGTCGAACGCCTTTTAGAAATCCATGTAGACCACATCAGCCGCATTGCCCTCATTAACCTTCTCTGTTACCTCATCAAAAAACTCAATCAAGTTGGTTGCACATGATTTGCCTTTAACAAATCCCTGTTGGCTTTCCTTAATTAATCCACACTTGTCCAAGTTAATTTTGTCCCTGATTATTGTTTCTAAAAACTTCCCCTCTAATGAGGTTAAACTGACCGGCCTATATTTGCTGGGTTTATCTTTACACCCTTTATTGAACAAGGGTGTAACATTTCAATTCTCCAGTCCTCCCCCATTTCTAAGGAGGATTGGAAGATTATGGCCAGTACCTCCGCAATTTCTTCCTTCATTTTCCTCGGTTTTCCATACCTCAGGAGCCTACTGTCAACAAGGGAAAACTTCAATGACAGAGTCCAATACCACCTTCAGTGTGCCAGCGCAGTCTTTGGTAGCCTGAGGAAGAGAGTGCTTGAAGACCAGGATCTCAAACCCGGCACCAAGCTCATGTTCTACAGTAATGCCCGCCCTCTTATATGCTTCAGGGACATGGACTATGTACATCAGGCACCTCAAAGCACTGGAGTCATACCACCAACGCTGCCTCCACAAGATCCTGCAAATCCATTGGCAGGATAGGCGCACCAACGCCAGTGTTCTCGCTCAGGCCAGCATCACCAGCATCGAAGCTTTGACCATGCTCGATCAGCTCCAATGGATAGGCCACATCGTCTGTATGCCCGATACTAGACTCCCAAAACAAGCGCTCTACTCCGAACTCCGAAACACCAAGTGAGTCCCAGGTGGCACCCTCAATGCCTCCTTGAAAAAGTACAACATCCCCACCGACACTTGGAAGCCCCTGGCACAAGACTGCACAAAGTGGAGGAGAAGCATCCGGGAAGGCGCCGAATACTTTGAGTCTCTTCGCCGGGAGCATGCAGAAGCCAAGCACAAACAGCAGACGGAACATATGACAACCCAAGCACCCCACCCACCCATCCCTCTAACCACCGTCTGCCCCACCTGTGACAGAAACTCTAGGTCCCGTATTGGTCTCTTCAGTCACCTGCGAACTCATATTAGTGTGGAAGCATGTCATCCTCGACTCGGAATGACTGCCTAAGAAGAAGATCTTATCCGGTCCTGGTGACTTATCTACTTTAAGTACAGCCAGCCTTTCTAGTATCGGTGTCAGCTATGGCTCAGTGGGTAGCACTCTCATAAGAACATACATAAGAACATAAGAAATAGGAGCAGGAGTAGGCCATTTGGCCCCTCGAGCCTGCTCTGCCATTCAATAAGATCATGGCTAATCTGATCTTGGCCTCAACTTCACTTTCCTGCGCGCTCCCCATAACCCTTGACTCCCCTTTCATTCAAAAATCTTTCTATCTCCACCTTAAATATACTCAATGGCCCAGCCTCCATAGCTCTCTGAGTCAGAAGGTTGTGGGTTCAAGTCCCAGTCCAGGGACTTCAGCATAAAAATATCTAGGCTGACACTTCAGTGCAGTGCTGAGGGAACACTGCACTGATGGAGGTGCCGTCTTTCGGATGAGACCTTAAACCGAGGCCCCGTCTGCTCTCTCAGGTGGATGTAAAAGATCCCATGGCACTATTTTGAAGAAGAGCAGGGAGTTATCTGCCAATATTTATCCCTCAATCAACATAACAAAAAAATAGATTATCTGACCATGATCACTTGTTGTTTATGCGAGCTTGCTGTGCGCAAATTGGCTGTCGCATTTCCTACGTTACAACAGTAACTTCACTCCAAAAGTACTTCATTGGCTGTTAAGCGCTTTGAGAAGTCCAGTGGTCGTAAAAGGTGCTATATAAATGCAAATCTTTCTTTTCAGTATCAATTCTTATCCCATCCAGTATCTCCTCTAGCTCCTCTTTCACGATGTCGAAAGCAGCACCTTCTTCCTTGGTGAACACAGATGCAAAGTGCTCATTTAGCACCTCAGCCATGTCCCTGTCTCCATGCGTAGGTCTGCTTTTTGGTCCCTAAATGGCCCCATCGCTCCTCTTATTACCCGTTTACTATTTATATGCCGAGAGAAGACTTTTGGATTCATTGTTATGTTAGCTGCAATTCTATTCTCATATCCTCTCTTTGCCCCTCTTACGTTTTTTCTCTTCTCCTCTGAACTTTCTATAGTTAGCCTGATTCTCAGATGTTTTCTCGACCTGACATCTGTCGTACGCAGCCTTATTCTGCTTCAGCTTACTATCTATCTCTTTCATCACCCAGGGAGCTCTGACTTTGGTTGCCTTACCTTTCCCCCTCGTGGGAATGTACCTCGATTGTACCCAAACTAGTTCCTCTTTAAAGGCAGCCCATTATTCCATTACAGTTTTGCCTGCCAATCTTTGATTCCAATTTACCCGGGCCAGATCCATTCTAATCACACTGAATTATGCCTTCCACCAATTATGTATTTTTACTCTAGATTGCTGCCTGTCCTTTATCATAGATAATCTAAACCTTATGATACTATGATCACTGTTCCTAAATGTTCACCTGCTGACACTTGCTCCATTTGACCTATCTCATTCCCCAGAACCAGATCCAGCAATGCCTCTTCCCTCATTGGGCCAGAAACCTACTTATCAAGAAAGTTCTCCTAAACATACTTCAGAAATTCTTCCCCCTCTCTGCCCTTTACAATATTATTATCCCAGTCAATATTAGGGTAGTTGAAGTCCCCCATTATCACTACTCTATAATTCTTGCATCGTTCTGTAATTTCTCTACAAATCTGCTCCTCCATATTTTTCCCACTAGTTGGTGGTCCATACAGATCGCTAAGAATTATTATATCAGGAGGGTAAAAATCATCTGGAATTTTCTTATCTGTATCGAGATCGGTATTCTTTAGTACTTCAAATGTCAATATTTGTTAACCATAAACTCACATTTAATGCGAGATATATTGAAGTGCAGTCCACATCATCGTATGTTTGATAGATAAAATTTTTTTGTTCAAGAGTACTTTAATTCCCTCCATGTGACTCCAGTCCATAATAGGTGGTTGACTGTTCATGCTCTCAGGGCTACTAGGAATGAGCCAAAAATACTAGGCCGCATTATAGTGACATCATTATTCCTGGCCAAAGTGGAGATGATTGGGTAATTCCCCTGTCAATCACACCTACCGTAAGTCCCACCCCGCCTCCAGCTCATTGGCTGGCACAGTGGTGTCAATAGACACTCAGTAAATACTATCTTACCATCATCCCAGGATCAAAAAACTGCCATAATATTGAAGCACTGAATACGGAACTGATTGTTAATCGGAGACTCAGAACCATAAAGGAAATTGGGTTTGCGCATTTCACAGGATATATACACTGGCGGTTATTAAAATCAGTCAACCAGATTCAATCTAGTTATTAAATGTAAAACATTGATATTCAAACCCATTTGCATTTAGTTCATATTTTGTTGACTAAACCTCTCGTATCAAGTGATCCCTCAGCACATCTCAGATACTTAAATAATTCCCCAAAGACCGGTGGACAAAGAAGAAAGACTTTGCATTTATGTAGTGCCTTTCACGACCTCAGGACATCTCAAAGTGCTTTCTACCCAAAGAATTACTTTTGAAGGGTAGTTACTGTTGTAATGTCGGAAACTCAGCAGCCAATTTCCGCACAGCAAGTTCCCACAAACAGCAATGTGATAATGATGAAAGTGATGTTGATTGAGGGATAAAAGTTGGCCAGGACACTTGGAACACCTCCCCTGCTCATTCGGGAATAGTTCCATGGGATTTTTTACATTTACGTGAGAGAGCAGACAGGACATTACAGGACCTCCGACAGTGCAGCACTCCCTCAGTACTGCACTGGGAGTGTCAACCAAGATTTTTGTGCTCAAGTCTCTGGAATGGGACTTGAACCCACAAACTTCTGACTCAGAGGCAATGAGTGCTACTAACAGAGTTACAGGTGACACAGCTGAACCTGAAAAGCTTGTGACTAATGTCTATCGCAAAACCTGTTGGTTAGTTTATTGACTATTGCTGCTTTGCTGACACTATACAAATAAGAGCAGCAATTTTGTTCACCTATTTTAACAACCTGGTTCAAAACTAGGGAGTCATAAATATATGTATCGCTTCCATGGAATCTTTTACGTCCACCCGAGAGAGCAGACGGGGCCTTGGTTTCACGTCTCATCTGAAAGGCAGTGCAGCACTCCCTCAGTACTGCACTGGAGTGTCAGCTTGGATTATTGTGCTCAAGTCTCTGTACGATGACCCATCACCACTCCGCACTGACCCCTTAACACCCCGCTGGGGAAATTGTTCCGCAGGTCGCGAGGCTGGTGGACATCTCGGGGCGCTTCTTAAAGGGGAGGGCGCCAGCGTCCCGGGCCACCATCTTTTCTGGATTGCCGACTCTCGGGGTCGGTTCCAGGATGGCGGCCCAAGCCTGGTCCGGGCCGACATCGTGCAGCCCGACACTCCGCCTTGGGTGCTGGGCTGCAGTCCTGGTCCCACGCTGCCCTGGTGGCCCAGTGGAGGCCATCAGAAGCCTTGTGGCCCTCCCCTTTAATCGAAGGGGAGGGGCATTGAAAGGCATCAGCGGTACATAGAGCATTCGCGTAGTGCTTCCTTCAATGCCCCAGTACTGCCCCGGTTACCACCCCGAAAGGAAGTGGAGCACCCCAGATTGCTTCCTTTGAGGGGCGGTAAGGGCAATTCTGTGGCGGCGGGGGCAGGGGGGCCAGACTTCTACGCTGGCCGCAGGAAGACCCAGCCCCAGCTGGTTACCACCCCTAATCGGGGCGCAGGGCAATTTTACCCCAACAGTCTCTGAACAAAATATGTGCGTGTATGGCTGTTCTAATGCACTGGCATCTCACAATGCAGCTCTTCCAAAAAAACATTTATTCGTGGCTAATACTGCGACATCCTCTGTGATAAATTACAAGACCTCGGGCTAGGGAAAGCTGTGCAACTAACAGTCTTGGCCACAGCTCTCTACAGGTGTGTCCTGCCAGCTACAGATCCAGTGGAATGGAATGTAAAAGGTGTGTCAATGCCTGGCTGCGATCAGGAACATTTTATCAGATGACTCAATATTGCATGTACTGCTCGAAATGTTGATAGCAAAATTACATTATCGCCTACTGTGGGTATAGAAGAGAGACTCAAGGGCATTGGCTATAATTTGCTATTTTCAAGTTTTGATTCAGTGCTAATCTTGGGAACTGGAATGTATTTCCAGTATTCCCCAGCACACCCAGGTCAGGTACAACACAGGTTATACAAAGGCTAAGGGTTTCTTTCTCTACACTACATCCAACATTGTGCTGTAACATTAAACCACGAGGAGCACCCATTTCTAGACTGATGTGACACTTCCATTTCCCGCACCAAATTTCCTTGTGGTCTCTTCATGAGCCTTTCATTTCAGCGCTGAATTACGGGCAGTTTATGGGCTGAGGGTTCAGAACCTGATTGAGATCTGCCGAAAACCATTCCACTCAGGACCCTGACAGCCAGTCGAGAGAGAAGACAATGAATCCACCAATCTGTGCTAAAAAGGAAGGCATTCGAATTAACAAGGTCACTCAGTTTCCTTTATAATCAGTTCTTCTCCAACCCTACAACCCTCCACGATCTCAGCGCTCCTTCAATTCTGGCCTCTTGCTCATCCCCAATTTTAATCGCTCCAACATTGGCAGATGTACTGATGGTCCTAAGCTCTGGAATTTCTTCCCCAAACCTCTCCACCTGTTTACTTCTCCTTTCTCCTTTAAGACACTCCATAAAACCTAGCCCTTTTCACCAAACTTTTGATTGTCTGTCCTAATATTTCCTTATGTGGCTCGATGTCAAATTTATTTTGCTAGCGCTCCTGTGAAGCGCCTTGGTACATTTTACTACGTTAAAGGCGGTAGGTAAATGCAAGTTGTTCTGACCAGTTTTGCAGCTGGAATTTGTGCATAAATCTTTTCACAGACTGGAAGGTCTTCACACTGAGGTGGAAGCCTGGATTGCAGCTATTGGTAAGTGGTCACCAATACCGACACCATTACTGGAAGACGTGGTTTAATAAGGTGGTCCATTGGCATACAAGCACAACCATGTTGGTCCAATCCTAGTATTAGGGAAAAGGATCACATCATTCTGATGGTCCAAACTATTAGCTCCCAATCTCTCAAACCTGTTTCCTTTAGAATCAGTTCTTCTCCAACCCTACAACCCTCCACGATCTCGCCGCTCCTTCAATTCTGGCCTTTTGCGCATCCCCAATTTTAGTCGCTCCTATAGGGTGTGAGGAAGGAAGAAAGGGAGGGAGGAAGGGAGGAATGGAGGTAGGAAGGTCAGGAGGACAGGAAAAAGGAGGGAAGGGGTATAGAAAAAGGAGGGAAGGAAAAGGGGATGGAAGGGGAAAGGGAGAAAGGGGAATGAGAAATGGAGGAAAGGAGAAAGGGAGGGAAAAAAGGGGAATGAGAATGAAAGGGAAGGGAAAATGAAGGGAAGGTAGGATGGACTCAAATAGAACCTTTCAAATCCTCATCATGCCCCCCTCTTTACAATGTTTGGCTTTATTAAAGGGCTTGCTTTTCAGTCAATCTCCAGTTCTGATAAAAAAAACATTCTATTTACTATTCGTATAATCTTGCTGTGTACAAAATAGCTGTTGCAGTTGCCTACAAAACAGTGACTAAATTTCAAAACCAACTATTTCTTTGATGGGGTTAGTTGAGGGATATATGTTGGTCAGGATACTGGAAAGAATTCCTCAAACTCTTCTTCAAGTAATGCCTTGAGAAAATTTGCATCCACCTGAACAGGTGGACAAGGGCCTCAGCATAGGAATTGACCTGGAACACAATGTAGCCCTCCCTCTGCACTGGACTAAAGTGTCAGCTGAGATTATCAGTTGACTAACTTGATTGCATTTTTCAAGGAGGTGTGAAGAAGGGTCGATGAGTGTAGTGTGTTTGATGTAGTATATATGGATTTTAGCAAGGCTTTTGATAAGGTTCCACATGGCAGACTGGTCATGAAAGTAAAGCCCATGGGATCCAAGGCAAATTGGCAAATTGGATTCAAAACTGGGTCAGAGGCAAGTAGCAGAGGGTAATGGTCGATAGGTGTTTTTGTGACTGGAAGTCTGTTTCCAGTGGCATTCCACAGGGCTCAGTACTAGGTAACTTGCTTTTTGTGGTATATATCAATGATTAACACTTGAACGAAGGGGGTATGGTTAACAAGTTTGCAGATGATACAAAAATTGTCCATGTGGTTGATAATGTAGAAGAAATCTGTAGACTGCAGGAAGATATCAATGTACTGGGCAGGTGGGCAGAATAGTGGCAAATGGAATTCAATCTGGATAAGTGTGAGGTAATACATTTGGGGAGGTCTAACAAGGCAAGGGAATACACAATAAATAGTACGACACTGACTAGGGTAAAGAAACAAAGGGACCTTGGAGTGCAGGTCCACAGATCCCTGAGGGTAGCAGGCCAGGTAGATAAGGGGTCAAAATTGCCCCGCGTACCATTTGGAGGTGGTAATCTTCCAGGGCCAGGACATTTATCACCTGACCTGGAGGTTACGCCCCTGCATGGAATTCTGCCCTTCAATGGAGGCGGAACGCTATCGGAGGCGCTCCAGAGTCTAAAGCCCTTCCAGCAACGTCAGTGCTACGCGGCTCCCCTTCAATTAAAGGAGAGGGTCGCTGTGCGCTCTGCAGTTGCTTTGGTGGGCGCCACTGGGCCATCAGGGATGCCCTCGACCAGGCCAGCAGCTTGGCACCCAAAACGGGGTTCCGGGCTGTAGGATGGTGGCCCGGGCTAGGCGAGGGCCGCCATTGTCGGACCAACTGAAGAGTTGACAGACTGAAAAATATGGCGGCCCATGCCGCAAACAGCCTCCCCTTTAAGGAATGTCCTAGCAGCGGATGTCTGCCAGCTTTGCGATAGTGAAGCTCTCGGTGACTTCGGCTGGTGGCAATCTCGCCGCCCACGGGGAGCAAAGGGGTCAACGCAGGGTGGCGAGGGTGGCAGGGGTCTGGAACTCGCTGCCTGAAAGAGTGGTAGAGGCAGAAACCCTCATCACACTTAAAAAGTACTTGGATGTGCACCTGAAATGCCGTAACCTACAGGGCTTCGGACCAAGAGCTGGAAAGTGGGATTAGGCTGGATAACTCTTGGTTGGCCGACACGGACACGATGGGCCGAAATGGCCTCCTTCCGTGCAGTAAATTTCTATGATTCCATGTGCTCAAGTCCTGCCATGGAGCTATTGAGCGGCAGGTCGGGGTCATAAAAGGAGCGGAGGTACAGCGGCCCGGGAGCAGCGTAGAGGTGTATTACTTCAGGGAGCAGCGCGAGCTGGTGCAGGAGGGCGACGGCAGCGAAGCTTGACATCATCAAGGTCCAGGTCGATGATTGGCGCGTGGGCAGATACAGCAGGAGCTATGAGAGACTGTGGAGGGATGTGATAGGGGCCCAGGAGAGGCGTGAGTTCGGGGCCAGGGGCCCGGGGGCAGCACGGGCCAGCCCACACTGCGATACGTGCGCGCACGAGGTTCGTGCAGCAGAGCTGGTCTCCAGTCGTCTTGGATAACCCATACCACTGGACCAAGACCTAGCTCTGTCAAGCCCGTGTGGTGGCTGGTGTGCAACGGCCACCACACGTTAAAAACATCCACGCACAGGCACCTTCCACTCTTCAGGATGTAGTTCAGGACCAGGAATATTAGGTCCTTCATTGAAACACCTGTGAACTCATCCTTTTTTGGTGTGGAAGCAAGTCATCCTCGTTTCGCGGGACTGCCTATGATGATGATAATGGTGGAGCTAAAACCCACAACTTTCTGACTCGAATGCAAGAGCACTACACTGAACAAAGGATGATGTTGTTCTACCATTCAGATGAACAATAAATTACTGTGTGTGTTCCTGATTCCCCAAACAATGATCCCTGTGAGTCCTATTCCATGCCAGCAACACTTACTGTGCATTGTATGCTTGTATCCGATATTCTCAACTGGACTCACTGAATAAATTGGTCACTTAAGGATGACGAGAGAATAGGAATAAAAAGCTACTACTGAGACAGCACAATAAACCATTCAAATTTTCTTTTGTATTTTTTAAGTGAAATTGTATTTTCAAAGTTTAATTTCACACTTGAGAATTAAAGCTCACCCTGGGATTTCAACAGCTTTCTTAATGTAATCATAGGATCTCAAGTTAGATTCTGATGTAGAAGAGCCTTTCATCTCATTATTCTAAAATACCAACCCTACCATCATCGCATCACATCATTGAAAGAAATAAATACTTGCATTTATACAGCACCTTGTATGACCTCAGGATGTTCCACAAGGCTTTATGGCCAATTAAGTATTTTGAAGTGTAGTCACTGTTGTAAAGTAGAAAATACAACAGCCAATTTGCGCAGAGCAAGGCCACAAAAACAGCAATGTGATAATGGCCAGACAATCTGATTTAGTCATGTTGAATTGAGGGTTAAATTTTGGCCAGGACACCTTGATGCACTTTCTCCACCTAGGGCGGTCTTCGGCCAGGGATTCCCAGGTGTCAGTGGTGATGTCGCACTTTACCAGGGAGGATTTGAGGGTGTCCTTGTAGCGTTTCTGCTGCCCACCTTTGGCTTGTTTGCCATGAAGGAGTTCCGCATAAAGCAATCGATTCAGCAGCCTCGTGTCTGGCATGTGAACTATGTGGCCTGCCCAGTGAAGCTGATCGAGTGTGGTCAGTGCTTCAATGCTGGGGATGTTAGCCTGGGCGAGGACACTGATGTTGGTGCGCCTGTCCTCCCAGGGGATTTGCAGGATCTTGCGGAGATATAGTTGGTGATATATCTCCAGCGACTTGAAGTATCTTCTGTACATCGTCCATGCCTCTGATCCATACAGGAGGGCAGGTATTACTACAGCCCTGTAGACCATGAGCTTGGTGGTAGATTTGAGGGCCTGGTCTTTGAACACTCTTTACCTCAGGTGGCCAATGGCTGCACTGGCACACTGAAGGTGTTGTTGATTCTCCGCATCAAATTCTGCCTTTGTTGATAAAAGGCTCCCAAGGTATGGGAAGTGGTCCACGTTGTCGAGGACCGCGCCATGAATCTTGATGACTGGGGAGCAATGCTGTGGGGCGAGGACAGGCTGGTGGAGGACCTTTGTCTTACGGATGTTAAGCGTAAGGCCGATGCTTTCATATGCCTCGGTGAATACATTGACTATATCCTGGAGTTCAGAATGTGCACAGACACAGGCGTCGTCCGCGTACTGCAGCTCAATGACAGAGGTTGGACCTGGCATGGAGGTGGCGTAGGTTAAACAGCTTCCCACTGGTTCAGTAGTTTAGTTCCATTTCAGCGGGGAGCTTGTTGACTGTGAGGTGGAGCATGGCAGCGAGGAAGATTGAGAAGAAGGTTGGAGCGATGATGCAGCCCTGTTTGATCCCGGACCGGACGTGGATTGGGTCTGTAATGGAACCGCTGGCAAGGATCACGGCCTGCATGTCGTTGTGGAGCAGGCAAAGGATGGTGACAAACTTTTGGGGGCATCCAAAACAGAGGAGGACGCTCCATAAGCCCTCATGGTTGACAGTGTCAAAGGCATTTGTAAGATCGAAAAGGCCATGTATAAGGGCTGACGCTGCTCCCTGCATTTTTCCTGCAGCTGTCGTGCTGCAAAGATCGTGTCCATTGTGCACCGTAAGGGATGAAATCTGCACTGTGATTCCAGGAGGAGCTCCTCGGCAACAGGGAGAAGATGGTTGAGGAGAACCCTAGCAACAACCTTCCCAGTGGCTGATAGCAGGGAAATTCCCCTGTAGTTGCCACAGTCAGATTTGTCCCTCTTTTTAAAGATGGTCAAGCTCACTGCATCTCTGAGATCTCCCGGCATGCTCTCCTCCCTCCAAATGAGAGAGATGAGGTCATGTATCCGCGCCAATAGTACCTCTCCGCCATACTTTAGCGCCTCAGCAGGAATTCCACCCGCACCCGTAGCCTTGTTATTCTTGAGCTGTTTTATGGCTTTTCCTACCTTGTGCAGTGTTGGGGTCTCACTGAGGTGGTGGTGGGTTGCACGCTGCAGGATGGAGTCGAGAACACTCGAGTCAAAGGCAGGGTCTCGATTGAGGAGATCTTCAAAGTGCTCCTTCCAGCGGGCCCTGACAGCCTCGGTGTCCTTGATGAGTGTTTCCCCGTTCTTGGCCAGGGGTGGGGTGGGGCCTTGGGAGTTTGGACCGTAGGTGGCCTTGACTGCAATGAAGAATCCTCGCATATCGTGGCTGTCGGCCAGTTGTTGTATCTGTTAGTTGCTCTGTAAAATCTGATCTGAACTTACCGTTCACAACCCTGAACATCTGCCCTCTTGTACTGCTTTCCTGGTCCTCAGTGTTAGTTTTCGCAACATGGTGCATGACTTGAAAATAAGCAAGTTGTTAGGTGCAGGAAAATTACATTTCCCTGATCCCTTTCAATTCCAATCAAACCTGAGTACGAAGGTAGTTCTGTTTGGTGGCCTCGACCTGCGAGAGACAATCAGCGGCAAGTCGGGGCCATAAAAGGAGTGGTGAGCACCGGCTCCCCGGAGAGTGTAGCGGCGTACCACTTCAAGGTACAGTGCGAGCTGGAGCAGGAGGGTGACGGCAGCGATGAGGGACGTCATCAAGGTCCAGATCGGTGATTGGAGCGTGGGCAGGTACAGCAGGAGCGGCGAGGTCGGGGCGAAGGAGCAGCGAGAGAATTTAGAGGGATGCGATCAGGGCCCAGGAGAGGTGTGATTTCGGGGCCAGAAAAGGTGAGGGCCCAGGGGCAGCACGGGCCAGCCCACATTGCAATATATGTGCGCACTAGGCCCGTGCAGCAGAGCTAGTCTCCAGTCATCTTGGTTAATCTTTGCCACTGGACCAAGACCTAGCTCTGTCAAGCCCGTGTGGTGGCTGGTGTGCAACGGCCACCCCACTTTAAAAAGAATCCATGCACAGGCATCTTTCACCCTTCAACATGTAGTTTGGGACCGAGAATATTAGGTCCTTCATTGAAACACCTGTAAACTCATCTCTTTTTGGCGTGGAATCAAGTCGTTCTCGTTTTGAGGGACTGCCTATGATGATGATGGTTTGTTCGTTCATCGCACCAATATTTATGAGGATTTCAAGGCCTTGGAGAGGGTGCAGTGGGAAATTATTGGAATGATTCCAGGGATGATGGACACAGTTATGTGGAGAGACTGGAGAAGCTGTGATCGTTCTCCTTGGAACAGGGAAGGTTAAGGGGAGATTTATTAGAGGTGTTCAAAATCATGAAGGATTTTGATAGAGTTGA
Source organism: Pristiophorus japonicus (assembly GCF_044704955.1). Lineage (NCBI taxonomy): Eukaryota > Metazoa > Chordata > Chondrichthyes > Pristiophoridae > Pristiophorus > Pristiophorus japonicus. The sequence goes on from NC_091980.1 coordinate 18,273,693, forward strand.
AGGCTTGGTAACCAGAGGACACATATTTAAGATAATTGGAAAAAGTGACAGATGAGATGATACACAGTAAGTTGCTGTGATCGGCTAGGCACTGCCTGAAAACAGATTCAAGAATAACATTCAAAGGGGGATTAGATAAATACTTGAAGGGGAGAAAATTTGCAGTGCTAAGGGGAAAGAGTGGGGGAGTGGGACTAATTGAATAGCTCTGCCAAAGAGCTGGCACAGGCACGATGGACCAAATGGCCTCCTTCTGTACGATAATATTCTATGAAATAGGATTAAGAAGTCATGGATTTTCAGCAGATTTGAACTAGGCAGTGCACTCTTTACAACGCACTTCAATTGTGTTACTGATTTCCAATGCGGCCCTTTTAAGTAATGTGATAGTTTGCTTTCTTTAATATCCTATAAAAGCTCCCAAGTAGAGAAACAATTTGAAAAGTCTCAGCCCAGTTCCCACAGCACAAAATTACCCCCATAATTCACCATTGGCACAAAAAATAGACAAAATAAAATTATCAAAACGTAATTCCTATCCTCAGCAGTGCAACCAGAACGTTGCCTTATAATATCCTTCTTTTAGTTATGTTATTGATTATGTACACATTCTTATGTCAAAATGTGCAGCATGATTGATAACTTTAATTTGCTTACATCACAAAGACTGCTAAATATCCCTGGGGCGCGCTGTGTTCACTAAGTAAGCAACAGTTTCCATAAAAGTTTATTTTGGATTCGCTAACAGTACAGATGGCAACCGGCAGATTCAGTGCAGCCAAAGAAATATGAGGTTTAAAGAAAGACTTGCATTTATATAGCGCCTTTCACGACCATCGGGCGTCTCAAAGTGTTTTACAGCCAATGAAGTACTTTTGGAGTGTAGTCACTGTTATAATGTGGGAAACGCAGCAGCCAAATTGCACACAGCAAGCTCCCACAAACAGCAATGTGATAATGATCAGATAATCTGTTTTTGTTATATTGATTGAGGGATAAATATTGGCCAGGACACCGGGGATAACACCCCTGCCCTTCTTCGAAATAGTGTCATGGGATCTTGTACGTCCACCTGGGAGAGCAGACGCGACCTTGGTTTAACTTCTCATCCGACAGTTCAGCACTCCCTCAGCATTGCCCTGGATTGTCAGCTTAGATTTATGTGCTCAAGTTCCTGCAATCAGGTGCTCTTGGCGTGAAGCAGCACTCGTGGATGGTGCAGGATGGGTAATTAAGGGTCCCCTGGCCGTGACTTTCCGTTCGATAGAAAATAAAGCAAGAACTATATAGCGCCTTCCATTATCGCAGCACATCCCAAATCATTTTGCAGCCAATGAAGTACTTTTGAAGTTTAGTCATGTAGGAACCGCAGCAACCAATTTGCGTGCAGCATTGTCCCACGAACAGCAGTGTCATAAATGACCAGATAATCTGTATTTATTGGTGTTGATTGAGGGATAAATTTTGGCCAGGACACCAGGTAAGAACTCCCCTGTTCTTCTTCACAATAGTTACAGTGGGATCTTTTAAGGCCACCTGAGAGGACAGATGGAGTCTCGGTTTAACATCTCATCCAAAGGACGGTATCTTCGACAGTGCAGCACTCCCTCAGTACTGCACTGCAGTGCCAGAATAGATTTCTGTGGGGCTTGAACCTACAACCTTCTGACTCAAAGGCAAGAGAGCAACCCACTGAGGCACAGCCGACACGGGCTGAGCTTGTTGTTGTTGCTTTGTTGGCCAGTACACCAGTGATAAGTAGAAACGATTACCAGTTGGTATCAGTGATGTTATAAACTGCCTTAATTGTCCACGACAAACTTGATACCAGCAAAGAATAAACTCTCCAAAGATTTCAGTCCCGGTTTGGAAATCCAACTTCAGCTTGAAACGACAATTGCTGCTCTCTCCTCAACTGATATTTTCCATTGGGTTCAGCATCTAAAACAATGGGCCTGGAAGCCCAATGAAGAAGCTCCAGATTGTGTATAGATTATTGTCCACAGCGATATAAGAACATGAGAATGTAATAAATACGAGTAGGCGTAGGCCATTCGAGCCTACTCCAACATTCAGCAAGATCATGGCTGATCTTCTACCTAAACCACCTTCTCGCCCTATCCTATATCCCTTGGATAACCCTTGCCACCGGATCAAGACCTAGCCCTGTCAAGCCCGTGTGGTAGCTGGTGTGCAATGGCCACCCCACATTAAAAAAATTCACGCACAGGCATTTTCCACCCTTCCACATGTAGTTCGGGACCTGGAATATTAGGTCCTTCATTGAAACACCTGTGAACTCATCCTTTTTTGGCGTGGAAGCAAGTCATCCTCGTTTCGAGGGACTGCCTATGATGATGTCCCTTGATTCACTTAATATCCAAAAATGTATTGACCTCTGTCTTGAATATACTCAATGACTGAGCATCCACAGCCCTCTGAGGTTGAGAATTCCAAAGATTCACCACCCTCTGAGTGAAGAAATTTCTCCTTATCTCAGTCCTAAATGGTCGACCCCTTATTCTGAGACTGTCCTGCTAGTTCTAGATTCCAAAGCCAGGAGAAACATCCTTCCAACATTTGCCTGTCAAGCCCTGTAAGAATTTTATATGTTTCAATGAGATCACATCAAGGTATTCTATCTCGTTTAATTTTTCACGCATTTTTGATAATTCAATAGAAATTAAGAGTGAGAAAGAATATTCCATGAGTGTTTTAGTTTGCTGTTCTTGGGTGTTAGTTGCAATATTTTTTTGTTCATCATGTCTTTTTGATTTCTCACCTGCTCCTGAAGGCAGTGACCCATGATGGGATATGTTTCCATGAGTAGTATCTGTCCATTGGATGCCTCAGTCAAGGGGTAGGAATTCTGCTATGCCACTCCTGGTGTGTACTGGGAGCACATATCAGGGAAATTGCACACTCCAACCCATGATATTTGCATCTATTTGTGTTGTGGTGGTATGGGCAATGTTTTGGGAATGTTTTGTACGGGGGGGGTTAGGTTATTTTTCCCCCATCCCCAAGCCTCTCTTGGAGCGTTCCCTGCCCAGCTCTTTAGCCCAGGAGTTTCCCATCAAAGCCAAAAAATCCAGCCCATTATATCTTCGTAGGCTTGTAAGGATTGGAAAGTTATTGGCTGGGAGCACGCAATTTCCTGATGCATGTTCCTGACATGCACCAGGGGTGACGTAGTGGAATTTTTAACTCAAGTAGGCCTCTCTTTATATGTATACCTCAACAGTGACTGTTGGCAAGCTATCAAAGCATGGATGGAAACCTGTAATGTATTTGCTTCCTGGGTTCTTTGCTTAAGAACTCATAGCAACTCATTGATATTAAGAACTAGTTGGTTTATTGGCAAAGGTTTGACAATCACACTACACATTACCAGTTCATCCACCAGGCTCACAACCACCTGCCTCATCATGCATCCCCCTGAACCCAACTGGCTGGGGTTTTATTGAGTCTTGTGAACATCACATGACGGGCTCAGCCACTCCCAACTTAACAGCTCTACAACTAGTTTGGTAGAACCAATAATCAAGTGCCCCCTGGTAAAGGGGGCACTAAAACTGACAAATTAATAACATTAAATGGATCAAATTAAAATTTGATTGCCGGGCATGATGATGCACTCCAGTCCCTCTGGTGCCCACCTCTCGTCAACAGCTCGACAACTATTTTTAGTTTATCTGTAAATCAAATGGCCCCTGATTAAAGGGGGGGCACTAAAACCGACACTTTAAACAAATTAAAGTTTGAACAGTAAACTTAAATCAAATTAAAACTTGGTTGCCGGGGGTGGTGAGGCACTCCAGTCCCTCTGGTGCCCGCCTCTTGTCAATAGCTCTACAAACTTGTGAGCATCTTCACAGGTGCATACTTTACAGACATCCTAAATACACACACTCACTTTCTTTGCTGATCCTGAGGCCAACTATAGAACCTCACTGCCACCTTTGCTGGTATCAACATAGTTCAGCACAGCCAGTGCTTTTGTCGTAGCTTCCTGATCGATAAAGCTCATTACTTCAACAGGTGGCACATTTAATAGCTGTGTCACGAGGGGAAGCTTATTGCATGATTCCATGAAAGGAAAATGCGGGAAACCTCACTGAAGGAAACTAAAATGCAATTAACTAAACAGTTCAGCCTTTATCAACTCTATCATTCTATTTTTGGACAGCAGGGATGCAGTTTGACATTTGTAACCTACCAGATGCTAATGGTTAGACATGAAATCCACCGTGGTTCCTGCTTTCTATCGATTAACATCCAACCTTTCCTCATTTACGTGACCAATTTACTTTGCACAACACAACAGGGATTTGGGAAGTTATATTGAAACTTAGTACACAGGTAACTTTTTCCAAGCATGGCCCTGCCTCCGATATTGCTCACCATTCCAACCGCGTTATCTTGGAGGTTAAATGGCGACACCACCCTGGCCTGGGTCCTGGGTGGAGGTTTTCCTTACATTGGATAGGCCTATGCATTAAACTGACTGACTTCTTATATTCAATCATCAAACTGTATTTCACTATGGGAATAATGGTCCATAAAGTTCCAGATTAATATGTTTTTTTTGTTTGTTAATTAAATTACCTCTAGGCGTTTGCTTTGTCAATGTCCTCTCCTCCAGATGTGTTAGACCAGGATGTTTCCCCAGGTTACTGCCCCAGGTAGTCCATGAGCCCTGTCAATCAGCTCACGAAGACATAATAGGATGGAATTTCGCCTTTGAACTTTTTGGGGTGATAATGGCGGTGGGGCGGGGAACTTAACGCCTGGGAACAGTTTGAGCCTCAGTAGGTAAGTTTGGGCCGCTGGGCCCTGCGTCAGAGGGCGCAACACTAAGGGAGGCGTTGTACACCTCTCTTGGGCGTAAGGATGGGAAACTCCCGAGCTAAAAAGCCAGTTCAAGAGCACTCCGAGAGACACCTGGGGGGGCGGGGGGGGGGGGGGGGGGAACTTGAAAAACATTGCCCACGCCACCACAACACAAATCGCAAAAGAAATTAAAAGAAAAAACAATCACATTTAGCTTAGGAGTCCATTACTTACCTCTCTGCTGTCGGCTTCGTTAGACCGCCCTGATTTCCCAGGCAGTCAGTGCGGGGCACGCTTAGCAGCATACGGTTCGGGCAAGAATCAAAACTCGCGCCGGTGTCGCAACCAGGGGCGTTGTACACCTGGCACATCTCTTCCCGGCGGTGCTTCTCTGCACTGCTGCTAAACTGGACCCGGGGATCGCTGCGGGGCGCTGGAGGCTGACCGCCCGGCCAGAACACCTCACCGCCGCCTTTGCCGCCGCTCCGGGATGAAAAACGGAGCAGAGAAGACCCGAAAATCTCACACTCCTGTTCCACAAGTGCTAGCAGCACCTGGCTATTCATTTCCTTGGAGCAAAATTCCAGAATTTGAAGTTCTGAGGGAATTTTCAGCCATCGCGTTCAACGACTGCCGAAGACCAACAATGAGAGCGTGAGTGAACCCGTGGCTTAAGGAAAGTAGGTAGAATAGAACGGAAGATTGGTTTGTGAAGTCATCGGGACAGGAGGAGAACTATTCAGCCCCCTCAGGCCTCCTCCGCCATTCAATTAGGTCACGGCTGATCTGTACCTCAACCCCAGTTACCTGCCTTTTTTCTCTATCCCTTGAAACAGTTACCCAACTAAAATCTATCGATCTCAGTCTTGGAAATTTAAATTGACTCAGTATCTACAGCCTTTGGGGGAAATAGTCTTCTAAATTTCCACTACCCTTTGTGTGAAGAAGTGCTTGCAGTTTTCACTCCAGAACGGCCTAGCTTTAATTTTAAGGTTATGCCCCCTTGTTCTGGATTCCCCCCACCAGAGGAAATAATTTCTCTCGATCCCTACCCTATCAAATCCTTTAACCATCTTAATCACCTGAATTCGATCACCCCTCCATCTTCTAATCCCAATGAAATACAAGCCGAGTTTATGCAAGCCATCCTCATAATTTAACCCTTTGAACCCCAGTATCATTCTCGTGAACCTATGCTGCATTCCATCCAAGGCCAATATATCCTTCCTGAGATGCGGTGAGCAGAACTGAACACAGTATTTCTGATGGGTGATAACCAGAGCTTTGTACAACTATTGCATAACTACCAACCCTTGATATAAAGGCTAACATTAACTGCGCCTTTTTAATTATTTTTTTACCTGTCACTAGCTTTAAGTGATTTTTGTACATGGAGCACTAAATCTCTCTGCACTTCCGCAGTTCCTGGCTTCATACCATTTAGAAATTGCTCTGATCTATCTTTGTTAGGTCCTAGGTGCGTGACCTCACACTTCCATCTTCCTGATGCTTCCCAAATACTTTGTCTTCTTTCCATTAATCCATATATTCTATTCTCCATGTGCACCTGATCAGTTAGTCTCTGCAAACCTGTTTGAGACGTTGCTGTAAGGTCACTGCAGTCAGCAACGCTGAGATTATTTAAAATCTTGCCGTTTCAGGAGGATCCTCCAAAATAGTCCATTAGTGCAAGATTCATTACTGCTTCCAGCACTAGATCAAATAAATCAGGTGTCAGTGTGCATCCTTGTCTCACTCCGACTGTTGATCTAAACCATTTTGTTAGTTTCCTCTCCACTCTAACACCGCTCAGGGATTTGTTATAGATGTTTTCTATCAGTCTGACAGGTTTCTCAGCAATACCATACATCCTCAATACATGACATATCCCTTCTCGTCATCCACTGTCAAAGGCCAGCTGAAAATATATGAAGTTGTTGCAACAATGGATGTTGTGATCTATTAATGTCTCCGAACTCTGTCTTATCACAAACTGTTGATCTATTGTACTGTGTCCTGGTCTAAAACCAACTCGTTCTTCATGCAGCATGCTGTCATGTAATGCCAGCTGTGGCTCAGTGGGCAGTGCCCTCACCTCTGAGCCAGAAGGTTGTGGGTTCAAGTCCCACTCCAGAGACGTGAGCAAATAAATCTAGGCTGACACTCCAGTGCAGTGCTGCACTGTTGGAAGTGCTGTCTTTCAGATGAGATGTTAAATCAAGGCCCTGTCTGCTCTCTCAAGTGGATGTAAAAGATCCTGTGGCACTATTTTGAAGAAGAGCAGGGGAGTTGTCCTTGGTGTCCTGACCAAAATTTATGCCTCAATCAACATCACTAAATAAAGATTATCTGGTCATTATCACATTGCTGTTTGTGGGAACTTGATGTGCGCAGATTGGTTGCCGTGATTCCGACATTACAACAGTGACGGCACTCCAAAAATTATTTCATTGGGTGGAAAGCGCATTGGGGCATCTGGTGGTCATGAAAGGCGCTATATAAATGCAAGTCTTTCTTTCTTTCAGTACCACTTTTCATTTTCCTATCACTGCCTTTTGGCTAAGATGTTAAACTGAGGCCCTGTCTGTCCTCTCAGTTGGGCACAAACGATCTCACGGTACAATGTGAAGAAGAGCAGGGGCGTTCTCCGCAACCAACATCAGTTAGCACATTATCTGGTCATTATCCCATTGCTGTTTGTGGGAGCTTGCTGTGTGCAGATTGGCTGCTGCGTTTCCCAAATTATTGCAGTGACTACACTTCAAAAGCACTTAATTGGCTGTAAAGTGCTTTGCGTTGTCCTGAGGTCATGAAAGATGCGATATAACTGCAATTTATTTCTTTTTTTACTTTATGCTGTGTCTTATTAAATATTGTTTGGGTATACTCAGTAAGTTGATTCATCTGTAATTGTTACTTTTGGTCATGAAGATTGCTGTTTTACCGCCTTGCACCAATCTTCAGGTATTTGCTCTTCTTCACAAATGTTGACAAGCAGCCTGTGCATCACTCTCATAGTATGTTCCTATGTCTGCAACAACTCTGCAGTTATATTATCAACACCAGGAGCCTTGCTCTGTTTCAAACCATTAATAGAAATTTTTACTTCATCTTCCAAGTAATCCAATATTAAAGAAAGACTTGCATTTATATAGCGCCTCTCACAACAAACTGGATGTCCCAAAGCGCTTTACATCCAATGAATACTTTTTGAAGTACAGTCACTTTTAGTAACGTGGGAAACGCGGCAGCCAGTTTACGCACAGGCAAGCTCCCACAAACAGCAACGTGATAATGAGCAGATAATCTGTTTTTGTTATGTTGATTGAGGGATAAATATTGACCAGGACACCGGGGATAACTCCCCTGCTTTTCTTCGATATATTGCCATGGGATCATTTACATCCACCTGAGAGATCAGATGGGGCCTTGGTTTAAAGTCTCATATTGAAAAACAGAATCGACAACAGTGCAGCACTCCCTCAGCACTACACTGTAGTGTCAGGCTAGATTTATGTGCTCAAGTCTCTGGAGCGGGACTTGAACCCACAGCCTTCTGACTCAGAGGCGAGGGTGCTACCCACTGAGCCATTGACGCACCATTTTTACAGGACAATGGGCTCAATTTTCCCCAATTAACTATGCTGTTTTTTTGGTGTGCACCGTTTTTTTTGGAGTAAATCAACATCTCCAAGTTTCCCCAAACTTTCTGCGCCAGCGTGATTTACTTCGGTACGATTCTTTTAGGCTACGATTTTTTTGCCTCGTGTCTGCGCCAGTTTTTGACATTTAAACAAGTTTGGCCAACTTACATTTTTCCTACGACGGCGTATGTGACCACTTCCAAAAAACCTTCTGGGCACTTAACAAAAATCAGCACACATTACAAAATCGACGCAGAAAGACGCCATTGTTTTTAGCCGAAGTTTTGGAGGGAGTGAAGAAGGCAGAGAATATGCAGCATAAATCTTCATTTTTTTTAAAGTCAAAAGGGAGAAATTGGAAGTGTAACGCAATTCTTGAATTTTTGATTTTTTTCAAAGTACCGCCTCACCACCGAACCTCTCCTCACCGGACTCGAGGGTCGGAGCGTCGGCCAGCAGAATCGCTCTCTCGCCTGGACACAGGATCGGGGCTCGGCTTCAAAAGAAGCCCAGGGGTGGTGGATAGAAGCTGAGCCCCTGTGTCCAGGCGAGGGAGCTATTCTGCCAGCTGATGCTCCGACCCTCGAGCCCGGTGGTACTTTGAAAAAAATCTAAAATTCAAGAATTGCATTAAACTTTGTTGCCCCAAACGTCTTCATTGAATGCCTACCTTCCCTTTGTAAGTAAGCCTCTTGTGCCTGCGCAGACCAAGGTGTGGTCTATACTAGGGCATCCACCTTGGAGAGAGAGGGAAGAAGAGGCGTGAGTGCTTTGTCCTACTGTTTTGAGGTTGTTGCAAAGCTACAATTTGATTTTGGGGGCAATATTGATAATGCCATACCTATTGAGAGCCTTCTGCATGATGGTGCTGCAGAGGGAGAGATGATTAGACAGCATCACCTAAGGAACGTCAGAGCATGTAGAATGATGGGTAGGAGGCCTTACCCACATCGGGTATATCAAGACATACCTGCACCTGAGTGATGCAGACTGTGTCAGAAGGCTGCATTTCCTCAAAGAAGTTGTAACTGAGATCTGTGTGTTAGTAAAAGCAGACCTGCAACCGAGAAGCATCAGGAGAACGACGCTGTCACTTGAAGTAAAGGTTATAGCTGCATTTCCATTCTATGCATCTGGATCATTTCAGGCCACAACTGGGGATGTGTGCACCAATTCTCAACATGCAACACATATCTGCATTTGGCAGGTGACTGCTGCATGATATGCCCGGAGGAATGACTAAATATAGTTCCACATGACCGCCCAGGCAATGCGGGACAGGGCTGTGGGCTTCTCCAGGATTTCTGGCTTACCAAAGGTACAGGGCTGCATTGATTGTACCCACATCATATTGCGAGCACCTTTGGAAGATTCCGAGATGTACAGGAACAGAAAAGGCTTCCACTCTGTTAATGTGTAGCTCGTGTGTGACGACATGCATCGCATCATGTTAGTTGGTGCGAGATACCCTGGGAGCACCCATGATGCGTTCATCCTATGCGACAACACTATATCTGTCATGTTTCAGCAGCAGCCAGAAGGGCAGAGCTGGCTAGTGGGAGACAAAGGGTCCAGCCTCACCACCTGGCTCATGATGCCCCGATGCGTAACCCGGACGGAAGCTGATGGGGCATACAACCTGTTGAACATTGCGATGTGCAGCATTATAGAGAGGACCATTGACATCTTGAAGCAGCATTTCCAATACCTGGACCATTCCAGAGGCTACTTGCAATACTCCCCTGAGATTGTCAGTCAGTTCACTGTTGTGTGCTGCATGCTGCATAACTTAGCCATCATGAGGCAAGTAGAAGACCCACCTGAGGTGAGAGTGGCTGATGATGAGGAGGAAGATTCAGATGACAAGGAGGACGAAGAAGCAATGCAACTACCTGAACCCGGAGCACAACGACGGAGGAGGGCGGGCCGTCATGTCCCTTTAATGATTGCTTGAGCCTTGCACCAGCAACTCATCCGTGAATGCTTTGCTGCCTCAAGGCTCAGTGGCAACTATTCAAAATGGACCATGTTTACTGTTTGGACCTGTTCCGTAATGTTGTGTTGTGTTAATAATGGAACAAATAATGTAAATGATTCAGTTATATTTTAAAATATATATTTTATTCAAAATGTTAACACTTGTTTGAACTTAACTGAACTTTAATAAAAATATTCTTGCATCAAACTTTAAACTATTCAGTTAAGATCACTTACAAACTTTAAGATCACTTACAAACTTTTAAACTTGTAAATTTACATCACTTACAAAAAACTTTTAATTTGAGAACAATTACAACAGTAACAACAATAATAATCAACAACAACAGCAGAAAAGAAAGGCTGCACCCATCTCTCCTCCACCTTATTCGAAGACCGCCCGCTGCGCTTGGTCTTGGTGACATCACGCTTGCCCACAGGCAGTGACGCAGCGTTTCTCGGGTTGGTACAGAGCTTATTCTTTCGAACATTTTGGGTAATACACACTTCCTGTTGGGGGGTGTGGGCAGGCAGTAATGTAGAAGGCCCGGCTTGGGCCTCTTCAGAGATTGATCTGGGGATTGGAGTGGGAGTGGCAGTTGATTCTGTCAATGGCCGCGAGGTCTGGGCGTGTTCCCTTATTGCAGCAGCTAACTCCGACATTCCCTCCCTCATGTGCCCGACAGTGTCTCAACTATCTCCGACATTCCCTCCCTAATGTTCGCCAACAGTGCCTTAATAACCTGTAACATTTCCTCCCTCATGTTCACCAACAGTGCAAGAGCTACCTGCGAAATTCCCTCCCTCATGTGCACCGACATTGTATCAGCTGCCTGAGACATTCCCTACCTGATGTTCCCAGACAGCGTTCCCATTTCTCGTGAGAGTGCTGTTACTTCTCCCATCAGTCCCGATACCTCATCACCCACCCCACTGATGGTGTCCAGGAGTGTAAGGTCAATGCTCTCCCCACTCATTGCCATCATCTGAACCACATCTGTTACATCCTGCACCTTAGGAGAATGCTGTCGACCTCTCCTTCCCCTCCTCACTCTGGGTGTGGCTCGCTGCATCCCGCTGGGACCCGCAGCCTCGGACGGTGGGGGTCCTGGGTGTACCTCGCTGCACCCCACGTTAGTGGGAGTTGTGTACAGACCTCCAAACAGTAGTAGTGATGTTGGGGAGGGCATCAAACATGAAATTAGGGGAGCGTGCAATAAAGGTTCAGCAGTTATAATGGGTGACTTTAATATGCACATAGATTGGGTTAACCAAACTGGAAGCAATACGGTGGAGGAGGATTTCCTGGAGTGCATAAGGGATGGTTTTTTAGACCAATATGTCGAGGAACCAACTAGCGGGGAGGCCATCTTAGACTGGGTGTTGTGTAATGAGAGAGGATTAATTAGCAATCTCGTTGTGCGAGGCCCCTTGGGGAAGAGTGACTATAATATGGTGGAATTCTGCATTAGGATGGAGAGTGAAACAGTTAATTCAGAGACCATGGTCCAGAACTTACAGAAGGGTAACTTTGAAGGTATGAGGCGTGAATTGGCTAGGATAGATTGGCGAATGATACTGAAGGGGTTGACTGTGGATGGGCAATGGCAGACATTTAGAGACCGCATGGATGAACGACAACAATTGTACATTCCTGTCTGGCGTAAAAATAAAAAAGGGAAGGTGGCTCAACCGTGGCTATCTAGGGAAATCAGGGATAGTATTAAAGCCAAGGAAGTGGCATACAAATTGGCCAGAAATAGCAGAGAACCCGGGGACTGGGAGAAATTTAGAACTCAGCAGAGGAGGACAAAGGGTTTGATTCGGGCAGGGAAAATGGAGTACGAGAAGAAGCTTGCAGGAAACATTAAGACGGATTGCAAAAGTTTCTATAGATATGTAAAGAGAAAAAGGTTAGTAAAGACAAACGTAGGTCCCCTGCAGTCAGAATCAGGGGAAGTCATAACGGGGAACAAAGAAATGGCGGACCAATTGAACAAGTACTTTGGTTCGGTATTCACTGAGGAGGACACAAACAACCTTCCGGATATAAAAGGGGTCGGAGGGTCTAATAAGGAGGAGGAACTGAGGGAAATCCTTATTAGTCGGGAAATTGTGTTGGGGAAATTGATGGGATTGAAGGCCGATAAATCCCCAGGGCCTGATGGACTGCATCCCAGAGTACTTAAGGAGGTGGCCTTGGAAATAGTGGATGCATTGACAGTCATTTTCCAACATTCCATTGACTCTGGATCAGTTCCTATGGAGTGGAGGGTAGCCAATGTAACCCCACTTTTTAAAAAAGGAGGGAGAGAGAAAACAGTGAATTATAGACCGGTCAGCCTGACATCGGTAGTGGGTAAAATGATGGAATCAATTATTAAGGATGTCATAGCAGTGCATTTGGAAAGAGGTAATATGATAGGTCCAAGTCAGCATGGATTTGTGAAAGGGAAATCATGCTTGACAAATCTTCTGGAATTTTTTGAGGATGTTTCCAGTAGAGTGGACAAGGGAGAACCAGTTGATGTGGTATATTTGGACTTTCAGAAGGCTTTCGACAAGGTCCCACACAAGAGATTAATGTGCAAAGTTAAAGCACATGGGATTGGGGGTAGTGTGCTGACGTGGATTGAGAACTGGTTGTCAGACAGGAAGCAAAGAGTAGGAGTAAATGGGGACTTTTTAGAATGGCAGGCAGTGACTAGTGGGGTACCGCAGGGTTCTGTGCTGGGGCCCCAGCTGTTTACATTGTACATTAATGATTTAGACGAGGGGATTAAATGTAATATCTCCAAATTTGCGGATGACACTAAGTTGGGTGGCAGTGTGAGCTGCGAGGAGGATGCTATGAGGCTGCAGAGCGACTTGAATAGGTTAGGTGAGTGGGCAAATGCATGGCAGATGAAGTATAATGTGGATAAATGTGAGGTTATCCACTTTGGTGGTAAAAACAGAGAGACAGACTATTATCTGAATGGTGACAGATTAGGAAAAGGGGAGGTGCAAAGAGACCTGGGTGTCATGGTACATCAGTCATTGAAGGTTGGCATGCAGGTACAGCAGGCGGTTAGGAAAACAAATGGCATGTTGGCCTTCATAGCGAGGGGATTTGAGTACAGGGGCAGGGAGGTGTTGCTACAATTGTACAGGGCCTTAGTGAGGCCACACCTGGAGTATTGTGTACAGTTTTGGTCTCCTAACCTGAGGAAGGACATTCTTGCTATTGAGGGAGTGCAGCGAAGGTTCACCAGACTGATTCCCGGGATGGCGGGACTGACCTAGCAAGAAAGAATGGATCAACTGGGCTTGTATTCACTGGAGTTCAGAAGAATGAGAGGGGACCTCATAGAAACGTTTAAAATTCTGACGGGGTTAGACAGGTTAGATGCAGGAAGAATGTTCCCAATGTTGGGGAAGTCCAGAACCAGGGGACACAGTCTAAGGATAAGGGGGAAGCCATTTAGGACCGAAATGAGGAGGAATTTCTTCACCCAGAGAGTGGTGAACCTGTGGAATTCTCTACCACAGAAAGTTGTTGAGGCCAATTCACTAAATATATTCAAAAAGGAGTTAGATGAAGTCCTTTCTACTAGGGGAATCAAGGGGTATGGTGAGAAAGCAGGAATGGGGTACTGAAGTTGAATGTTCAGCCATGAACTTATTGAATGGCGGAGCAGGCTAGAAGGGCCGAATGGCCTACTCCTGCACCTATTTTCTATGTTTCTATGTTTCTATGGAACCCGCAGCCTCGGACGGTGTGAAACAATAGATTGTTCCAACACTCGTATCCCTCCAGAGTGAGTACAACAGTGGGGGTTTCATCCTGCCCCTCAGCCTCCCCCTCCCCGTCACCCCCATGCTCTTGGTCTGGAAGGTGGGATTGGAAGATGTTCTCCTCTTCAGGCTCGTCAGCATCTGATTGTTCTTCTTCATCGGCTTCAGCCTTGTCAGGGTTGACCTCAAGTTCTGCAAACTATAACAGAACAGACAAATGGTTAGCAGCAGAGAAGGCAGCAGGGTAGCATGAGTTGGCACACACAGCGCAGGCAACAGGCTGATTTGAAGGACCGCGATGAATGATAGCACATTGCATCAACCGAAGCGTAGCTGACGAGGACGTCCCCATGAACCGAAGCATGGCTAGCCCACGCAGTACTTGGCATTTAGGAAAGGAAGACTGTGGCATTTGCAGGACTTACCCTCTCCCTTGAGTGTGGACCCAGCTTGTGCAGTGGTAGTTGCTTTTCTCCAGGCAGGACTCATCAATGCAGCGACCCTCTCTTCCAAGGGTGTCAGTAGGTGCAGATTTTCCGGGCCTCCTTCTGTTCGAGATCTTCCCCCTTTGTTGTGTGCCACCTTACTCTGCAAAGATGAAAATATAACTTTTTAGAGAGGGTGTCTTTCTGCTGGGTGGGACATATACAGATGGTCATATTTGCAATTGCAATTCCAGTGAATAAATGAAAATATTACTGACACCAACTGCTTGACCAGCGTCCTGCCATTTCTTTTTGCACTGGCTCCCGGACATTGCACAGTAATCTTCTGCAAGTTGGTTCCAGCGTTTCTTTGGGTGTAACTTTTATGTGACCTCTGCTGGTGTCCAGCTCGTGCCACCTGGCCCCAATTACAGTTACTAGTGCCTCCACTTTGTCCTGTGAGAAATTCTTGGTCCTTGAGCCGCATTGCATATTGCAGCTCTGATATTTTCCACTCAGAAGTATGGTTCTCACACACAACTGGCTCTTTAAACATGGCTGAATGCAGATCATGTTGTGTACTGGGCATGTGCGCCCATAGCAGTCACATGGAAATCGTCTTTTGTTTTTTGCGCATGTGCAGAAGGCGGGGAGGGGGGGCATCATTTTCTCGGTGCAGAACTTAGGCTCCACCCCCACCCCCCCACCTCCCCCCCCCCCTGAGCTAAAGGACAGGCTGTGCATTGCCAATTTCAAAAATTACAATGGGGAAAGTTGCAAGTGGAAGACACAAAAACCATGCCAAAAATGGCTGGTCACGGGAATGTGGGAAGGGAGGACCTTGAGACAATCACTATCACTAGGGGGGTAGTGCTGGACAGGCTAATGGGACTCAAGGTAGACAAGTCCCCTGGTCCTGATGAAATGCATCCCAGAGTATTAAAGAGATGGCAGAAGTTATAGCAGATGCATTGGTTATAATCTACCAAAATTCTCTGGACTCTGGGGAGGTACCAGTGGATTGGAAAGCAGCTAATGTAATGCTTCTGTTTAAAAAGGGGGGCAGACAAAAGGCAGGTAACTATAGGCCGGTTAATTTAACATCTGTAGTGGGGAAAATGCTTGAAGCTATCATTAAGGAAGAAATAGCGGGATATCTAGATAGGAATAGTGCAATCAAGCAGACGCAGCATGGATTCATGAAGGGGAAATCATGTTTAACTAATTTACTAGAATTCTTTGATGATATAACGAGCATGGTGGATAGAGGTGTACCGATGGATGTGGTGTATTTAGATTTCCAAAAGGCATTCGATAAGGTGCCACAAAAAAGGTTACTGCAGAAGATAAAGGTACGCGGAGTCAGCGGAAATGTATTAGCATGGATAGAGAATTCGCTGGCTAACAGAAAGCAGTGAGTTGGGATAAATGGGTCCTTTTCAGGTTGGAAATCGGTGGTTAGTGGTGTGCCACAGGGATTGGTGCTGGGACCACAACTGTTTACAATATACATAGATGACCTGGAAGAGGGGACAGAGTGTAGTGTAACAAAATTTGCAGATGACACAAAGATTAGTGGGGAAGTGGGTTTTGTAGAGGACACAGAGAGGCTGCAAAGAGATTTAGATAGGTTAAGCGAATGGGCTAAGGTTTGGCAGATGGAATACAATGTAGGAAAATGTGAGGTCATCCACCTTGGAAAAAAAACAGTAAAAGGGAATATTATTTGAATGGGGAGAAATTACAACATGCTGCGGTGCAGAGGGACCTGGGGGTCCTTGTGCATGAATCCCAAAAAGTTAGTTTGCAGGTGCTGCAGGTAATCAGGAAGGCGAATGGAATGTTGGCCTTCATTGCGAGAGGGATGGAGTACAAAAGCAGGGAGGTCCTGCTGCAAATGTACAGGGTATTGGTGAGGCCGCACCTGTTGGTCACCTTACTTAAGGAAGGATATACTGGCTTTGGACGGGGGACAGAGACGATTAACTAGGCTGATTCCAGAGATGAGGGGGTTACCTTATGATGATAGATTGAGTAGACTGGGTCTTTACTCCTTGGAGTTCAGAAGGATGAGGGGTGATCTTAGAGAAACATTTAAAATAATGAAAGGCAAAGACAAGATAGAGGCAGAGAGGTTGTTTCCACTGGTCGGGGAGACTGGAACTAGGGGGCACAGCCTCCAAATACGGGGGAGCCTATTTAAAACCGAGTTGAGAAGGAATTTCTTCTCCCAGAGGGTTGTGAATCTGTGGAATTCTCTGCCCAAGGAAGCAGTTGAGGCTAGCTCATTGAATGTATTCAAGTCACAGATCGATAGATTTTTAACCAATAAGGGAATTAAGGGTTATGGGGAGCGGGCGGGTAAGTGGAGCTGAGTCCACGGCCAGATCAGCCATGATCTTGTTGAATGTCGGAGCAGGCTGGAGGGGCTAGATGGCCTACTCCTGTTCCTAATTCTTATGTAAGTATTTTTTGCGCGGTCAGGCCCCAAAAAAAACAGCAAATAAGGGCATTGGGGAAAATTGAGCCCAACGTCTCCAGACCTGGTTCATCCACCATGCTTCGTACACTGTACTCATCTCCAAAATGTTCTATCTAGTATTGGCTTCTCAACGGTCCATCTGCAATTAACTGACCATTCTGGCCTTTCGCAATCCACACCTGAGTTAAAATGGTGGATGTAGGAATTAGATAAAAACACATTCAGCATTTGTACATTAATATCACAGAGAGCAATTTCTATGTTTGTATTGACTTTGGTCCCCTTCACTACTGAAACTATTTTTTGCTGAGAATCTGTGATTCCAAAATTCTGCTGCCCGTAATCCTAATTCACACCAAGTCCCGTTCACCCATTACCCTTGTGCTCACTGACATTGGTGATGGCTTGATTTTTAAAATGATCATACTTGTGTTCAAATCCCTCCAAGGCCTCACTTTCTGCATCTCTGTAACCTCCTTTAACCCTGCAATCTTCTGAAAACTCTGCATGTCTTCAATTCTGGCCTCTAGTGCTTACACGATTTCCCTTGCTTCACCATTGGAGGACGTGACTTCAGCTGCTTAGGCCCTAAGCTCTGGAATTCTCGCCCTAAACCCCTCCACCTCCCTACTTCTCTCGCTCTCGCCTCCTTTGAATCCTTCCCGAAAACCTATCTCCTTGACCAAGCACCAGCCCTAATATGTCCTTATGTGGCTCAATGGCAAACATTGTCCTATAACGCTCCTGTGAAGCACATTGGTATGTTTGTACTTTGTCAAAGTCGTTGTTGTTGTTTCACAAGTTAACACCCGAGTTAAAACAGTTGTCACAGGAATTACATACAAATTCGTTAAGCATTTGCACATTAATATCAGAGGCAATAATTTCTAGGCTTATATTGGCTTCGTCAGAAACACAAGGAAAAGGATGAGCACAGAATAGAAACATGTAATTCAACACGTAGATCTAATGAAACAGAGGGGTTGCAGAAGGACTGTACAATAAGTATGGCGAGAAGGATTAACTCAACACTGAAGGACAGTTGCTCACTAATGTATTCATGGGGTAATGATAGGTAATTCAGCCCCCAAGATCAGATGACACTTCTGATGAGTTTGGATGTTAAATTTGAGTTATTTCTGACAGACTGGGTTATTTTACCCTGGACACAGTTTTGAGGGTATATACAACAACAACTTGCATTTATGTAGCGCTTTTAACATAGTAAAAACAACAACTTGTATTAATATAGCGCCTTTCACATAGTGAAACGTCCCAAGGAGCTTCGCAGGAGATTTAAAAATTTGACAACCAAGCCGCATAAGAAGCAATTAGTGTTGGTGATCAAAAGCTTGGTCAAAGGAGCGTCTTGAAGGAGGAAACAGATGTAGAGAGGCGGAGAGGTTTAGGCAGGGAATTCCAGAGCTCAGGGCCTAGGCAACAGAAGGCACATCCACCAATGGTTGAGCGATTACAATCAGGGATGTGCAGGAGGGCAGAATTATAGGAGCGCAGCCATCTTGGGGGGATTGTGGGGCTGGAGGAAATTACAGAGATAGGGAGGGGCAAGGCCATGAAGGGATTTGAAAGCAAGGATGAGAATTTTGAAATCGAGGCGTTACTTGACCGGAAGCCAATATAGGTCAGCGAGCACAGGGTTGCCCTGGGAGGACAGACGCACCAACATTAGCGTCCTCGACCAGGCCAACATCCCCAGCATTGAAGCACTGACCACACTTGATCAGCTCCGCTGGGCAGGCTATATTGTCCGCGTGTCTGACACAAGACTCCCAAAGCAAGCGCTCTACTCTGAACTCCTTCACGACAAACGAGCCTCAGGTGGGCAGAGGAAACGTTACAAGGTTACTCTCAAAGCTGCCCTGATAAAGTGCAACGTCCCCACTGACACCTTGGAGTCCATGGCCATAGATCGCCCTAAGTGGAGGAAATGCATCCTGGAGGGCGCTGAGCAACTCGAGTTTCATCGCCAAGAGCATGCAGAAATCAAGCACAGGCAACAGAAAGAGCGTGAGGCAAACCTGTCCCACCCTCCCTTACCCTCAACGACTATCTGTCCCACCTGTGACAGGGACTGTGGCTTTCATATTGTACTGTTCAGCCACCTAAGCACTCATTTTAAGAGTGGAAGCAAGTCTTCCTCGATTCCGAGGAACTGCCTATGATGCTGGTGATGATGGGTGAGCAGGACTTGGTGTAAGTTAGGATACGGACAGCTGAGTTTTGGATCACCTCTAGCTTACGTAGGGTAGAATGTGGGAGACCAACCAAGAGTGCATTCGAATAGGCAAGTCTAGAGGTAACAAAGGCATAGATGAGGGCTTCAGCAGTGGATGAGCTGAGGCAAGGGCGGAGACGGGCAATGTTATGGAGGTGGAAATAGACGGTCTTAGTTATGCTGCAGATATGTGGTCGAAAGCTCATTTCAGGGTCAAATACGACACCAATAACGAAAGAAAGACTTGGATTTATGCAGCCCGTATCACGACTACCGGACGTCTCAAAGTGCTTTACAGCCAACTTTTGGAGTGTAGTCACTGTTGTACACCAAGGTTGTGAACAGTCTGGTTCAGCCTCAGACAGAAGTTGGTGGAAAGGAATCACAATGCACTTCACAGGAACGTTATTGAACAAAGTTTGACATGCTAAATCGTGACATAAATGGGGCTAATTTTTGAACAAATTGGGAATGATTTGGTATCTTTTAATTAAATGATAACCAGCAGAGTGTGATGTAAAAGACTTATGTTAATCAGTAGATGCTGCTGTACAGATCACCCACAACATCCAGTGAGACATTTTAATTGAACTCGGCGAGGGAGAGGGAAAGTGATCTGGAGCTTGGAAGAGCAGTTTGAAATGTTCAAAGCGTGCACGTTCTTCAGTGAGGTCTGTGAGAGGAGGTGTCCTTCATTTTCCTTCATTTTCGACCGGACCAGCATATTCTGGCTCCAGACCCGGGCTCTCCCAAATGTTTCCTTTGCTCTTCTTCCCAACCTACAGCGGGCAGCTGCCACGATGGAAACATGCTTCAAACAAAAAAATGCGTTGGACGCCAGGAAAAGAAGGATTGTCCGCAAGGCGGAGTCAACTTCCAGTTACAGGCCAGGTGTGGATCGATGACGATTGGAGACCAGGCTCTGATGCATGGGTCTAGCATGCACACACATATACATAGAAACGTCATCATCATCATAGGCAGTCCCTCGGAATCGAGGAAGACTTGCTTCCACTCTAAAAATGAGTTCTCAGGTACAGTCCGATACAGGAATTACAGCCTGTCACAGGTGGGACAGACAATCATTGAAGGATAGGGTGGGTGGGGAGTCTGGTTTGCCGCATGCTCCTTCCGTTACCTGCGCTTGTTTTCTGTACGCTCTCGGCGACATGGTGACTCGAGGTGCTCAGCGCCCTCCCAGATGCACTTCCTCCAGGGCGGTCTTTGGCCAGGGACTCCCAGGTGTCGGTGGGGATGTTGCACATTATCAAGGAGGCTTTGAGGGTGTTCTTGAAACATGTCCTCTGCCCAACTTTGGCTCGTTTGCCGTGTAGGAGTTCCAAATAGAGCACTTGCTTTGGGAGTCTTGTGTCAAACGTGTGAACAATGTGGTCCGCCCAACAGAGCTGGTCGAGTGCGGTCAGTGCTTCGATGCTGGGGATGTTGGCCTGATCGAGGACGCTAACGTTGGTGCGTCTGTCCTCCCAGGGGATTTGCAGGATCTTGCAGAGACATCGTTGGTGGTATTTCTCCAGCGATTTGAGTTGTCTACTGTAATTGGTCCACATCTCTGAGCCATACAGGAAGGCGGGTATCAGTACAGCCCTGTAGACCATGAGCTTGGTGGCAGATTTGAGTGCCTGATCTTCGAACACTCTTTTCCTCAGCCGGCCGAAGGCTGTGCTGGTGCACTGGAGGCGGTGTTGAATCTCGTCGTCGATGTCTGCTCTTGCTGGTACAACGGGGCACATAGAAATTTACAGCACAGAGGAGGCCATTTCGGCCCATCGTGTCTGCGCCGGCAGACAAAGAGACGCACGGCCCTCGGTCAGCAGCCCTGAAGGTTACATATAAACCTCTGAACAATGAACAATGGTGGAAAAGTAAAGAGCATCCGGCCCAACCAGTCCGCCCACACAACTGCGACACTCCTTACACTCCACCCCAAGCGGAGCCATGCGATCTCCTGGGAGAGGCAAAAACCAGATAAAAATCTAGGCCAATTGTGGAAAAAACTCTGGGAAAATTCCTCTCCGACCCATCTAGGTGATCGAAACTACCCCGGCCATATTCAATTCCCTGCAGTACTTACCATCGTATTCCTACTGACTCCCTCCCTCTCTCCCTCAGGTCCTCTCTCCCTGGTTTTCAGAGATACTCTACTGGGATGGAGGCAGGAGGACTACGATTAGCCTCAATGCCTCTGGGTTAAAGAAGGGAGGGATCACAATCAGGGCTCCTTCTTCTGACCGCTAGCCAATGGTGTGCAAGTCCACGTGGTAGCTGGTGTGCAACGGCCACCCCACGTTAAAAAGAATTCACGCACAGGCATCTTCCAACCTTTAAAATGAAGTTCTTGACCTGGCCCGCTTTGGTCTCATCAGTCACCTTCGAACCCGTTTTTAGTGTAGAAGCAAGTCATCCTCGGCTCCAGGGGACTGCCTAAGAAGAAAAAGAAGAGGTCAGGTTTATTTATTGCCCTGAAGCAATTCGTTTGACATCGTGCCACCCCTGGGCCACTTAGGATCACACACAAACAGAGCCGAGTCACTTGAACTCTGGTAGCAAGTGTGACATGCAACATCAGAGCTAAACATTAAGAATAAACAACATCTGTGCTGGTGACGTTTGCAATCCCTGTTAACTGCTTATTGATTTTTGCACCGTTGTTTAACGTGTGCAGTTCACCTGGATTAAATAGCAATGGAGAAGATGGGACAAAGTGTACTTAAAGAGACAAGCGAACATATATAGATTTGGGAAGAATTAAGGAGACATCGTTACATCCTTATTAACCAAAGGCGGCATAAAGAGAATATTTTTTACGCAGTGAGTGGTTAAGATCTGAAATGCACTGGGTGGTGGAGGCAGACTCAATCACGGCTTTCAAAAGGAATTGGATAAGTACCTGAAAGAACATTTTTTTCAGGGCTATGGGGAAAGGGTGATGGATGGGCTCGAAGGGGCGAATGGCCTTCTTCCATGCTGTAACCATTCTATGATTCTATCATGCAACACATCAAGGTAAAGTAAGGGGCCTTAAATTTCCAGTCAGATGTCAGACTACTTGCTTCAAATTCTTTATAGATTAGTCAGCTTTTCAGTCGGATTCTGGAACCCAGCATCGATGAGATGGCCCCTGGTCTTCATGTTGATTCAGATTCTAGAGACCAGCTCTGCAAGTCCACAGAACCCAGGTGTTACTTCTTAATCTACTCATTCACGGGATGTGGGCGTCACTGTCAAGGCCAGCATTTATTGCCCATCCCACTTACCCTTGAGAAGGTGGTGGTGAGCCACCTTCTTGAACCGCTGCAGCCCGTGTGGTGAAGGTGCTGTTCGGGTGAGAGTTCCAGGATTTTGACCCAGCGACGATGAAGGAACGGCGATGTATTTCCAAGTCAGGGTGGTGTGTGACCTGGAGCGGAACTTGTGGTGTTCCCATGCGCCTGCTACCTTTGTCCTTCTAGGTGGTAGAGGTCGCGGGTTTGGGAGGTGCTGTCAAAGAAACCTTGGCAAGTTGCTGCAGTGCATCTTGTAAATGGTACACACTGTGTGAAAACTGAACTCGTGGAATCCAGCTTAAAAGAAGACCAAGAACTGAGGAAAATAGAAATTACTAGACAAAACAAGACCAAAATCTATCTGGATTACCTTCTGCAGTCCTGGTAGTCACATGATGCAACAAAAATTGAGTTGTTAGCTAACCATAGCAATTAATCTGCATCAATTAGTCTACAACGGTCAGACATTGAGGCGAGGAAATCCCCCTGTGGTGAAAAGCTTTGTGAACCAGAGGCCCAAAGTCATCTGTTCCTCCCAAGCATGATACACTGGCCATACCTCATGTTTCAAAATGCTCATATACTGTATCCCAAAATAGATTTTCCGAAAGAAATCTATCTAAGTTGCATTTTGAATGAATTGATGCTAACTGCCTTCCAGAGTGACCCTAGAGAGTCTGTTCCATAGACTGGCTGCTCACTGACTGAAATAATAGGGGCAATTTTAACTGAATCCTGATGGGATCTGGTGCATCGCTGGTTTTACAACCGGCCTGACTTTACTCTTCAGTGAAGTCAGTGGAGAATGATATTGGGCAGCATGTAAAGCCCGTGTTCCACCAAGGCTGCACATTGTCTGCCCGACCAGTTCGGTACAAATTACCGCCAGTATTTCCAAAAATTGGTATTGAATTTACCCCACCTTTCCAGCACAGGCCACGTCCCCTAGTTCTACCGGTCTGGGCAAATTGGCATTTATTTGCAGTTACAGTGCATTCTCTTCACACGTCAAGCCACCTCAAAATGCAGCTGGATGACAAGATAAGTGCGGAATTAGTGAGGAACAAGGAATTAATTCAATGAGCTTAATGGCCTTTTTGCATCCTTGTATTTTACTTACATCCTTCCAGAATCACAGACTAGTAGAGCACAGAAGGAGGCTGTTCGGCCCATCGAGTCTGTGCCGGCTCTTTCGAAGAGCAATCCAGTCAGTCCCACTTCCCCCGCTCTTTCCCCATATCCCCGCAATTTTTTCTCCTTCAAATATTTACCCAGTTCCCTTTTGAAGGCTACTATTGAATCTGTATCCACCACCCTATCAGGCAGTGCATTCCAGATCCTAACCACTCGTTGTGTAAAAAGTTTTTCCTCGTGTTGTTATTTTGGGGGTTTTATTTGTTGTTATTTTCCTAACACATTCACAAAGACATAAATCCCTTGGACTTGATATGGGGGACAAAATATACAAGTTTTCAGATGACATAAAAATAGGGAATGTTGTTGATTGTGAAGGGAAGCTTTTGGCCACCTGCCCTATTGTCTCCTTCTTTTGGCTCAGTGTTAATGTTTTTGTCTGATTATGCTCTTGTGAACGTTTTACTATGTTAAAGCTGCTATATAAATGCAAGTTACTGTTGCTGTAATGGCACAGTACAAAGAAAGGGTTAATATATTTATCAGATGTTGACAAGTAACATCCATTAAATGCCGCAGCGTATATCAAGTATGCCATCCAAGACACCATTACCATATTGGACTAGCATGCACAAAATGTTTGTGTAAGGCAGATTTATAGAGCTTCTACTGAGCCTAACATAATATTATTTTACTGGTTTATAAGAAAAAAATACAGTGCTATTCAGGACCTCAGGACTTCCAAAGCTTTGACAACCAATGAAGTACTTTTTGAAGTGTAGTCACTGTTGCAATACAGAAAATGCGGCAGCCAATTTGTGCACAGCATGTTCCCAGAGACAGCAATGTGGTGATGACCAGATAATTTGTTTTAGTGATGTTGGTTAAGGGGTAAATATTGGCCGGGACACCAAGGAGAACTCCTATGATCTTCTTAGAACTAGTGCCCATGGGATCTTTTACATCCACCTGAGGTAACAGAGGGGTTCTCGGTTTAACATCTCATCTAATAGACAGATAAGGGAATAAAAGAAATGCTGATGTGGTACGGAATGAAGAACACGCTAGTTTTAGACTATGTTGGTTGAGGTATAAATATTGGCCAGGTAAGTTTGAGTGGAAATCGTCATACCCATTTTCTTAAATTTTCATCGTTGACCCCAAATGCTACAGTTTTGCGATAAACTGACTTATTTACACCCTATCGAGACTCATCTTTTTTTTCTTAACTTGTCCCATTACCATCTCCTTTTGCCTTGCATCATCATTCCTTTTGTCATTTAATCCCATCCTGCCTTCCACCCAGTCACAGACCTTCCCTTTTGTTCTTTCCTCCCCTCCCACCTTTCCCTGCCCCTATACTTGCTTACAAACCTGTTACATCTCTAACTTTTTCCAGTTCTGACGAAAGGTCATTGACCCGAAAAGCTAACTCTGTTTCACTCTCCACCGATGCAGCCAGACTTGCTGAGTATTTCCAGCATTTTATGTTTTTATTTCAGATTCCAGCATCCGCAGTATTTTGCGATGGAATGAGTACCAGAAGTTTGTTGCAAACAATCGTTCCACTTAGGAACCGACAAGGGTGCAGTTAGTTCGCAACAATGGGATGAAAAATGCAGTCTCGCTGGGTTCGTGCGAAGTGCGCACTCACCCGGCGAGGCCTCGCGAAAGCCGCTTCTCGGGGCGTGGTGCGCACGCGCCAAAAAACGACTTTTCTGATCTGCCAAAATGTCTTCAGACAGATCCTCCGCATCCCCGGGAGAAGGACATCCGCACAGCAGAGATTGGGCTATTTGTCCAACTCTTGCCCAGCGAATGTCCTTCAAACTTTTACGCCTGGTAAAAGCAGGCGGATAGCTTACTTTTACCAGCGTAACACATTTAAAAAACAGAGAAAAATTTAATTAATCACTCATTTTTATATTGAAAACCCTGTCCGTTAAGGTAAGTTTATTGTTAATGCTATTAAAACACTTTAAAAAAGTTCCAACACTATTTTGTTTTCTAAAACATTTAAATATATTTAATTTCAATTAATTTTAAATATGTGAGGGTTCTTTTTAATTTTAGTGCTGTGTTTCTTGTTTTAGGGGGGTATTCTCATTGATAGTAACGGGAACTTGTAAAAAACAGCTTCCATTATTATCATTAAGAATACTAGATAGTGATTGTGGTCCAGGCCCATTTGATTGCAACATAGACCTTCGTAAATGGAAGAAATCTCCCTTACGCTGCGCAGCAGATGTAGGTCTCAGAGCGGAATCCTACGTTTCTCTGGGACCAACAGGTAGTTTCGTAGATTTTTTTCAGGTCGGTTGTGTTTGTACGAAGGAAGCCTCCAACCGCAATTTTCCCCCCAATGTGTTCCCCACGTCTTTAGATAAGTCAAGATTATTGATGGCTTTGTTATGCTGCGGCAGTTCAATGAGGTCACTCCTATAAAAGGTAACATTGTACCGAAGAACATAAGAACATAAGAAATAGGAACAGGAGTAGGCCATACAGCCCTTCGAGCCTGCTCTGCCATTCAATAAGATCATGGCTGATCTGATCATGGACTCAGCTCCACTTCCCCGCCCGCTCCCCATAATCCCTTATCCCCTTATCGTTGAAGAAACTGTCTATTTCTGTTTTAAATTTATTCAATGTCCCAGCTTCCACAGCTCTCTGAGGCAGTGAATTCAACAGAGTCACAACCCTCTGAGAGAAGAAATTTCCCCTCATCTCTGTTTTAAATGGGCGACCCCTTATTCTAAGATCATACTCTTTAGTTCTAGTCTCCCCCATCAGTGGAAACATCCTCTCTGCATCCATCTTGTCAAGCCCCCTCATAATCTTATATATTTCGATCAGATCACCTCTCATTCTTCTGAATTCCATTGAGTAGAGGCCCAACCTACTCAACCTTTCCTCATAAGTTAACCCCCTCATCTCCGGAATCAGCATAGTGAACCTTCTCTGAACTGCCTCCAAAGCAAGTATATCCTTTTGTAAATACGGAAACCAAAACTACATGCAGTATTCCAGGTGTGGCCTCACCAATACCCTGTATAGCTGTAGCAAGACTTCCCTGCTTTTATACTCCATCCCCTTTGCAATGAAGGCCAAGATTCCATTTACCTTCCTGATCACTTGTTGTATCTGCACACTAACCTTTTGTGTTTCATGCACAAATACCCCCAGGTCCCGCTGTACTGCAGCACTTTGCAATCTTTCTCCATTTAAATAATAACTTGCTCTTTGATTTTTTTCTGCCAAAGTGCATGACCTCACACTTTCCAACATTATACTCCAATTGCCAAATTTTTGCCCGCTCATTTAGCCTGTCTATGTCCTTTTGCAGATTTTTTGTGTTCTCCTCCCACATTGCTTTTCCTCCCATCTTTGTATCATCGGCAAACTTGACTACGTTACACTCAGCCCCTTCTTCCAAGTCGTTAATATAGATTGTAAATAGTTGGGGTCCCAGCACTGATCCCTACGGCACCCCACTGGTTACTGATTGCCAATCTGAAAATGACCCATTTCGCCCTACTCTCTTTTCTGTTCATTAGCCAATCCCCTATCTATGCTAATATATTACTCCCAACCCCGTGAACTTTTATCTTGTGCAGTAACCTTTTATGTGACACATTGTCAAATGCCTTCTGGAAGTCCAAATACACCACATCTATGTCAGCAAACTTGGCTACGTTACACTCAGTCCCTTCTTCCAAGTCGTTAATATAAGGTGCCAATCAGCTTTCAACATTCAACCGTTGGAGTAAGGGACAATGAGCTGACTAAAGCAAAAAGGCAGCAGCCAACTGCTTAAATCAGCTGAAGCTGCTCCTTTCCAGCAAGGAACTTGGGCATTAATACACTGTAGTCAGTAGTAAATAATTCAGTATTCTATGGTGCGTGATCCATTAGAATGTATGTAGTTCCAGCTCTCTGAGGTCCAACAGGTTAAGGGCAAGATTCCAGGTCTCCTCGCTGCTGGAACAAGAGCTAGCAAATTACAGTTGGCCGCAGCCAGAGCGATAATTTCCATGGGCTTCTGTTTCTGAATACTATCTGGTGAATCCTGATAGAAATATTCGAATAGTCTGCCAAACCTGAGTGTCTCGACTCCCATATTTCTTTTTTATTCATTCATGGAATGTGGGCGTTGCTGGCAAGGCCGACATTTTTTGCCCATCCCTAAATGCCCTCGAGAAGGTGGTGGTGAGCCGCCTTCTTGAACTGTGCGGGGAAGGTAGTCCCATATTGGACTTTGTCGCAGCGGTTTGGTACAACTGAGAGACCGTTTCGGAGGGCAGTGAAGAGTCTGAAGTCACATATCGGCCAGACTGGGTAAGGACGGCAAGTTTCCTTCCCGAAAAGAAATTAGTGAAGCAGGTGGGTTTTTGCAACAATCCGGTAGTTTCATGGTCACCATTACTGACACTAGCTTTTTATTCCAGATTTACTTATTTAACTGAATTTAAATTCCCCAGCTGCCCTGGTGGGATTTGAACTCCTGTTGCCGGATCATGAGTATAGGCCTCTAGATTATTGGTCCAGTAAAATAACCACTATTCTCCCGTACCCTACCATACTAGTGACGCTGCTGTTTTTCAGATGATGAGCTTAAACTGATGGTCCATCCTGGCAAACGTTAAGTATCCCGTGGCGCTATTGAAAATGAGCAGGATATCGTCTGCTGGCATAGTCAGCCTTCCTTCTCAGCCATGGCCAGCAAAAAAAAAATGTATTAGCCAGTCACTCATCTCCTTTGCCATTTGTGGGATCTTGATTTTTGGCCACTGCATCATCATCGTATCATAGGCAGTCCCTCGAAATCGAGGAAAACTTGCTTCCATTCTAAAACTGAGTTCTTAGGTGACCGAACAGTCCAATACGGGAATTACAGTCACTGTCACAGGTGGGACAGACAGTCGTTGAAGAAAAGGGTGGGTGTGGAGTCTGGTTTGCCGCACGCTCCTTCCACTGCCTGTGCTTTTTTTCTGCAGGTTTCGGCGACGAGACTCGAGGTGCTCAGTGCCCTCCCGGGTGCACTTCCTTCAATTATGCCGGTCTTTGGCCAGGGACTCGCAGGTGTCAGTGGGGATGTTGCACTTTATCAAGGAGGCTTTGAGGACGTCCTTGAAACGTTTCATCTGGGGCTCACTTGCCATGTAGGAATTCCGAGTAGAGCGCTTGCTTTGGGAGTCTTGTGTCAGGCATGCGAACAATGTGACCCGCCCAACAGAGCTGGTCGAGTATGGTCAGTGATTCGATGCCGGGGATGTTGGCCTGATCGAGGACGCTAACGTTGGTGCGTCTGTCCTCCCAGGGGATTTGCAGGATCTTGCGGCGACATCATTGGTGGTATTTCTCCAGCGATTTGAGGTGTCTACTGTATATGGTCCATATCACCGAGCCATATAGAAGGGCGGGTATCACTACAGCCCTGTAGACCATGAACATGCTGGCAGATTTGAGGGCCTGATCTTCGAACACTCTTTTCCTCCGGTGGCCGAAGGCTGTGCTGGCGCAATGGAGGCGGTGTTGAATCTCGTCGTCGCTGTCTGCCCTTGCTGGTAATAGGCTCCTGAGCTGTGGAAAGTGGTCCACATTGTCCAGGACCACGCCGTGGATCTTGATGACTGGGGGGCAGTGCTGTGTGGTGGGGTCAGGTTGGTGGAGGACCTTTGTCTTACGGATGCTTAGTGTAAGGTCCATGCTTTCGTAAGCCTCAGTGAAGATGTTGACTGTGACTTGGAGTTCAGTCTCTGAATGTGCGCAGATGCAAGCGTCGTCCATGTACTGTAGTTCGACGACAGAGGTTGGGACGGTCTTGGATCTGGCCTGGAGACGACGAAAGTTGAACAAGTTCCCACTGGTTTGTAGTTTAGTTCCACTCCAGCGGGGAGCTTGTTGACTGTGAGGTGGAGCATGGCAGCGAGGAAGATCGAGAAGAGGGTTGGGGCGATGACGCAGCCCTCTTTGACCCCGGTCTGGACATGGATTGGGTCTGTAATGGATCCGTCGGTAAGGATCACGGCCTGCATGTCGTCGTGGAGCAGGTGGAGGATGGTGACAAACCTTTGGGGGCAGCCAAAACTGCCGCTGCACTGCAAAAGTAGTCCACTTCGGGCCATCCTAAGAATGCGACAAGGTGCTATATAAGTGCTAACCCTTTTTCTTCTTAAACAAACAAAAAAGTCTTGCACAGGTTTCTATTGCAATTTGGACGACTTTAGCAAGAATCTTCTTGACACAGGGAATGGTGAGAATGTGGAACTCACCTACCACACGAAAGTGGTTGAGGCGAATAGCATCGCTGCTTTTAAGGGGAAGCTAGATATGTACACGAGCGAGCAAGGAAGAGAAGATTATGCAGATAGGGTGAGTTGAAGTGAGTAGAGTGGGAGGAGGCTTGTGTGGAACATTGGAGCAGGCCGATGCCATTAGAGGGAGCAGCATACGGTAGCATGCCACTGCAGGGAACAGCGCGTGCTGCTGCAGGAGGGCGACGGCTGATTGCACTGCGGGCAGGTACAGCAGGTGTGGCGAGGTCGGGGCGAAGGAGCGGTAAGAGTTCGTAGTGGGATGTGACTGGGGCTCAGAAGAGCCTGGGGCAGCACGGGCCAGCCGACACTGCGTTATGTGCGCGCACTCGGTCCATGCACCATAGCTGGTCTCCAGTCGTCTTGGTTAATCCTTGCCACTGGACCAAGGCCTAGCTCTGTCAAGCCCGTGTGGTGGCTGGTGTGCAACAGTCAGCACACGTTAAAAAAATCCATGCACAGGCATCTTCCACCCTTCAACATGCAGTTCGGGACATGGAATATTAGGTCCTTCATTGAAACACATGTGAACTCATCCCTTTTTGGCGTGGAAGCAAGTCATCCTCATTTAGAGGGACTGCCTATGGTGATGATGATGATGGAACATTGGACCAAATAGCCTTTTTATGCATTGTAAATTCTATATAAGAATTAGTACTTGATAATCGCCTCATTAGACTCCATTTCACTTATTTATTAACGTACCTTATAATGCAGTTCATGATGCACATTATTGAAATAGAAAGAACCTAAGGAATGAGAAGAAACTTCTTCACTCAGAGAGTTGTGAGCATGTGGATTTCTCTACCACAGAAAGTTGTTGAGGCCAGTTAGTTTGGTATATTAAAAAGGGATATATTCAATACGGCTAAAGGGATCAAGGGGTATGGAGAGAAAGCAGGAATGGGGTACTGAAGTGCATGATCAGCCATGATCATATTGAATGGTGGTGCAGGCTCGAAGGGCCGAATGGCCTACTCCATTCTATAAAGTGTTTAACACACAAGGTACGTGCAATGCTCAGTGTCGTTATCTGTTTTTTTGTGCCCCCCCCCCCCCCGCCCTCTTCTACCAGTAAAAGCAAGTTTTCAAAGGAAATGGTTACCAAAGGTCTGACTGCTGTCGTTAAACGAGATGATTAACAGTTTACTTATTGCTGGGTGTCGGCTGTCAAGGAATTGATTGTTGCTGGGTGAGGCTGGAAAGGTCAATAGAGAATAGTTGTTTTACAGAAATAGGTTCCTGCTGCTGATTCGATAGAAGCCTCTGGTTGCTTTCCTGTACGAAAGGTCAGCCCACGGTTTACAGGTACTGAACACTAGGGCTCCAAGCTCTGTGCGTTGGAAAATAAAGCTTCTGATTCATAGCTGCAATTCCGCGCTGGACCAATCCACTGATTTCCACCACTTGCTCTGGCCCTGGGGAGGAAGGACTTGCATTTATAAAGCACCTCATTGCATCCTCAGCACTTTGTACCCGATGAATTACTTTGGAAGTGCAGTCACTGTTGTTTATGTTGGTAATTTAAATGGGGAGGCAGGTTCAAATCAAATGATTGGTAAAGGGTTATGGGGAGCGGGCAGGAAAGTGGAATTTCGGCCAAGATCAGATCAGCCATGATCTTATTGAATGTCGGAGCAAGGCTCGAGGGGCCAAATGGCTGATTCCTGCTCCTATTGCTTATTTCTTAAATGCAGCACTGCCCTGCACTTCTTCAAATAGTGCCGGGCAATCGTTTACGTACACCTGAGAGAGCAGACGGAGCCTCGGTTTAATGACTCATCCTAAAGTCGACACCTTCGACGGTGCAGCACTCCCTCAAACTGCACTAAATTTTGTGTTCAAGTCTCAGGAGTAGGACTTGAGCCCACAAACTTCTGACTCAAAGGCAAGCATGCTGCCAACAGAGCCATATTGATAAAATTAAAGAGCTGGCCTCCCTACTTTTTAAGAATGGACATTGCAGATCACCAACGTTGCAATGGACCTTCTTCCCTCTCCATCCCTTTCCCTAACATCTATGGAAGGCTGAGCCACACTGTTCGCAACCTTGGTGTCATATTTGAACCTGAAATAAGCTTCCAAACACATATCCGTAGCATAACTGAGATCACCTGTTTCAACCTCCGTAACTTCACCCATTTACGTCCCTGCCTCAGCTCATCCGCTGTGGAAACCGACATCCATGCCTTTGTTGCCTCAAGACTTGACTATTCCGACGCACTCCTGCTAGCCTCCCACATTCTATCCTACGTAAACTTGAGGCCATCCAAAACTAGGCTGCCCATGTCCTAGCTCGCACCAAGTCCCATTCACCCATCACCCCTATGCTCGCTGACCTACATTGGCTCCTGGTTAAACCACACCTTTTCAAAATTCTCATCCTTGTTTTCAAATCCCTCCATGGCCTCTCCCCTCTCTATCTCTGCAATCACTTCCAGGCCCACAACTGCTCGAGTTGAGGAACAGTGGAGGACTTTTAAGGAGCTCTTTCATATTGCGCAACAAAAATATATTCCAGTGAAAAAGAAGGGCGGTAAGAGAAGGGATAACCAGCCGTGGATAATCAAGGAAATAAAGGAGAGTATCAAATTAAAAACCAATGCGTATAAGTTGGCCAAGGTTGGTGGGAAACTAGAAGATTGGGAAAATTTTAAACATCAGCAAAGAATGACTAAAAAAGCAATAAAGAAAGGAAAGATAGATACGAAGGTAAACTTGCGCAAAACATAAAAACAGATAGTAAAAGCTTTTACAGACATGTTAAACGGAAAAGAGTGACTAAAGTAAATGTTGGTCTCTTAGAAGATGAGAAGGGGGATTTAATAATGGGAAATGTGGAAATGGCTGAGACCTTAAACAATTATTTTGCTTCGGTCTTCACAGTGGAAGACACAAAAACCATGCCAAAAATTGCTGGTCACAGGAATGTGGGAAGAGAGGACCTTGAGACAATCAATATCACTAGGGGGGTAGTGCTGGACAGGCTAATGGGACTCAAGGTAGACAAGTCCCCTGGTCCTGATGAAATGCATCCCAGGGTATTAAAAGAGATGGCGGAAGTTATAGCAGAGGCATTCATTATAATCTACCAAAATTCTCTGGACTCTGGGGAGGTACCAGCGGATTGGAAAGCAGCTAATGTAACGCCTCTGTTTAAGAAAGGGGGCAGACAAAGGCAGGTAACTATAGGCCGGTTAGTTTAACATCTGTAGTGGGGAAAATGCTTGAAACTATCATTAAGGAAAAAATAGCGGGTCATCTAGATAGGAATAGTGCAATCAAGCAGACGCAGCATGGATTCATGAAGGGGAAATCATGTTTAACTAATTTACTGGAATTCTTTGAGGATATAACGAGCATGTTGGATAGAGGTGTACCGATGGATGTGGTGTATTTAGATTTCCAAAAGGCATTCGATAAGGTGCCACACAAAAGGTTACTGCAGAAGATAGAGGTACGCGGAGTCAGAGGAAATGTATTAGCATGGATAGAGAATTGGCTGGCGAACAGAAAGCAGAGAGTCGGGATAAATGGGTCCTTTTCAGGTTGGAAATCGGTGGTTAGTGGTGTGCCACAGGGATCGGTGCTGGGACCACAACTGTTTACAATATACATAGATGACCTGGAAGAGGGGACAGAGTGTAGTGTAACAAAATTTGCAGATGACACAAAGATTAGTGGGAAAGCGGGTTGTGTGGAGGACACAGAGAGGCTGCAAAGAGATTTGGATAGGTTAAGCGAATGGGCTAAGGTTTGGCAGATGGAATACAATGTTGGAAAGTGTGAGGTCATCCACCTTGGAAAAAAAACAGTAAAAGGGAATATTATTTGAATGGGGAGAAATTACAACATGCTGAGGTGCAGAGGGACCTGGGGGTCCTTGTGCATGAATCCCAAAAAGTTAGTTTGCAGGTGCAGCAGGTTATCAGGAAGGCGAATGGAATGTTGGCCTTCATTGCGAGAGGGATGGAGTACAAAAGCAAGAGTTCCTGCTGCAACTGTATTGGGTAATGGTAAGGCCACATCTGGAGTACTGCTTGCAGTTTTGGTCACCTTACTTAAGGAAGGATATACTGGCTTTGGATGGGGTACAGAGACAATTCACTTGGCTGATTCCGGAGATGAGAGGGTTACCTTATGATGATAGATTGAGTAGACTGGGTCTTTACTCCTTGGAGTTCAGAAGGATGAGGTGTGATCTTATAGAAACATTTAAAATAATGAAAGGGATAGACAAGATAGAGGCAGAGAGGTTGTTTCCACTGGAAGGGGAGACTAGAACTAGGTGGCACAGCCTCAAAATATGGGGGAGCCAATTTAAAACTGAGTTGAGAAGGAATTTCTTCTCCCAGAGGGTTGTGAATCTGTGGAATTCTCTGCCCAAGGAAGCAGTTGAGGCTAGCTCATTGAATGTATTCAAGTCACAGAGAGATAGATTTTTAACCAATAAGGGAATTAAGGGTTATGGGGAGCGGGCGGGTAAGTGGAGCTGAGTCCATGGCCAGATCAGCCATGATCTTATTGAATGGCGGAGCAGGCTCAAGAGGCTAGATGGCCTACTCCTGTTCCTAATTCTTATGTTCTTATGTTCTTATGTTATGTGCACTCCCCTAATTCTGCCCATTGAGCATCCCTGATTATAAACGTTCCAGCATTGGCTATGTTACCTTTAGCTGCTTGGGCCTTAAGCTCTGGAATTCCCTCCTTAAACCTCCTTACCTCTCAACCTCTCTTTCCTCCTTTAAGACGCTCCTTAAAACCTCCATCTTCTGTCCTAATTTCTCCTTATGTGGCTCGGTGTCAAATTATTTTTTTATAATACTCCTGTGAAGTGCCTTGGGATGGTTTACTATGTTAAAGGTGATATATAAATACAAGTTGTTGTTGTTGTTCGAAAAATAATGTCGGATTCATCAAACTCCTGCTGGACCAATTAGCAAATACAAACCATCTTAAGTGACTTTCTTCGCACACCTAAGGGCGGTAGCAAAAATTTGTTCGACTCTTGCTAATGTATAGGCCAATCACACATTCCCTGTCAATATAAATTAATCGTGACTTTGCATCAGCACATTATCTCGCCATGTAACTGGGCGGATATGAAGCTCTCCAAATTGAATTTAGGCAGGAACCTCAAGGGGGCCTTGGCTTTACACCACTCTGGAGGGCTGCCTGGGAGCTGAAACTCCATCCTTAAAAACATCCGTGCTCGCACAGAATCAAGGGTGGGAATAATTAATTTTGATAGCGCCCCTCACGGGCATTGAAAGATTAGCGGCAGCGAGCGTCGACAACTTCAGTGTGCAGTTACCGGCGGCGCTGAGGAGTATCGCCCGGGAGCATTGTGCCAGTGTGCATCACCCCTGGTAGTGCTGCAGAAGCAAACTTTGGTTTGCCTGCCATCCTCGGTGACCTCGCCAGAGAAAGCCTGGCGTGCAGAGCTGTCCCGGGGTCACGAAGGGAAGGCCTGATGTCAGGCGGGGGTGGTCTCTATGAGGGGCTCAGATTCCCTTCTGACCAACTTGAGCGGTTCGAATCGCTCCCACTCCCTTGGGTTCTGTACTCTGGATTTATTTGGGGGGTGTGACAAAGAACTTTGTTTTTATTACAGTCAAGGTAACAAAGGCTTATTACTCGTAAGAAAATACAAGGCCAAACTTACAATCACTCTAATAAAGAACAATACAAGGAAAGGTACAAGGTCAAACTTAAAATCACAAATCACTCTAATAAAGAACCATGCACTACACAATCAAAGGGGGGGGTTACAGTAAATTATACCTCCCACCTCCCAATACCTAATTCTAGCTAGGTTCGACTCCAGGGCATGCAGGGACTATGCTTACCAACCCTTTTGATAGTTAACGGCAGATCGCGGTTGTTTTTCCCTTGATACCACGTTGACTGTGGTCGGTTGCTGCTGCGATGGTGATGTTCTTCCTTCCTTCAGAACTTCAGGACTTTGAGGCTGGAGAAGTTAGTTTACAACTGTCGCGTTGGTTTCTCTCCTTGTCTTGATCACACAGCGTAGTGTGGTACTAGTCTGTCAGTCAAAGTGTCATCTGAGGTGGTAGCAGCCTTGTAGCTACCTAGTAACCACCTAACCTCTGTTGAAAACAAGGGCCAGTTATACGATTTCAGTGTTCTAATCTTGCCGCTAAATCTGTTCAAAACCCTTTGTATAATTTTGGCGGGCTTGGTTCTTCTTTGTAATCTTTTGGCAGGCTCATTAAAAGTTGATATGTCCTGGGTGGGTTGATGTTCGAAAACTGTTTCCTGATGGAAACATTAGTTTGGTAATTGCAGTGTCCTTTTGTGCTTAATCTTTTGCATACAGGCTGGATTGGGCCTCTTTGTGATGGATATGCTGAAATGGTTGTCCAGGCCCATGTTGATGGGTAGCTACCTCTGGGTGATTTTGTGATGTTAATGTCTCTTGTGGAGAAGGATTTTCAAATACTCATTCTTCCAGACCCAGGTAGCTTCACTTAATTAGACTGTCTCTTGCTAGTTCCGTAGCTCCACCCACAGCTTTGAGTCTGTCTTTTAAAATCCAAAATTCTATTAAAGTTCGTAGTTTCTTCCATAAGCACTTTAGAGTTCCAGATTTTTCAGTAGATAGTCCCAAATTAAATTTCCTTTCGAATTAGCCCAAACACAGGGCGGGGCGGGGGGGCGGGGGGAGGGGGGGGGGGTTTCTTGTGAATTTTTGCATTCTTTCACTGACTGCATCAGGTCAGTGTTAATTGATATTGGGAATTTTTTTTCGCGATTTAACGTTATTTGGAGTGAGTAATGGAAAGGGAAGGTTTTTTGTAAATTTTGATCTGATTTTTATTTTGTCAGGGCGGCCTCTCTTAGGGCGCTATGAAGCCGGCTCATTAGCACGGGATCTTCGGTTGTGCACCCAGCCTAGCACCCTAAGAGAAGTTCCCTTAACGCTCTGCTCCACTCTCAGGACACTGAAACTGAATTTTGTTGGGCCCAGCACTGAAAATCTTCTGGCGCTAAATTTAGCGCCTGGGCGATATTAGCACCTTAGGAGCCTTCCAACTGAATTTTCAGCCTAAGATGTCCCATTGGCTCTTGGCTAACATTAAAATCTAATTGTCATTCAGATGGTGGTAAGTGATGAAAGATCTGCAGACCCATCCTAGCCTCAAGTTCTTCTAAGCACATTACCTTTCGTATAAAGAAACACTTGCAATAATATAGCGCTTTCCCGACCTCAGAACGTTCCAAAGCACTTTAGAGCCAATTAATTACTGTTGTAATGTGGGAAACACGGCAACCAATTTGCACACAGAAAGGTCCCACAAACAGCACTGTAATGTTGGCCAGATAATCTGTTTTAGTGATGATGTTGGTTGAGGGATAATTAGTGGCCAGGACACCGGGGAGAACTCATCCGGTGCGTGTGCCGATAGATCTCGGTGGATCTCGGAAGCGGACAGATGCCGTTGGGGCTGCGACTGGAACCTGAAGCTCACCGGCGATAAACAGACAAGGCCGGTGGACGGCCACCACACATTAAAAAAATCCACGCACAGGCATCTTCCACCCTTCAGAATGTAGTTCAGGACCTAGAATATTAGGTCCTTCATTGAAACACCTGTTTTGGCGTCGAAGCAGGTCATCCTCGTTTCGAGGGACTGCCTATGATGATCATGGATGGAGGGACACTGGGTAGAACATCCCCACTCATCTCCGCAATCGTGTCATGGGATCTTCTGCATCCCCCTGAGACTGCAGGCGGGGCCTGCATTCAGCGTCTCTCTCATGTATGTACTTTTGGCATCACTAGCCACTAGATGGCATCACTGTTGGAGGCCATTGGGCTGCACGCACGTGTGTAGAGCCCAATTATAAAAGACCAGCCATCTTGCACATTAGTCACTTTGGCCCTTAATATAGCAGAGCCAAGGTTACACCTCTTGGAGTTAAACAGTGCTCCGTCTAACAGTTATTGCATACACAACAATCTCATCCACCCATTCAGGAGTATATTTGTTGAGGGGTTGTCAATGCTGGTGAATGGGACATTTTCCATTTCAGGCATCCTGTGTCTGAGGCAAAGTATCCCTGGCCAATTAGCCATCCCTACGGCCACGGCATGAGAGTGCCAAATGGTGCCAAAGCACTGCGCAGTTCAGTGACTTGGACCTATTTGAAATACAACCAGAAAATGTTGGAAACACTCAGCAGGTCAGGCAGCATCTGTGTAGACAGAAACAGAGTTAACGGGGGTCATTTTAACCGCCAAATCAGGTATTTTGGAGTCGGGTGGGATGTTAAAATTTATAAAATCTGAAACCCAATCCCAACCCGCCTCGAACCCGCCCACTTGAGGTGCCTCATTTAAATATTATCAATGCACGAGCTTTAACCTGGCAGCTAAAGTGTGGCTGTGTGGAACAGCTAAGTGCCATTACAACACTGCTTGTAGGGAGGAGTGCTTGTCCCCGAACCAGTGATCAGTTCAGACCCACGCTCGGACAACCCCGCTCTTTCCGCCCCTC
This sequence comes from Pristiophorus japonicus, assembly GCF_044704955.1. Lineage (NCBI taxonomy): Eukaryota > Metazoa > Chordata > Chondrichthyes > Pristiophoridae > Pristiophorus > Pristiophorus japonicus. Next base: position 18,312,324 of record NC_091980.1, read on the forward strand.
CCCTTTGCCACGATCACTGACCCGCCGACCCCCATCTCTAGCCGTGATCTGTCTCCAATCGCCCACGATCAGCCGCCTCCAGTGCACCCGCCTCCCCCGCCCCCCGCCCCGACCCCCGACCCTCCCAACTATGCCGTATTCATGTTACTCTGGATGTTGAGTCCTAAGGCTGTAAAGTGCCTTATAGAAACATGAGGTGCTGTTCCTGGAGCTTGCATTGACCTTCATTGGAACAGTGTAGGAGGCCGAGGACAGAGAGGTCAGAGCTGGAGCGAGGCGGAGAATTAAAATGGTGGGCAGCCGGAAGCTCGAGGGTCACGCTTGCGGACAGAATGGAGGTGTTCGGCGGAGCAATCACCAAATCTGCGTTTTGTGTCTCCAGTGTACAGATCGCATCTTGCGCAGCTAATATAGTATGCTAAATTGAAAGGTGTGATATCTTCACAGAGCACAACACACACAGCTTCCTAACATGGCAGGCAGCTCTCTCGGAAGTCTCTGGAAGGGTGACTGGGCAGTTTATTATTAACCCTGCACTTGCAGTACACAATACGTCCACATCCACAGTGTGGAGTTACAAACATTACAAGCTTACAGACATTACACTTCTCCCTCCTTAATGAAGAAGTTATTATAACAAACATCAGACATAACTTTCATGTTTATACATAACACAGGATATAAACTTTTTTTTTCCATATTTACAAATTTAACTTTACCACTTGTTTTCTGTTTCAAAGAGGATACCTTCGCTCTCGAACAGAACATTCCAAACATGGTGTCGAATCTAAACTCATTCGAGGCTCATCCTGAGGAATGTTTTCCTCCACGGTTTTTCCTTGATTTTCATTTGAACTCACTCTATCATCAGGCTCTTTGTTTTCCTGACTCGGACTCAGACATTCATTCTGATACTCTGCTGGATTTGTTTCCAGTATATTGGATTTAGGATTTGCTACTGGTGTATCAAAACTATCTGATGAGTCAGAAATAATTGAATCATTCCCACTTTCAACTCCTTCCATGTCTGTAGGTAAAATATGATCAATATGAGCAAACCTAACCTGTCCATTATCAAATATCTTTACCAAATATGTGCGAGGACCACATATCTTCACCACTCTTCCTCGTAATCACTTTAACCATTTATGTGATGGTTCTTCACTCTCACCTTCTGGTTTAATTTCACACTTCTCTCTTTCACTCTACCTCTATCCTGATTCTCTTTCTGTCTTAATTGTGTCTCTTCTACGGACTGTGCCAAATTTGGCTTTAACAATGAGAATCTGGTTCGTGGCTGTCGTTTGAGAAACAACTCTGCTGGTGTTCTACCAATAGTTGTATGAGGAGTACTTCGATATGTAATCAAAAAATTAGCCAATTTGTGATCCAATAAGAACTGTCATTTCCTTGGATTTGGATCTAACATTTGTTTATGAGGGCATGTCTTACAATTTGTACAGTGCGCTCTGCTGCACCATTCGAAGCAGGATGGTATGGTGGAACCTTGTTATGTTCACACCATTTTTGCTCATGAATTGTGCAAATTCTTCTGAACGAAATTGTGGTCCATTATCCAAAACAATTTCTTCAGGGAGGCCAAATTAAGAAAATAATTTTCGCAAAATGTCCAATGTTTCACTTGTTGTTATTTTCCACATTGGGTACACCTCAACACACTTCGAATGGCTATCAATCACAATGAACAACTGTTGTCCTTCTAACTCAGCAAAATCAATATGTAGCCTTTGCCACAACCTGGGAGGCCATTTCCATGGCTGTAATGGTACTGATGGTGGTTGCTTGCTTACCGATTGACATGTCGAAAACTGACTCACGATGTGCTCTATATCTTTATCAAGACCTGGCCACCATAAATAACTGCGTGCAAAACTCTTGGTCAAGCACATTCCCAGGTGCTGGTCATGGAGGTTTCCTAATAATTTGGACCTGAATTTATTTGGTATAACCACTCTTGCACCCCACATGATACAATCATTATCGACTGATAATTCATTCCTACGAATGAAGAACGGACGTGTATCTTTGTCTGTTACATGGTTTGGCCATCCATTTGCAATATACTCATTCACCTTTGACATCACTGGATCACGTTTGGTTGCTCTACCAATCTCTTCAGCTGTGACTGGCAGTTCACCAACGTATGAAAAATAAAACACTTCTTTCCTATCGGGTGTAACTTATGATGGGGAAGGCAATCTAGACATTGCATCAGCATTACTGTGATCAGCTGATTGTCTGTATTCAATATCATATGTATATGCTGACAAAATCAAAGCTCATCTCTGCATTCGGGCTGCAGCTAATGTTGGAACGGGGGACTTTGAATGTAGGATTGCTGTTAGGGGCTTATGGTCCATAACGATGGTAAGCGTACGACCATGCAAGTATTTGTGAAATTTCTTGACCCCGAAAATTAATGCCAAAGCTTCCCTTTCAATTTGCGCATAATTACTCTCACTGGCACTGAGAGTGCGTGAAGCAAAAGCAATTGATCTCTCCTCCCCACTACTTAACACATGAGAGATCACTGCCCCAACTCCATATGGAGAGGCATCACATGCTAGCTTAATCTCCTTAGATATGCCATAGTGAACTAACATGGTGCTCTCTACCAATTTGCTTTTACACTCCTTGAATGCTGTATCGCATTCTTCTGACCACTTCCAATGAACCTGTTTTTTCAAAAGTTCATTCAGTGGATGTAATACTGTAGCCAAATTTGGAAGGAACTTCCCATAATAGTTCAAAAGACCCAAGAATGAACAAAGTTCAGTGACATTCCTGGGAGTGGGTGCATTTCTAATTGCATCCAATTTTTCCATAGTTGGATGTAAACCATCTTTGTCTACTCTGTACCCTAAGTACTCCACTGAGTTTTTAAATAACTCACACTTACAAGCAGACACATGTACTCTGTGCTTCTCTAGCCGTTTGAGGACTTCATTCATTATGTTATTATGAATTTGCCTATTTGGTGCTGAAATTAGTATGTCATCGAAAATTAACATACTACCCCTTCAATATCTTGCAAAATCTGGTTCATCACCCTTTGGAATATGGCAGGGGCGGAAGACACTCCAAACGGTAGCCTATTAAATTGATATCGGCCTAGATGAGTTTTTATAGTCAAACATGACTTGGACTCCTCATCTAGTTCAAGCTGTAAGTAGATATTCGTAAGATCCAGTTTTGAGAAGATCTGACCACCTGTCGGTGTTGTGAACAAGTCTTCTATATTCGGCAATGTATTGGGGATATTACCCTCTCGAACCTGGTTTACGGTTACTTTATAATCACCATACAATCTTACCTTACCATCAGACTTAGGTACAACAACAATGGGTGTTGCCCAATTACATCGATCTATCTTACAACTAATGTTCTCAGTCTCTAGTCTTTTGAGTTCTTGCTCAACTTTCTCCTTGAGAGCATATGGTACGGAACGTGGCTTGTAGTAAACCGATCTAGCGTCCTTCTGTACCCTGACACTCGCCTTGAAGCCTTGGATCAGACTGCCCATTTCAGAGAACACCTTCGGATACTGCTTGATAACCTCATCCGTTGATGAAAATCTCGCTTCCACACAGAAAATCTTACTCCAATCCAGCTTCAGTGAGCTCAACCAATTTCTTCTTTGTAAGGCCGGCTTGTCTCCTTTCACTACTATTAGAGGCAAGTTCTAAAATTGATCTTTATATTTCACCGGTACGGTGATACAACCTACCACAGGAATTTTCTCTCCCGAGTAGCCTCGCAGCTCTATGTTGGATTTGTCCAGTAGAAAATCACGCAATTTATCATGGTATAGTGACTCCGGTACTACAGTCACGGATGCACCCGTGTCAATTTCCATTGGTATCTTGAATCCCGCAACATCTACGTGGATTTTGATGCTTTACGAATCGCTGTACGTTAAGCTTGTGTAACTCTAACATCTCCTCGTCCTGTTGTTCTTCTTCCATGCTATGTAGTCTCTTGGGATTTCTACTCAAAGCTTTGAACGCTGGACTCATAGCTTTAGAAACTGGTTTACCCTTCAATTGGCATGCCTTCGCAAGATGCCCAGTCTTTCTGCAGAAGAAACCCTCTGCCTTCACGTATGGACAACTTTGAGCAATGTGTTGTGCCAGGCACCTAAAGTACGACTTCGACGCTCTGTTAGAATTTCCAGTTTCTGAGACTTTGGGCCCCCACCATCTTTTACTTTGAACCTGCAGGTGATTTACCTCGGTTGACTGACGACCGTAATCATTATTTAATTCGCGGGAACATTGTTCGGCCATGCCCATCGACCTCGCTGTCTGACAAGCAATCTCAAAAGTCAATTCATCCATCGTCAATAACTTCCTTCTGATCACATCATTTTTCACTCCACAAACAAAATGATCCCGTAATACTCGGTTTTGAAAGTTTCCGAAATTACAGTGCATCGATAGCTTTTTTAATGTTACGATGTAATCACTGATATATTAATCAGTCTTTTGATTCCGAATCCCGAAACGATAGCTTTCAGCAATTTCTAACACTTTGAGGTTATAGTGCTGCTCCAGCTTCGTTATAACCTCTTTAAGCGATGTGTCCTTTGGCTCGTCAGGCACAAGCAGATTTACAAGAGTGTCATATAATGCCGGACCTGCCTCCAATAAGAAGATCACTTTCTTAAGTTCCAACGCAGTCCAGCTCTGGACTTGTCTGGAACTTCGATAATGTTATTTGCAGTGAAATACATTTCTTGCCGATCCACATACGCTTTAAAACGTTCCCGGTCATGTCTATATTCTCCCAAATGTCCCAATACACTTGCCATTTTAATCTCTAGCTGTTCACACCGTGTGCTGTATTTTACCTCGGATTTTTGTAGCTTCTTTCAAAGACAGAAACTTCCAAAGTCTCTCTGTCGGCTGGCTGAATCCTTCACCAATAAAAATTAAGCTTTAAATCATCCGAAAAATCCCATCTTCATCGCCAAATGTGATATCTTCACAGAGCACAGCACACACAGCTTCCTAACTTGGCAGGCAGCTCTCTTGGAAGTCTCCGGAAGGGTGCCTCGGCTGTTTATTATTAACCCTGCACTTGCAGTACACAATACATCCACAACCACAGTGTGGAGCTACAAACATTGCAAGCTTCCAGACATTACAAAATGAGTGCAAGTAAATCACTGTTTCACCTGGAGGAAGTGTTTGGGACCCAGGAAGGGAGGAGGAGAAAGGGCAGGTATTGCATCTCCTGCACGCACATGGGACTGTGCTGTGGGAAGGGGAGCCCATGTTGGGGGTGATGGAAGAGGGAATGGTCCCTTCGCAATTGCAATTGGTTTGTGTCTCCTCGCAATCTCTTTCACATACCTTCACAGCCTGAATTGGGTTGGATATAAACCCATGTCCCAGAAGTATAAGGTAATTTTGGATTCATTATCACTTCAGATAAGCTGAGGATTTTCGTCTTCCGTGCTGCGAGACAAAGAGCTATTTTAAATCCCCTCTGATCGCTCTGTGTTGGCACTGTAAACTGTGAATAGGAAGCAACACTCAGAGGATCGACAGAGGCTACACTGAAAGGCCTCGTCACCAGCTTACTGTGTCTGTTGCATAAAAACCAGCCATCCCAGATTGACGCAGACAATCGGCATTTCGAATTCGCTGTTTGCCAATGAAATTCAGCATCACTCGCTTCCCCCTCCCCGTGGCACCTTTCCCAGCTCTGATCCACATCAACACCCTAGGCTTCGACTTGCTGCTGCTGATGGAACAACAACAACTTGTGTTTAGATACCGCCTTCAACAAAAACTTACATTCATATAGCGCCTTTAGCAACAACTTGCATTTATATAGCACCTTTAACAACAACTTGCATTTATATAGAGCCTTGAACAACAACTTACATTTATTTGTTTTATTTGTTCATGGGATGTGGGTGTCGCTGGCAAGGCCCAGTATTTATTGCCCAAGCCTAATTGCCCTTGAGAAGGTGGTGGGAAGCCGCACTCCGTGTGGTGAAGGTTCTCTCATATTGCTGTTAGGGAGGGGGTGCCGGGATTTTGACCGAGCGACAATGAAGGAACGGCAAATTGCTTTCAAATCAGGATGGTGTATGACATGGAGGGGAACTTGGAGGTCATGGTATTCCCATGCGTCTGCTGCCCTTGTCTTTCTAGGTGGTAGAGGTCTCTTGTTTGGGAGGTGCTGCCGAAGAAGCCTTGCCAAGTTGCTGCAGTGCATCTTGTAGTGCATCGTGTGCCGGTGGTGGAGGAAGTAAATGTTTAAGGTGGTGGATGGGGTACAAATCAAGTGCGCTGCTTTGTCCTGGACTGTATCGAGCTTCTTGAGTGTTGCTGGAGCCGCACTCATCTAGGCAAGTGGACAGTATGCCATCACGCTCCTGACTTGTGCCTTGTAGATGGTGGAAAGGCTTTGGGGGGTCAGGAGATGAGAAACTCGCCACAGAATACCCAGCTTCTGACCTCTTGTTGCCACATTATTTATGTGGCTGGTCCAGTTAAGTTTCTGGTCAATGGTGATCCCCAGGATGCTGATGGTGGGGGATACCGTGATGGTAATGCCATTAAATGTCAAGAGGTGGTGGTTAGACTCTCGCTTGTTGGCAATAGTCATTGCCTGGCACTTGTGTGGTATAAATGTTACTTGCCACTTATCAGCCCAAGCCTGAATGTCATCCACAACTTACTGCATGAGGGCATAGACTGCTCCATTATCTGAGGAATCTGAGGGGCTGTCATCAGGGAACATCCCCACTTCTGACCTTATGATGGAAGGAAGGTCATTGATGAAGCAGCTGAAGATGGTTGGGCCTAGGACACTGCCTTGAGGAACTCCTGCAGCGATGTCCTGGGGATGGGATGTGATGATTGACCTCCAACAACCACAACCATCTTCCTTTGTGCTAGGTATGACTCCAGCCAATGGAGTGATTTCCCTTTGATTCCCATTGACTTCGGTTTTACTAGGGGCTCCTTGATGCCACACTCGGTAAAGTGCTGCCTTGATTTTAAGGGCAGTCACACTAATCTTATCTCTGGAATTCTGCTCTTTTGTCCATGTTTGGATCAAAGCTGTAATGAGGTCTGGAGCCGAGTGGTCCTGGTGGATCCCAAACTGGGCATCGGTGAGCTGGTTATTGGTGAGTAAATGCCATTTGATAGCACTGTCGATGACACCTTCCATCACATTGCTGATGATTGAGAGCAGACTGATGGGGCGTGAATTGACCAGATTGGATTTGTCATGCTTTTTGTGGACAGGACATACCTGGGCAGTTTTCCACATTGTCGGAGAGATGCCAGTATTGCAGCTGTACTGGAACTACCACATTTCCTTCCTTGTGATGCTCTTTTTAATATTTGCTTTTCAATGTTTGTAGTCAACTCCGAGGTTTCCCAATGCCTCGTTTACATTTTACGAGTTTGAGTGTCAGCTGTAGCACAGTGGGTAGCACACTCCCCTCTGAGTGAGAAGGTTGTCGGTTCAGGTCCCACTCCAGGGACATGAGCACATAAATCTAAGCTGACACTTCAGTACGGTGCTGATGGTGCACTGCACTGTTAGAGGTGCCGTCACTCGGGGCTCGATGCTGTGGGAGGTTCCGGACCCGCTCTCCCCGGCATTATGGGAGGCTCAGGGCCCGGCGCTGTGGGAGGATCGGGGGATGCGTTTGGCTGCTCAGTGGAGTCAACGTGGTGTTGGATGCGTGCATAGAAAGGGGTTCATAGGAATTGCACTGTGGGGGGGGGGGGCGGTGGAGTTGATGATATTTGTCCTAACTCTCCCTTCTGCGCATCCGTCAGGAGACGTATGCGCAGAAGACTTAGTACAAATAGTTACTCTTAAATGTTAAACTGAGGCCCCGTCTGCTCTCTCAGGTGGACATAATAGATCCCATGGCACTATTTCAAAGAAGAGCAGGGGAGTTATCCCCGGTGTCCTGGCCAATAGTTATCCCTCAATCAACATAACAAAAAACGATTATCTGATCATTAACACATTACTGGTTTGTGGGCAAATTGGCTGCCACATTTCCCACATTATAACAGTGACCACACTTCAAAAGTATTCCATTGTGTTAGATCTCTTAATTTCCAATGAAATACGAACTCCGGTTGTAGTTTTAATGTAATTTTATTCTGGCAGCTGCAACAAGCTCTTGGCTTTAAGCCAGGCCTTTGTCCTTCTGAGACCACATGGCCAAAATGTCTGTACTTATACCTGGTTCAATTTACAGAAAATAACTCGCCTTCTTTGACCTTATTGGCTCAATTGATAGTCTTTTAACTTTTAATTGGCTCGTTACCCAAGGTCCTAAAATGTCAAGTTGATTGATGACTAAATGCAACATGCTAAGTCGGATGTAGCAGCTTTGACTTGGGGTCTGTGAATTTTCACAGCCTGACTGAATACAGCCTGTTTGCATTCTCTATCAATCCCCGCTTTGATTCTTTCACAAATTGAATCATAAAACATCAGGTATCACTGATTAAACATTCTACAAAATAATTTCATACATGTTAATAGAGTTTCCTTCTAAAATTTGTTGATGTGTTTCGCCACATGTCCGGACTAGTAGCTTCCACACAAATTTACACCAACCCGAGTTCCATCGTGACCACAATGGAAGTCTGGTTTTAGTAGGTTAATTAACCTTATTCCAATTTAATCCAAATCAATATCTTAATTCAACCAGTAAACAATCTTCCCTTAAGCATAACATACCCCTGTGCCATGTACAGACAGTCTGCTGGGACCTGCAAGGTGTCTCACCTGCGGGACAGCAGCTACAGCCGCCTGATCGCAACAACATTTAATCAACATAAACAAACAATATAAAAGTAAAATAATTACAACTAGAATTAAACCTTCCACGAATGAAGTTCCTATTGAACCTAGCCATTCAGTGGCTCCGCATCACAAAGTGAATGATGGGGGTTGTTTAAGTTTTTCTACCTCCTTTTGGATATGCTCCGCTAAGTGGGTATTTTCTTCAGAGCTATCTGGGATATATGTGCAACACTCAGTTCCGAGTAGGGCGCAAGTACCTCCCTTTTCAGAATTCCGGGAGCAGTTACTATAATTACCTTGCTACCCTACTATTTCCCTTTGGTGCAGAGGGTCGGTTAGTAAGAAGTAGGCCTATGCCTAGAATACCTACAGTCAGTAATACAGTAAATGTATACATTTTGGCAAAAAGTAATTGTCCTGATTAGATTTCAGCTTCAGTTACGGGTGCTCGTTTAACATGTGAAGCGTGGATCCAGGCTTTCTTTCCTTGGGCTTTAACAGCTGCCTGGGTGGTCAATAACACTTGATAAGGTCCCTCCCACTTGGCACCCAAAGGTTCTTTCTGCAACTTTTTCACATACACCCAGACTCCCGGGATGATGTCGTGTCCTCCTTCGGGTGGATTACCCCAAGCTGCCGATACCTGTCGGGATACAGAACTAATAGCATTGGTTAGGTTCTGACAGTATGATAACAAAGTGTCACTCATTAAGTGAACATCAGCTTTCCGTAAATCAATAGTTCCTGGCAGCGGCATGGGTCTTCCTGTTATAATTTCAAATGGGCTGAGACTTGTAGTTCTGTTCGGGGTTGCACTAATGCTACATAGCACTATTGGTAGTGCCTGGGGCCATGGTGTTCCTTCTTGGTGATATTTGGTAAGCCGTTGTTTCAGAGTTCGATTCATTCACTCTACTTGTCCTGATGATTGTGGATGATAAGGACAGTGTAAATCCCACGTAATGTTCAGTAACCTACAGACTTCTTGGCAGACAGCACCTGTGAAGTGTGTTCCCTGATCTGAGTCAATGCTACTCGGGACTCCCCATCACGGAATGTAATCCTTACACAAGACCTTTGCAGTGTGATTGGCTGTGGCTCTTTTAGTTGGGACAGCTTCTACCCATCTAGAGAATCTGTCGACCATGACAAGAATGTTAGTGTATCCTTGGCATGAAGGAAGAGATATATAATCGACCTGCAGATGCTGGAATGGTCTGACAGGGGCAGGGGCTTCAGTTGGGGCATTACCGTGATGGGTCCAGAATTATTTTTCTGGCAGACCACACTGCGGTCTGCTACCAGCTGGGCATGTTTTTTAAATCCCTGACCCCACCAGCTTTTCTGGAACCGTGACGTCATCTGTTGTGAGGCCAAATGTCCCCACGAGTGGATCTGTTGGGCTAAAAAAGGCATAAGCGCTTGTGGCGTGACTGGCTTGTCGGTAACTCTTTGTCTCCAGACACTATCAAAAGCCCAGCGGGAGATCGAGAGCCAGCGGCAGTTGATGAGAGGGGAGCGACCTATCAAAAGCCCAGCGGGAGATCGAGAGCCAGCGGCAGTTGGTGAGAGGGGAGCGACCTATCAAAAGCCCAGCGGGAGATCGAGAGCCAGCGGCAGTTGGTGAGAGGGGAGCGACCTATCAAAAGCGTACCGGTGCAGCTACAGCGGGAGAGAAAGCAAAATAGAAGTAGAAAGTAATCAAAAAGTGACGTCACAGCCAATGGGGTAAGTGATTGGCTGGTGATTGGTGAGTAGCTTTTCTTTTATTTTTTATATCAGTAAGTGAACTGTAACATTGTTATCACCAATTTAAGGGTATCTAAGGTTAAGACATGGCAGGAGAGCTCGGTCACGTGATATGCTCCTCCTGTACCATGTGGGAACTCGGGGACACTTCCGGTGTCCCTGGGCGCTACGTGTGTGGGAAGTGTATCCGCCTCGAGCTCTTGACGGTCCGCGTTGCGGAATTGGAGCTGAGGGTGGATTCACTCTGAAGCATCCACGATGCTGAGAATGACGTGAGTATCACGTGTAGTGAGTTGGTCTTACAGCAGGAGAAGGGTCCACAGCCAGATAGGGAATGGAAGACCAGCAGGAAGAGCAGTGCAAGAAAGATAGTGCAGGGGTCCCTGCGGTCATCCCCCTGCAAAACAGATACACTGCTTTGAGTACTGTTGGGGAGGATGACTCATCAGGGGAGGGCAGCAACAGCCAAGTTCATGGCACCGTAGGTGGCTCTGCTGCAAAGGAGGGCAGGAAAAAGATTGGGAGCGCGATAGTGATAGGGGATTCGATGGTGAGGGGAATAGATAGGCGTTTCTGCGGACGCAACCGAGACTCCAGGATGGTATGTTGCCTCCCTGGTGCAAGGGTCAAGGATGTCTCGGAGCGGGTGCAGGACATTCTGAAATGGGAGGGAGAACAGCCAGTTGTCGTGGTGCGCATTGGTACCAACGACATAGGTAAAAAAAAGGGATGAGGTCCTACGAAAAGAATTTAAGGAGCTAGGAGCTAAATTAAAAAGTAGGACCTCAAAAGTAGTAATCTCGGGATTGCTACCAGTGCCACGTGCTAGTCAGAGTAGGAATCGCAGGATAGCGCAGATGAATACATGGCTTGAGCAGTGGTGCAGCAGGGAGGGATTCAAATTCTTGGGGCATTGGAACCGGTTCTGGGAGAGGTGGGACCAGTACAAACCGGACGGTCTGCACCTGGGCAGGACCGGAACCAATGTCCTAGGGGGAGTGTTTGCTCGTGCTGTTGGGGAGGAGTTAAACTAATATTGCAGGGGGATGGGAACCTATGCAGGGAGACAGAGGGAGACAAAAATGAGGCAAAAGCAAAAGACAGAAAGGAGATGAGGAAAAGTGGAGGGCAGAAAAACCCAAGGCAAAGAACAAAAAGGGCCACTGTACAGCAAAATTCTAAAAGGACAAAGGGAGTTAAAAAAGCAAGCCTGAAGGCTTTGTGTCTTAATGCAAGGAGTATCCGCAATAAGGTGGATGAATTAACTGTGCAAATAGATGTTAACAAATATGATGTGATTGGGATTATGGAGACGTGGCTCCAGGATGTTCAGGGCTGGGAACTCAACATCCAGGGGTATTCAACATTCAGGAAGGATAGAATAAAAGGAAAAGGAGGTGAGGTAGCATTGCTGGTTAAAGAGGAGATTAATGGAATAGTTAGGAAAGACATTAGCTTGGATGATGTGGAATCTATATGGGTAGAGCTGCAGAACACCAAAGGGCAAAAAACGTTAGTGGGAGTTGTGTACAGACCTCCAAACAGTAGTAGTGATGTTGGGGAGGGCATCAAACAGGAAATTAGGGGTGCATGCAATAAAGGTGCAGCAGTTATAATGGGTGACTTTAATATGCACATAGATTGGGCTAGCCAAACTGGAAGCAATACGGTGGAGGAGGATTTCCTGGAGTGCATAAGGGATGGTTTTCTAGACCAATATGTCGAGGAACCAACTAGGGGGGAGGCCATCTTAGACTGGGTGTTGTGTAATGAGAGAGGATTCATTATCAATCTCATTGTGCGAGGCCCCTTGGGGAAGAGTGACCATAATATGGTGGAATTCTGCATTAGGATGGAGAATGAAACAGTTAATTCAGAGACCATGGTCCAGAACTTAAAGAAGGGTAACTTTGAAGGTATGAGGCATGAATTGGCTAAGATAGATTGGCTAATGATACTTAAGGGGTTGACTGTGGATGGGCAATGGCAGACATTTAGAGACCGCATGGATGAATTACAACAATTGTACATTCCTGCCTGGCGTAAAAATAAAAAAGGGAAGGTGGCTCAACCGTGGCTATCTAGGGAAATCAGGGATAGTATTAAAGCCAAGGTAATGGCATACAAATTGGCCAGAAATAGCAGCGAACCTGGGGACTGGGAGAAATTTAGAACTCAGCAGAGGAGGACAAAGGGTTTGATTAGGGCAGGGAAAATGGAGTACGAGAAGAAGCTTGCAGGGAACATTAAGGCGGATTGCAAAAGTTTCTATAGATATGTAAAGAGAAAAAGGTTAGTAAAGACAAACATAGGTCCCCTGCAGTCAGAATCAGGGGAAGTCATAACGGGGAACAAAGAAATGGCAGACCAATTGAACAAGTACTTTGGTTCAGTATTCACTAAGGAGGACACAAACAACCTTCCGGACATAAAAGGGGTCAGAAGGTCTAGTAAGGAGGAGGAACTGAGGGAAATCTTTATTAGTCGGGAAATTGTGTTGGGGAAATTGATGGGATTGAAGGCCGATAAATCCCCAGGGCCTGATGGACTGCATCCCAGAGTACTTAAGAAGGTGGCCTTGGAAATAGCGGATGCATTGACAGTCATTTTCCAACATTCCATTGACTCTGGATCAGTTCCTATCGAGTGGAGGGTAGCCAATGTAACCCCACTTTTTAAAAAAGGAGGGAGAGAGAAAGCAGGGAATTATAGACCGGTCAGCCTGACCTCAGTAGTGGGTAAAATGATGGAATCAATTATTAAGGATGTCATAGCAGCGCATTTGGAAAATGGTGACATGATAGGTCCAAGTCAGCATGGATTTGTGAAAGGGAGATCATGCTTGACAAATCTTCTGGAATTTTTTGAGGATGTTTCCAATAAAGTGGACAAAGGAGTACCAGTTGATGTGGTATATTTGGACTTTCAGAAGGCTTTCGACAAGGTCCCACACAGGAGATTAATGTGCAAAGTTAAAGCACATGGGATTGGGGGTAGTGTGCTGACGTGGATTGAGAACTGGTTGTCAGACAGGAAGCAAAGAGTAGGAGTAAATGGGTACTTTTCGGAATGGCAGGCAGTGACTAGTGGGGTACCGCAGGGTTCTGTGCTGGGGCCCCAGCTGTTTACATTGTACATTAATGATTTAGACGAGGGGATTAAATGTAGTATCTCCAAATTTGCAGATGACACTAAGTTGGGTGGCAGTGTGAGCTGCGAGAAGGATGCTATGAGGCTGCAGAGTGACTTGGATAGGTTAGGTGAGTGGGCAAATGCGTGGCAGATGAAGTATAATGTGGATAAATGTGAGGTTATCCACTTTGGTGGTAAAAACAGAGAGACAAACTATTATCTGAATGGTGACAGATTAGGAAAAGGGAAGGTGCAACGAGACCTGGGTGTCATGGTACATCAGTCATTGAAGGTTGGCATGCAGGTACAGCAGGCGGTTAAGAAAGCAAATGGCATGTTGGCCTTCATAGCGAGGGGATTTGAGTACAGGGGCAGGGAGGTGTTGCTACAGTTGTACAGGGCCTTGGTGAGGCCACACCTGGAGTATTGTGTAAAGTTTTGGTCTCCTAACTTGAGGAAGGACATTCTTGCTATTGAGGGAGTGCAGCGAAGATTCACCAGACTGATTCCCGGGACGGTGGGACTGACCTATCAAGAAAGACTGGATCAACTGGGCTTGTATTCACTGGAGTTCAGAAGAGTGAGAGGGGACCTCATAGAAACGTTTAAAATTCTGACGGGTTTGGACAGGTTGGATGCAGGAAGAATGTTCCCAATGTTGGGGAAGTCCAGAACCAGGGGTCACAGTCTAAGGATAAGGGGTAAGCCATTTTGGACCGAGATAAGGAGAAACTTCTTCACCCAGAGAGTGGTGAACCTGTGTAATTCACTACCACAGAAAGCAGTTGAGGCCAATTCACTAAATATATTCAAAAGGGAGTTAGATGAAGTCCTTACTACTCGGGGGATCAAGGGGTATGGCGTGAAAGCAGGAAGTGGGTACTGAAGTTTCATGTTCAGCCATGAACTCATTGAATGGCGGTGCAGGCTAGAAGGGCTGAATGGCCTGCTCCTGCACCTATTTTCTATGTTTCTACCATCTTCACATAGCTTAATTCCTTCCTCAATCCATGTCCATTTTTCCTCTCGGGAGCACTCGCCTTGCATTGTTTGAAGGTCTCGTGTCAGAGTCCTGAGTGCTTTCAATCTGCACATCTGTGTTGGTCCTTCTGGGGGAACGCCCTGTGAGGCGGCATCTTTAGTAGCCTGGTCGGCTCGGGCATTTCACTGTGCTTCCATGGTGTTTTCCTTGGTATGGGCCTTACACTTCAGGATGGACACTTCCTGAGATAATTGTAGTAGGGCTCTAGTAAGTCTCGGACTTCTTTTCCATTTCCGATAGGTGTACCAGCAGCAGTGAGGAATCCCCTTTTCCGCCATAACAGACCAAAGTCGTGAGTGACTCCAAAAGCATAACGCGAATCTGTGTCGACATTAGCTGTCTGTCCTTCTGCTATTCGACATGCTTCTGACAGGGCCCGTAACTCGGCCTGTTGTGCTGACATTCCTGAGGGTAAACATCCTTTTGCCACTACCTCAGATAAGGTTGTAACTGCCCATCCTGCTTTTCTGGTACCATTGTCAACAAAGGAGAAGCCATCTATAAACAGGATGAGGTCTGGGTTGTGCAGAGGCTCCTCTGCTGCTAAGGCTGCTTCTTCTGTTTCTTTTAAAATCTCCACACAGTCATGCTCTTCACATTCTCCCCCCTCTTGCTCCCTTGATTCTGACATCGGGAGCATAGTTGTGGGATTAACTGGGCTGACCCAGAAGATATGGAGATTAGGAGCTTCCAAAACAGCTATCCAGTGGGTCCATCTTGCTGCCGTCACCTGAGACATTCTATTTATAGACAGCAAAGCATGTACGTTGTGGGGACACTTGACAATCAGCTTTTGGTCGAGGACTAGACCCGCAGTGATCATTACCGCTCGACATGTAGCTTCCATAGCCCTTAGGCAACTTCCCCATCCGAGGGCTACCGCATCCAGTTTTGCCGAATAATAGCCAATAGGTCTTTGCCGATCCCCATGTTCTTGTGTCAGTATAGCTGTCATATATCCTTCTTTCTCATGGACAAACAGGGTAAATGGCTTACCACTGTCGGGGATTCCCAGAGCCAGTGCCGAACACAAAGCCTTTTTCAAACTCAGGAAGGCCTCTTGCTGTTCCTTAGTGAGGGTGATGGCTTCTTTAGAGGCACGTTTCCCCCTCAAGATATCATTCAATGGCTGAGCAAGCTGTGTGAAGGAGTCAATCCAATTTCTGTTGAAGTTACACAATCCCAAAAAAGACCTCAGTTCCTGAATAATGGTGGGTTTTTTAGCAGCCCAAATGGCTGCAGTTCTATCCTGGGTAAGTTCCCTCTTGCCGTGTGAAATCTTTTGTCCCAGGTATAAACCTCTTCTTGGGATATTTGTGCTTTGTCGATGCTGGCTTTATGTCCTTTCAGCCGAAATGGTCCAGCAAAGCTCGTAAATCTTGTTCATGCTTTTCTTCCGTGTTTGAAGCTAGCAGGATATCGTCTACGTATTGGATGACTGTGGATGACAGGGGAGGTAATTCTCGCAAATGGCTTTGTAAAGCCATGTGGAATACCGTAGGGCTGTTGTGGAAACCCTGCGGTAACCGGGTCCAAGTATACTGTTGTCCTTGGACAGTGAAAGCAAACCACTGTCGAACCTCCGGTGCCAGAGGCACCGACCAAAATCCGTTGGCCATATCTATAACCAAGAAATATTTATGTTCCAGTTTGAGGGCATTAAAAATGGTGGAGGGATCTACGACCAAAGGAGCTTTTTGATCAATACACAGGTTCGCTTTCCTATAATCGACAGTCAATTGCCAAGTCTCATTAGATTTCTGTACCGGCCACACGGGGCTATTGGAGGAGCTATGCGTTTTAATAAGCACCCCTTGTTTCTCCAATTGCTGAATAACCGGTAAGATTCTCGCGATGGCAGTTGGACTGATGGGATACTGTTTAGTGCATGGAGGCTTGATCCCAGTAAATGACGCAGGCTCCATCTGGAGTAGGCCACAATCGTTCTTATCTTTAGCCCATATCGGGTGTTCCTTCAATTCTTCTTTCTTCAAAGTTCTAATTGACCATGTCACCCGACCATTCTCGAAATGCAACGATGAATCTATTTGGATTAGAACGTCCATTCCCAAAAGAGGT
Organism: Pristiophorus japonicus; assembly: GCF_044704955.1. NCBI lineage: Eukaryota > Metazoa > Chordata > Chondrichthyes > Pristiophoridae > Pristiophorus > Pristiophorus japonicus. The sequence goes on from NC_091980.1 coordinate 18,329,146, forward strand.
TGATCTACTGGGCCTATCCAGATCGGCGTGGTTAGTTCATGTGGACCCAGCCCTATAAGTACCGGTGTTGTCCTTTTAATTTCCATTTTATGGCTCCCAACTCCATAGGCTGTACGTGCCCTACCATCCAACGGCAAAAAGTCTCCATATTGTAGGGGTAAGCATGTTAATTCCGCCCCTGTGTTTAAAAGACAGTCCACATCCTTATCGCCCACCCTCACAGTTATATATAGCCCATCTCCCCTTTGTTGTATTATTGCGAGGAGTGGGGCCAGGGTGGGCTCTAATCGTTTTTTGCTATCCCAAGTAACTCCTTCTGTTGTTGTACTGTTTGTCGCTTAAATGCTTCTATGAGGTCGGTATCTTGTGACAAGCCTGGTTTGTTGGCTGAATTGTATCCCTGGCTGTGTCCTCTTCCCCGGCCACGACCTTGCTGTTTTGCCCTGCACGTCTTGGCCCAGTGACCTTCCGGGTAATTTTCCGGGTAATTTTCCTCATAACTGTTTATCGGAATCCTGGGATTTCCATCCCATAGCCTGTACAGCTCGGACTTTAGCTCCCATATCCCGGTCTAATTGGTTACATCGATCCACCAATGCTGCAAAGGTAGTTCCTCTACCTTCCCAGTCCGGTAACACTACCTTAAGCATTTTGGACAGTTCTGGCTTTAGACCTGCCACGAAAGCTGCTTTCAGGGGTCCAAACACTTGTTCATCCATTTCCTCATCCGTATTATTCATACCCGAATGTTCTAGCCACTTGCATCTAAACCGCTCGTCATACTCCAGGACCTCCTCTGTTCCTTTCTGTTGGCAGGCTGCAATTTTTCCCCAGTCTGACTTAGCTGGACTGAAGGCTTGCAGCCAGTGTTTAATCACCTCCCATCCTGCGTTTAATTCTTGCTCATCCTGCCCCAAAGCTTCTTCTACATTATCGTGCAATTTTCTTCCCTGTGTTTTTGGCACCATTCTGGTCAAAATTTGCACTCCGTCCCAGGGATGAAGTTGATATATATTTCTTAAGTGGTCCAATTGGTCCCACGTTTTCACTCCCCCTTTCTTTGGAATGGGCAATTCCTTGGACCATTTTTCAATTTTCTCTGGGTCTGCTGGATCATGAACTAAATATTCTGCATACACTTTTTTCTTCGTTTTTTTGGTTCCGCCCTCATCCGCAGTCTCTTCTGATTTGACTACAACTCGTCTTTTTTTAAACAGGGCAAAGCGCACCCCTAATTCTTCATCCTCCGACCCTGTATTGTCAGAGGATTCAGAATCCGTATCTATTCCTCAGTCGTGTCTTTGGGTTTGCACTTTTAATTTATCCAAACATGGGTACCCTGGGAATTGACCGATACATTTTCCTTTTCCTATTACTGTCTCTTGACCTAATGATTTTTTCCATTCTTTAATTTCACCTTTAAGATCTTTAACTTCCGCTTCCGATTTTTCAAGTTCAAGTCTTATCTGCCGCAGCTGTGCACAAACAGCTTTCAATTGGTCCTTTGTACTGGTCAGTTCTCGATCATGTTGGGAACGCATTATAATTTCATTCCGCTTTCGGATCTTCCCATAACGGCTAGGGACCATCTAGTTCGCTCTTTATTTTTCATACGGGTCGTTTTTCCCCAGACCCTTTTAATCTCGTCCAAGGACCATTGTCCTTTGGAGGTTCCGTACTTTTGTTCGATCTTAATACAGGTTTTAGATAAGTTGAATTGTTGCTCTATGTATTCTTTCAACTGTTCGAGGATTTCATCTTTTGAAACCTCAGGTGGTGCCCGCCCGCCTTTAACAGTTGTAGGCAATTCTTTGCTGTTATCTCCTGCTGCCATAATACTGATTTCTTTACTGGGGTCTCAAGTCGTAGGCTTTCCAGCTGATAGATAGGTCGGTGATTAATTAACTAACACACCGCCGAAGTTAGACGTCTATGGGACCTCGAGCTGACTACCAACTGGAGGGTTCGCAAACCGGAGGCTTTCGGAATCGCGTAGAAGGAGAGGCGAATTTAGACTTTTGACTGAGGAATTTTATAACGAGGAGTCCTTACCTCAGTATGTAGGTCCGATGTTCAAAATTCAGTTTCTTTCCTCAGCGATCATGTTCGTGACGCCAAAATTATTAGATCTCTTAATTTCCAATGAAATACGAACTCCGGTTGTAGTTTTAATGTAATTTTATTCTGGCAGCTGCAACAAGCTCTTGGCTTTAAGCCAGGCCTTTGTCCTTCTGAGACCACATGGCCAAAATGGCTGTACTTATACCTAGTTCAATTTACAGAAAGGAACTCGCCTTCTTTGACCTTATTAGCTCAATTGATAGTCTTTTAACCTTTAATTGGCTCACTACCCAAGGTCCTAAAATGTCAAGTTGATTGATGACTTAATGCAACATGCTGAGTTGCACGTAGCAGCTTTGACTTGGGGTCTGTGAATTTTCACAGCCTGACTGAATGCAGCCTGTTTGAATTCTCTATCAAATTGGCTGTAAAAGTGCTTTGCGACATTTTGTAGTCGTGAAAGACGCTATATAAATGCAAGACTTTCTTTCTATATGTCTGCTGCTTTGGAAATACTGATACAAGCTCTGCAGTCAGAGCTCAAAACAGGTAGTTTTTGTAATGTGGACCAGGCCCCACGAGAAAGTGGATGGAGACACTTGACGCCCCTTTCACAGGTCTCGATGGCTGGCGGAGTGGAGACTTCCATCTCATCCGTCCCAGCCAGGTTTGAAGTTAGGCTTCTGCAGTGGAAGAACAAAATGTCACGTTTCTTGGATAGTTTTATATTATATTTAAAAAAACCTCATTGGACCTTTATAATGGGAACTGCCTTTGTTCAGCTGCTGCATTGTAATTACACCCTGCTCCCCGTGGAGGCGCTGCTGTGCCATTATTGGCAGCAGGGTTTAATACAGTTTGACAACCGTCTTAGGCTGCTACCGTTAAACGGGGGGGGCGAGGCAAGTTATAATGGAGTTGTTAGTATGTGTGAATGGGAACTGAATTTTGACTGACTGCCTTTGTCCACTAACCCTGTTCGCCTAAAAGAACATAAAAACATAAGAAACAGGAGCAGGAATAGGCCATTCGGCCCCTCGAGCCTGTTCCGCCATTCAATAAGATCATGGCTGATCTTCTACTTCAACTCCACTTTCCTGCACTATCCCCATAGCCCTTGGTTCCCTTAGTATCCAAAAATCTATCGATCTCTGTCTTGGATATACTCAACGATTGAGTCTCCAGAGCCCTCAGGGGTGGAGAATTCCACAGTTTCTCAAATCTTTGAGTGAAGAAATTTTTTCTCCTAAACGGCTGACCCATTATTCTGAGACTTTGACCCCTAGATTCAACAGCCAGGGGAAACAGCTTCTCACCATCTACCCTTAAGGATTTTATACATTTTCAATGAGATCACCTCTCATTCTTCTAAACTCTAAGGAATATAGGCCTACACTTGCTCCCTTTTCCCATGTGCAATACCACAAGCAATCCACAATAGCACATAAATGGGCATATAAGCTGCAGAGTGCATTGTTTCTCAGTAAAACCCCTCTTTTGTTGAAAGGATACTAAAGGGTACAATCCTAAAGTGTGTGCATGAACAGAGAGACCTGAAGATATATGTGCTCAAATCGTTGAAGGTGGCAGGGTAGGTTGAGCATGCCCGACACAAGACTCCCAAAGCAAGCGCGCTCTGCTCGGAACTCCTACACGGCAAGCGAGCCCCAGGTGGGCAGAGGAAACGTTTCAAGGACAACCTCAAAGTCTCCTTGATTAAATGCAACATCCCCACCGGCACCTGGGAGTCCCTGGCCAAAGACCGCCCTAAGTGGAGGAAGAGCATCCGGGAGGGCGCTGAGCCCCTCGAGTCTCGTCGCCGAGAGCATGCAGAAAGCAAGCGCAGGCAGCGGAAGGAGCGTGCGGCAAACCAGACTGCCCACCCACCTCTTTCCTTCAACGCCTGTCTGTCCCACCTGTGACAGAGACTGTAATTCCTGTATTGGACGGTTCCGTTATCTGAGAACTCACTTTTAGAGTGGAAGCAAGTCTTCCTCGATTTCAAGGGACTGCCTCTGATGATGATGGGCCCGTGGTTAAAATGGCGTTCACCTTCCAATGACTTGACATCTTTCCAAAGTGTGGCGCCCAGAATTGCACACAATACTCCAGCTGAGGCCTAAGCAGTGATTTATAAAGGTTTAGCATAACTTCCTTGCGTTTGTGCTCTCTGCCTCCTCCTTATAAAACCCAAGGATCCCATATGCTTTCTTAACAGCCTAATCAACTTGTCTTGCCACCTTCTAAGATTTGTGTACACGAGCCTCCAGGTTTCTCTGTTCCTGTAAACCTTTTAAAATTGTGGCATTTCGTATATATTGCCTCTCCCCATTCTTCCTCCCTCAACTGCATCTCATTGTTGTTTGCAGAACACTCTAGTACAGAATGAATGCTGAATTTGCCGAGAGACCACTTCAGAATTCATCAAAAATAATTTGCTTTGACATTGATTTTGTCCTCATCCCTCTGTGAGGTGCTTTGGGATATTTTGCGACGTTGCGGGCACTATATAAATAAAGTTGGCGTTGAAGTGCTATGCATGTCCATAGCCAATGTGAAACAGCTCAGTAACATAAACACAGCAGGAGGCGAGGCTGTCACGGACTCTCTTGGCTTAACACATGATCCGTTTCTGAGTTTGTTATCCTCTCGCAGCAAGCTCCCAGTCAGGATACATATTGAAACTGGTGGTTTTGGCAGCGGTGAATGATTCCATTGTAAGTCATAAATCACAACTAAGTATTGACAGGCCGATCAATATTTTAATTGTTGACACATTTCTCCCTGTCATATCCTGCTGACTATTTACCATCAGCTTATAAATCACGTACTCAGTCAATCACCTGTGGGCTATTTATTCATGTGTCTCTAAAGTACGTACTAAAAAAAAACCCACATCATTCTTCTTAAAGGGCCACGGTCATTGTTTGACTTGCAAGCCAAAAATTGGTATATGCAAATATCAGAGACTAATCTGTCAGGAGTGCAGCAAAATTAAAATAATTGTCTCTTCTCCACTTGCCCTGACTGTGAGGCGGACATCCTTGATTATAATCACTCAACCATTGGTGGCCGTGGCTTCTGTTGCCTCGGCCCCAAGCTCTGGAACTCCCTGCCTAAACCTCTCCATCTCTCTACCTCTCTTTCCTCCTTCAAGACAATCCTTAAAACATACCTCTTTGACCAAGCTTTTGGTTAGCTGCGCTAAATTCTACTTATGCGGCTCGGTGTCAAATTTTTTATCTCATAATATTCCTGTTAAGAGCCTTGGGACGTTAAAGATGCTATATAAGTACAAGTTGTTGTTGTTGTTGAACATTTTCAATGCTAGAATCTTTACTTGAGTCTGGGTGATTAGGTTGTGGCATAATTTTTTGGGTGTTCCTTTTTCTCCAGTTTTCTTTCAGATGCCTCTTTCCTCTCCTGGAGGCCGGTGACTTTTATTGTGGTACAGTTAGAACTTTGCTGGATTCCCCGTGGTCATTCAACCGTGCCATCAGCCTTGGCTCAGTGGGTAGCAATCTCGCCTTGGGATCTGGATGGTAGTGGGTTCAAGTTCCACTCCAGGGATTTCAGCATGTAATCCAGACTGACACTTCATTGCAGTACCGAAGGAATGCGTTAGACATTAAACATTAAACCGAGGCCTTGCAAGATCTCTCAGCAGGATGCAAAAGATCCCGTCGAACAATTTCTAAGAAGACCAGGGGAGATCTCCTCGCTGCCCTGACCAATATTTATCCCTCAACCAACATCGCTAAAACGGATTATCTCGTCATTATCACATTGCTGTTTGTGAGACCTTGTTGTGTGCAAATTGGTTGCTGTGTTTCCTAAATTACAACAGTGAATACTTCATTACTTCATTGAATTTAAAGTGCTTTAGAACATCTTGAAGTTGTGAAAGGCGCTATATAAATTGCAAGTTCTTTCTTTTTCAGGTTGCCATTCTTGAATGATGAATTGCCTATAATTATCGTTAGAAAATCTTGCGCAGTGTGTGCCCAAATTTACATGATATGCTTCAAGTGCAAAATGTTTGACTAGGGAAGGCATTATGATTGCGTCTAACTCTGTGTCTAATCTCATCCAATGTCCAAAGTGTACCCATTCATCCTTCAGATGAGTAGTTAAACCGAGGCCCCGTCTGCCCTCTCAGGTGGACGTAAAAGATCCAATGGCACTATTTTGAAGACGAGCATGGGGAGTTATCCCCAGTGTCCTAGCCAATATTTATCCCTCAATCAACATCACCAAAAACAGATTGCCTGGTCATTATCACATTGCTGTTTGTGGGAGCTTGCTGTGCGCAAAGTGGCTGCCGCGTTTCCCACATATTAACAGTGACTACACTATTACATTGGCTGTAAAAGGCTTTGAGACATCCGGTGGTCGTGAAAGACGTTATATAAATGTAAGACTTTCTTTTATGTCATTCCACGATGGAGAGCCATAAAGTGGTCAGATGGGGGCAAGCACAGTGATTTATTCCCTTCCCTAGCCCAGGGGCGTTAGGTCGACTGTAGCACCCTTATTACCACAATGACTGAGAAACAGACTAGAGCTAACATTTGGGACCACTCTCGTCCATATGGTCCAGTAGCACACACCACGGGGAATCGGCCCATTGAGCTACGGTCAGATGTTGGCTAATTTTAATCAGAGAATCTCAACCAATCTCAGAATGTCTCAATTTCAGAATGATACAAACTCTAATGGCCCGGAATTTGCGGAGGCGAACTGGAGTTTAGAAGAACGAGAGGTGATCTTATTGAAACGTATAAGATTCTGAGGGGGCTTGGCAGGGTAGATGCAGAGAGGATGTTTCCCCTCGTGAGGGAATCTGGAACTAGGGAGCATAGTTTCAGAATAAGGGGTCGCCCATTTAAAATGGAAATGAGGAGGAATTTCTTCTCTCTGAGGGATGTGAATCTTTGGAATTCTCTGGCCCAGTGGAGGCTGGGTCTTTGAATATATTTAAGGTGGAGTTAGACAGATTTTTGAACTACAGGGGAGTCGAGGTTTATGGGGAACGGGCAGGGAAGTGGAGTTGAGTCCAGGATCAGATCAGCTATGATCTTATTGAATGGTGGAGCAGGCTCGAGGGGCCAAATGGCCTACTCCTGCTCCTATTTCTTATGTTCTTATGTATGTCATTGTTCGCCGTTATTACCCCTTTGAAACTGACCGCAACTTCAGGATGTAGCACATGCGCATCCTGACGCAGAAATCCTGAAGTTTCAGTCAGTCGTTCACTGCTCCGACTCTGGCTGCACGGTGGCACCCAATGCATGCCCCCCTGCCACTCTCCCCCTCCCCTCCCCCCATCGCCCATAGCCAGCAACAAGTGTAATCTGTCAAATTAGGGAAACTGCCGAAAACGTTGTCTCTTCCACGGTAATGCCGCTGTTAAATACCCCAATTGGATTAAATGCATCTGGGGTTTTTACAGCATATTGACTGCGAAACAAAGGTTATGGCCCTGAAAAACTAATTTTAATTTTGTGGAGTGTCAAATTTATCAATTTTAATGAAAATAAAAAGTTTTAAGAAATGTTTTAAAAAATGTGTTTCATTTTTTTAAATTTGTGGATCTTAATTCCAGTTTTGCCATTTCCCCACGTGAGAGCCCCAGTCTTTGTTTTGCCCACAAAAAAAATTAAAGTTGTAATCAAAGGAACGTACACACTCCCTAGTTCGCTGTCTGTGAGAATTCTGCGTTTTGACTGGCTGCTCAGACAGCTTGTTGATATCACAGCAGCTCGCGTTAGGGATTCCCCATTAACTTGCGCCGATTTCAGGTACGCATCAGAAAAGCCGAACTTCTTGCCACAGAGATTGCGAGATCTTTGAGGGAAACTTACTTCGGGACCAACAGATGAACGCCATCGCTTCACTGCTGACCGCAGTGTGTCCAATGTGTCCAAGGTAGCAGGGAGTATAGCACTGAATTCAGTTCCAACTACTAACTTTGAAACATGTCACCGGCCAACAACATGTAAACCCAGAACTGCCCTCATTCCAACTGAACCCAAATGGCCAAAACCAAACAGATTGTCTCAATTGAAAAATAGGGAAGTTATATTGAAAAGTAGGGAAGTTATGCTAAAGCTGGTATCGAACCTTGGTTAGACCACTCTGAGATTACTGCGTACAGTTCTGGTCGTCATATTACAAATAAGGATATGGAGCCAGTGGAGAGGGTGCAGAGAAAATTTACAAGGAGGGAAGCAGAAATGCGAGGGTATACATATTGGGAAAGGATGGACAGGCTGGGTCTCTCTCTCGTCTTGAAAAAAGAAAGCTGAGGGGTAAACTAATAGAGGTCTTTAAAATTATGAAAGGTTTTGATAGCGTGGATACAGAGAGAATGTTTCCATGTGGGGAAGAGCATATCTTAGCTGCCATCAATATAAGATCATCATTAAGAAATCCGATAGGGAATTCAGCAGAAACTTATTTTCCCAAAGAGTGGAGAGAATGTGGAACTTGCTACCCCAGGGAGTGATTGAAGCGAATAGTATAGAGGCATTTAAGAGGAGGCTAGAGAAGGAGGCGACCCCGACCTACAAGGACTATCCAGCAGGTCGGGGCCTTCAAAGGAGGGTACCACTTCATGGAACAGCGCGTGCTGGAGAGCAACGGCTGTGAAGAGGGCGACTGGGTTGGACGTCACCAAGATCCAGGTCGCTGATTGGAGTGTGGGCAAGTACAGCAGAAGCGGCACGATTGGGGCGCAGGAGCAGCAAGAGTTTGTCGAGGGATGTGATCGGGGCCCAGGAGAGGCTCAGAAGAGGCGAGGGCCCAGGGGCAGCACGGGCCAGCCCACACTGCGATATGTGCGCGCACTAGGTCCGTGTAGCAGAGCTGGTCTCCAGTCGTCTTGGTTAACCCTTGCCACTGGACCAAGACCTAACGCTGTCAAGCCCGTGTGGTGGCTGGTGTGCAACGGCCACCCCACGTTAAAAAAAATCCACGCACAGGCATCTTCCACCCTTCAACATGTAGTTCAGGACCTGGAATATTAGGTCCTTCATTGAAGTTCACATGTGAACTCATTCCTTTTTGGCATGGAAGCAAGTCATCCTCGATACGATGATGATGTTGGACAAGCATATGAGGGAGAAGAGAACAGAGGGTTAAGCTGATCGATTTAGATGAGGAAAGATGGGAGGAGGCTCGAATGGAGCATAAACGCTGGCATGGACTGGTTGGGCCGAATGGTCTGTTATTGTGCCGTATATCCTGTGTAATCCTATGTAATCCTAAAAAAAACATTGCTCCCAACATATGTACAGCTATATTAAGTAACTGAGTCGAGCAACACATGGTTCCCAGTACATCCAAAATGTATAATGGCCCATCAAGATGTATTGGCAGTTCAAGGGCATACAAGTGACCTTGGCCACTGTTGTTTTGTGCGACACTTGATGTACAATGCTGGACCACGAGCCTTTTATCCACAAGTTCAGAGTGTACTGACCCCAGGGACGATTCATCAATTCTCAGCCGGATCATTTGAAGGGGCACTGCACACAGCACTTCTACCTGGGGCAGAGGTGATGGCAGATTGGCCTTTTGGCCAACATTTGTGTCACTTCTGTTGTTAACAGCATTCCCATTAGTCATGGGAAACTCCATTGCCCATCCCAACCTCCTGATGAGAAAGCAGGGAGGAAAAGTGAAAAAATTAGTTATAAACAAAAATGAATATGAATTATTTCTCTCCTTCCAGTAACACGACTGTGAAAGCTGTTACTGATAATTACCTCTGGGACTGATCATGTTATCTTTATGGATTTCTGAATCTTGCTGTTGTTCTGGGTGGGCAGCAGATAACTGATTACTGCCCATGGGATATCTAACCACCCACTGCTCTAAATGCATTCCATTTCTGATGGTAATGAGCAAACTAGAACATTTCCCCTGGTGGCTCAGTAGTTAAAGGCGGTGCCTTGCTATGTCAGACCGAGTGAGGGAGCAGAATGATGAGAAAAGGCCATTTGGCCCACTAAAGCTCATCCCTCTAGAAAGAAAGAACTTACATTTATGTAGCGCCTTTCACAACCGCAGGACGCCCCCAATGCGCTTTGCAGCCAATGAAGTACTTTAGAAGTGTCACCACTGTTGTAATGTAGGAAATGCCGATTTTGCGCGCAGCAAGCTCCCACAAACAGCAATGAGATAAATGACCAGATCATTTGATTTTTAATGATGTTGGTTGAGGGATAGATTATTGGTCAGGACAGCGGGGAGAACTCTTCTTTGAAAAAGTACCATGGGATCTTTTGCATCCATGTGAGGGAGCAGATTTCTCACCAGAAACGCCTCATCTGAAACCTGGGACTTGTTGACAGTCCAGCGCTCCTTTCGTACTGGGAGTATCAGCATAGATTATGTGCTCAAGTCTTTGGAGTGGGATTTGAATCCACAACCTTCGGTCTCAGAGGCGAGAGTGAGCCACGGCTGAAACTCTAGTACAATGGAGTGAAAATATGCTATGCAACATTAGCATTTGAATGTGTCAATGCATTCATCTGAGGAGTTTGTACTTTCTCTGACTCCTCCCCATCATACACCCTGACTGTTAGCCCTCCCCTCTGCCTTCCTGACCTTAAGCACTTTGCTCTGGCCTATTCCCAACCAAGCCACCATCATCTCCATGCTTTCTCCTCAGCTCAACCAAATGTATCTCATCCATGAAGCCCATCTCTTCCTGGCCAAGCTCATGGCAGGTGAATGATCAGCCATGATCTTATTGAATGGTGGCGCAGGCTCGTGCACCTATTTTCTATGTTACTATGTTTCTATGGCCAGAAGCTTCCTCTTTCTTTCTGCGTCCGTGCCAACATATATCCCTTTCTTCTGGTATGGTCCAAGTTGCTGTTTTTACCCCATCTTCCTAAATAAACCTCTCAACGCCGCCCCCCCACCCCGCACCCACACAATTATCTCCAATCTTTTCTTTCCTTTCCAAATCCCGAGAACATGCAGCTTCATACTCTTCCCAACATTCCATGTTCAAGGCCCTTCAATCCAGTTTCCACCATTCCTGCCACATTATGTCCACCCTCACCGAGATCCCGCTGGCCAATAGCACCAACATGCAGCTCTGTGAATGCGACAGCAGCTCATTAACATTCAAACTACAGTAAACTCTCGTTTACCGAATTGTTTGGGGATTTGGTAACTCCAGGTAAACACATTTTCCGATAGGGCGAGTTTACATTTTAAAGTTACTTTTTAAAGGTGATTCCCGGGATGGCAGGACTGACATATGAGGAGAGACTGGATCAACTGGGCTTGTCTCCACTGGAGTTTAGAAGAATGCGAGGGGATCTCATAGAAACATGTAAAATTCTGACGGGATTGGACAGGTTAGAGGCAGAAAGAATGTTCCCGTTGCTGGGGAGTTCCAGAACCAGGGGTCACAGACTAAGGATAAGGAGTAAGCCATTTAGGTGATGAGGAGAAACTTCTTCATTCAGAGAGTGGTTAACTTGTGGAATTCTCTATCGCAGAAAGTTGTTGAGGCCAGTTCGTTAGATTTATTCAAAAGGGAGTTAGATATGGCCCTTATGGCCAAAGGCATTAAGGGTTATGGAGAGAAAGCAGGAAAGGGGTACTGAGGTTGAATGATCAACCATGATCTTATTGAATGGTGGTGCAGGCTCAAAGGGCCGAATGGCCGACTCTTGCAAATAATTTCTATGTTTCTATCCACGAAATATTTAATATATCGTATCGTCTAGATCTTGATTCGCTCTTTCCAATGAGCTATTCAGATTGAATAACGTTTCATAATATAAAACAAATAATTGACAAGTGCTAAATTTATAATGTCAAATAAATAAAATGAAGATTTAGTTCGTTATTTGAATGTGAATGTAATAAAATAAATGAAATTGATTCATAACTTTTCTAAATTAAAAATAAATGTCTAATAAATGAATCAAAATAGTTAGTTCATGTTATTTTATTATTTTATTCTGTTAAATTTGCTTATTCTGCCATTGCTTCTTCTTCAATTGCTACTTCGGCGTTGTATATTTGAGCTGCAGTCAATTTCATTTCCTGCACCATTTCAGCAAATGTTCTGAAATAATTCTGTGCGGCCTCATTGTCTGTGGATTTTTTTTCGCCCATTACATCCAGCTGGTGAATGCCGTGGCGATGTTTAAAACGTGTGAGCCAGCCTTCTGAAAAAAATGCACTCTTCAGTTAAATTCCTTTTCATCTTGAAGTCCTTGGCCTTTGCTGTAATCATTGACCCTGAAATTGCCACACCTTCAGACCGTTTCAAAGCAAACCATTCATAAAGCACTTGGTCCAGTTTGTCAAGCTTCAGCTTTCGCAAATTCTTGCGGGACATTGACTTCACGGGAGATTCAGAAGCAGCGGGGAAACTTTCTAAATATTTCTTTTGCTTCTTGATATCATAAATTGTTGATGATCCAACTTCATATTCGTCCATCAAAGTACACACACTTCTGCCAGCTTCAGACTTCTTTATAATTTCTCATTTCTGCTGAATGTTCAATACTTTTCGTTTCCGAATGCTGCATTTGCTTTTGGTGCTGTCAGAAGGTATTTTAAATTGTTTGATTTCAGGGTGTTTTGAACAAGGACACTCAACAGACTGATGCATTGCAATGAACTGCTTTCAATGTGTGTGACAATTGAAAAGTGAGCAAGAAGTCCACGCCTGCGTCAATTTATGTGTAATTGAGCAACCTGTCCACGTTTGCGATAGTTGAAGTGAGCGAGATATTCACGTGTGTGACAGTTAAATTGCCGAATCTCGCAATATTTTAAATTACGTTACGGCAGGTTTTCCGTTACATTCGTATCCGGGTAAACGAGAGTTTACTGTAATCATTTTCTTCTCCATTATCAATCATTCTGTTATGTCTTCAGATGCTCTAATAATGACTCCACGAGACAATATGTTATGCTTGAACTGTAGTGACCTTAGTCCATTTAATGTAACTCCAGAGTGAGGATCACACATGGTGGCCTGCCTTTTATACTAGGCCTGGCACACCTGTACGGGTAACCTACAAGTCTCCCACTGTAGTGCCCTCTGTTGGCACACCTTGTAATAGTACAAGCAGTAACCAAGTAGAATACAAAACATCACTCTTCCCCAAGTTCTTAGTGCAAATCGCACTAAGGACTTGGGGGAGAGTGATGTCATGTATCCTACATTGCATTGACTGTGCTCTGGGCTTAGCTCTATCTGGTTGACCCTTGGAGGGTTGTTCCCATTTTGGGTGAGTAGGTGGTGTTTCATTGGCAATGGAGCTGCTGGTGGTTTCTGCTTGTGCACCCATGACCACTCCATTCTCTGCTCCCCCACCCCCACATACAGATGGCTCATTACATTCATATACATTCAAGTCCCCCCCAAAAAATTTAATTTACATTATGGCATTTGTGGTTCCATGGTGAGGTAAGTACATTTGAATCGTGAGGTACATACTTGGAATATACTTGGAGTCAGTACTGGGGTCAGCACTGGTGTGTGAGGACAAACTAGTGCCAGAACTGCTGGATGGTGTCCAGGTAGTCTGGTGGTGGAGCGGTGCCCAATGCTGGCAGTGGGAACCCGGTTGGCTCAAGTTGCCTGCTCTCGGGGCCTTTTCCATTTCTCCTAACATCGGGCAGGTTCACAGATGCCTCTGACCTCCCTGTCCTCTCCTTGCGCCCCGAGTCGCTGCTGCTCCCTGAGGAGCAGTCGTCTAGCAGTGCACTGGGAACTGCTGACTCACTTGCCTGGGCGTTATTTTGTTTGGAATCCTGGCTGGTCCCAGTCCCATTTCGGGGAACCATTGCGGATGACCCTTCGTTCCCAGGTGTAGCCTTGGTTCGCGACAGGGTCTGGGGGCTGCGCCTTAGCGCAGTTTGCTCTTTCAGGCTCGTGGCGGTTTGTGCCATCGGGTGCCTGAGAGGTGGAGCCAATCAGGGGCAAAGTATCGATACCGGTGTCATTGCCCTCCTGACATCGCTTGCTCTGCAGCTTGTATAGATTAGCTGCTTGTGGCCACACTCAGTGGTGCATCACTCTGGTCCCAGGAACGCAGGCTACAGCATTGGGTAGCTCGCTGGACCTGTGTGCTCCCGATGGGTGTTAGCCCGCTGCATTGACTGTATGCAGTTGAAATCCTACATCGCACAACATCGCATTACTTATGTAAATAACCTGTAGCTCCGATCGCAATTGCGCAACTTTTGCTTGCTTATTGCATGTACACAACTCTGATTATCAATTACACATTTTACATCTAACTCACAGTTGCTGTTACATTGATCGAGAGTGTGGAACTGTCCCTTTAAGTGTGATGGGTTGCTGGCCTCCTTTAAGATAGCCTTGCTATCTTTACCCCAATCCTCTTCTCCGGTTAGTGCCACGTGTTGCTCCATCAGCGCTGCACCTCATGGTCTGGCCGCTGCCATCTTTTCTTCAGCGCTTCACCTCATGGTTTGGGCGCCATCTTTCTTCCATCCACGATGCCGACTGCTGTGGTCCTCTTATCCCCGGGTTCTGCCACTGAAGCTGGGAAGTTGCCTTTGGATCCAATTTTCTTCCTCCGGAGTCCTGCCACTGGAGCCTGGAAGGTGCGTTCAGGTCGTCTCAGCTGGATCATCTCCACGCAGTCGTGCTGAGCGGTCTGTGCATCGGGTGCTGTGCTGGTCTGCTCTCTGGTGCTGGATCCAACCTCAGGTGGGGGCTTGCTTTGCCTCTGAGCACTGGGGACATCAATCGCTGGAGGGATGAAATCTTCCCAGCGCCAATGGATTGTCTCCATCCACCTTCTTCGGAGTAGCGTTGGTCTATCACCTGCAACAATCCACAGGGGTAACTTGTGCACCATGCCACCATGGATTACCTTTACCTCCGCATTACCAAAGACTGGATGAGTTCATTGGTGTAGGTGCGCAGCTTTGCCTGAATCGGGACCAAATTAGGTCGTTCAGATTGATTGTCCCATAGCCTCTCAAAGGTTTCTTGATTCATCACTGACTGGCTCGCCCCCGTGTCCACTTCCATGAAGACTGGAACGCCATTTATCTCGACTTCCATCCTCAATGGACAACATTCGGTTGTGCAGGTAAACATGCTATATACCTCATCGTGGGGCTGAGCTGCCTCTCTGACCACCTCTTCATAATCCGCATTGAATTCATGGCCATCTGCAGACTCTTCATCAACACAGTGAGTCATACTTCTTTTACACATTCTCGAGAGGTGGCCGTTT
The DNA here is from genome assembly GCF_044704955.1 of Pristiophorus japonicus. Taxonomy (NCBI): domain Eukaryota; kingdom Metazoa; phylum Chordata; class Chondrichthyes; family Pristiophoridae; genus Pristiophorus; species Pristiophorus japonicus. Next base: position 18,344,466 of record NC_091980.1, read on the forward strand.
GTGCTGCAGCCGTTGCACACATAGTCATTAAAATGGCACTGGTGTGCCCTGTGATTCCCTCCACAGCGCCAGCATGGTGCGACTCGATTAGCCCCCCTCGGCGGACTCTGAGTTAAGGGACTCAGGGGCCTGTTCTCTCTCCCTGAGAAGATTCACCTTCTACAGCCCAGCCTCTAAAATGCGCCATTCTGTGCACAGTACTTGCCGGGTTTGAGTCCTGAGGATGAGTCATCCGCCTAGAGACGCAGGTCGAGGTCATGAATGCCTGGCTCACGGAGATGGCCTTCTGCAGTGTGACTGTGGTATCTGCAGACAGTAGCTTATGAAGAAGGCCCTCATGGCCGATTCCGATGACAAAGATATCCCGCAGCGCTTTGGTGAGGTGGTTGCCGAAATCACACTATGCCACCGGCCTTCTGAGGTCTGCAGCATATTTCACAATCTCCTGGCCTTCGGGCCGTCAGTGTCTATAAAACTGGTGTCTGGCTGTGAGGATGCTCTCCTTGGGCTTGAGTTGCTCATGGATAAGTGTTACGAGCACCTCGTACGTCTTGGTCATTGTCTTCGCTGGTGCCAGCAAGTCCCTGACGAGGCCATAGACGGTGGGCCCACAACTGGTTAGCAGGATATAGCTCTGCGTTTGCCAGCCAGCATGGCCAGGTTGTCTCCTGCCAGGTCGTTTGCGGTGAAGAAATGGTCGCGCCTCTCCACAAAGGCATCCTAATCATCATCATCGGCGAACTGCTGCAACGTACCAAGGGTAGCCATTTTTGCATGAAAGTCCGTAATCTCGTCGCCAATTGTTATGTCCTTGACTGCTCTGATAATGACTCCACGAGGCAATGTGATGTACTTGAATTGTAGTAACCTCAATCCTTTATTGATAACTCCAGAGTGAGGATCACACCTGCTGGCCTGCCTTTTATACTAGGCCAGGCACACCTGTACAGGTAACCTACAAGTCTCCCACTGCTGCGCCCTCTGGTGGCACACCTTGTGATACTACAAACAGTAGCCATATAGGATACGTGACAAGGCGAGTTTACATCTTAATGTTAATATTTGAAGGTGATCGATCCACCCACAAAATATTTTATATATCGTATCGTATAGATCTTGATCGGCTCTTTCCAATGAGCTATTCAGATTGAAAATTAATTCATAACTTTTCAAAATATAAAACAAATAATTGAAAAGTGCTAAATTTATATGGTCGAATAAATAAAATGAAGATTTAGTTCATGTTATTTGCACGTGAACGTAATAAAATAAATTAAACTTGATTCATAACTTTTCTAAATTAAAAATAAATGTCTAATAAATGAATCAAAATAGTTAGTTCATGTTATTTTATTATTTTATTCTGTTAAATTTGCTTATTCTGCCATTGCTCCTTCTTCAATTGCTACTTCGGCGTTGTATATTTGATCTGCGGTCAATTTCATTTCCTGCACCATTTCAGCAAATGTTCTGAAATAATTCTGTGCGGCCTCATTGTCTGTGGATTTTTTTTCGCCCATTACATCCAGCTGGTGAATGCCGTGGCGATGTTTAAAACGTGTGAGCCAGCCTTCTGAAAAAATGCACTCTTCAGTTAAATTCATTTTCATCTTGAAGTCCTTGGCCTTTGCTGTAATCATTGACCCTGAAATTGCCACACCTTCAGACCATTTCAAAGCAAACCATTCATAAAGCACTTGGTCCAGTTTGTCAAGCTTCAGCTTTCGCAAATTCTTGCGGGACATTGACTTCACGGGAGATTCAGAAGCAGCGGGGAAACTTTCTAAATATTTCTTTTGCTTCTTGATATGATAAATTGTTGATGATCCAACTTCATATTCGTCCATCAAAGTACACACACTTCTGCCAGCTTCAGACTTCTTTATAATTTCTCATTTCTGCTGAATGTTCAATACTTTTCGTTTCCGAACGCTTCATTTGCTTTTGGTGCTGTCAGAAGGTATTTTAAATTGTTTGATTTCAGGGTGTTTTGAACAAGGACACTCAACAGACTGATGCATTGCAATGAACTGCTTTCAATGTGTGTGACAATTGAAAAGTGAGCAAGAAGTCCACGCCTGCGTCAATTTATGTGTAATTGAGCAACCTGTCCACGTTTGCGATAGTTGAAGTGAGCGAGATATTCACGTGTGTGACAATTAAATTGCCGAATCTCGCAATATTTTAAATTCGGCAGGTTTTCCGTTACATTCGATCCCAGGTAAACGAGAGTTTACTGTAATCATTTTCTTCTCCATTATCAATCATTCCATCCTCTTCTAACATCTCGCCACCACATTTCACTTCTGCCGTATTGTTTGCTTAAGTTTACACTCCTGTCTGTTGTACCCTAGATGTGAAGATCATTCCTGGTTAACTCTAGTGTACCCTAGGGCTTCACCTTTGGCCCTCTTGTTTGGATGCTACGCTTCGACAGTGTAATCAGAAGAATGGTGGCAGCTTTCACAAATAACATTAAGCTCTACCTTCCGTCGACCACAGGAGTGTTCCCTCTTTGGACACTAAGGGAACCAAGGGATATAGGGATTGTGCGTGAAAAGGGAATTGAGGTAGAAGATCAGCCATGATATTAAATGGCGGAGCAGGCTCGACTCGTGCTCCTATTTCTTATGTTCTTATGTTCTCTCTCTCTCTCTCCAACTGCTAATCTCACACTAAGCCATTCACGAGTCAAAGCTATCTCTACCTCTAACTGGAGCTTACTTCTTCAGCTCCTGCAAGCACCTCTGGCACTTGACTTTAATCAACCTTCCTGTCTTCCATCTCAACTTCAGCCCAGAGGTACAGAAACCTTGAAGTGTTCAGCTTCTCACCCACTTTCAATTCATTAACAATGTCACTTTCCTGCAAAACACCATCCTGCCTCCATCCCACTTGCTCACATGCAAAGACTATAATCTATGCTGTTATCACCCTATGACTGGATATCTTCAATGTTCTCTGTGTCCACATCACCACCCTTCATGAAATAGAACTCGTTGGGCTAGAAATCTGGTTCTCAGCAAAAACGGCATTTTTTTTTTTGCCAAAATTATCGTTTTCGCTTTGCTATCGCTGTCAGGCCAGAAATTCAAACTTTAATTTGTGCAGCAGTAAAAATCGGCGTTGCATGAGGATTCACTGCACAAACCGCGATCCTCGCCAATTTTAGTCTGAGGCTGATACCGCTGCGAGTTGGGCCTTGCGAGGGTGGAAAACACCAAAAAAAAATTGGAAAAAACCAACAAAAAAAAAATTCACAAAACATTTACAAGACACTTATCTGTTGAATCGCTGAAAAATAATTAACAAATAAAAACTTCAACTTACCTTTTTTGAAGGTCTTCATACTTACTGCTGCTCCAAAGCTGCAGCGGTACTTTTTGCACAGAATACGGGTGCGGGAGAGCCAAATTTTTGGCGAAAACGCTATTTCAGGTCTTGCACAGCGGCGCTCCTCTCCCCAGCAGTATTTGAAAACTGCTGCCGCAACACGTCGCCGAAATTGCCGCCAACCGTTTTTTCGCCAAATGTGGTGAAATATCGGCCAAAAAAACGGTCGCAAAGTCGGAGAATATCTAGCCCAAAGAGTTCTCATCTGCCTTAACACTCACAACCCACGGCCCCGAACCTTGACAAGCTCCACTGACTGCCTGTATCCCAGAGAATTGACTCAAAGATCCTAACCTTCAAAGGCAACCACGGCATCACCATTCCGGGACTTGCGCAATGCAGTTCGTCTGTTTTTGGAGTCGTGTTGGTTGAGGGATCAATGGTGGCCAGGACAGCTGGAGAATTCCTTGTTCTTCTTCAAATGGTGCCATGGAATCATTCACATCCAAAAAAAAACGCCAGAGCAACGGAGATGCTACTCATTAAAGAGTATCATCTCGAATATTCACGCAACTCTCTCAGTAGCTCCATAACGTGTCAGGCTGTATTATGGCAGAGAAACCTGGGAGGTTATGTGCACAAGTCTTTGAAGGTGGCAGGGCAAGTTGTTAAAGCTGTTAAAAAAGTACACGGTCCTTTGATTTATAAATAGAGGCACAGAGAACAAAAGCAAGAAAGTTATGCTAAACCTTCCTTTATAAAATGGAATATAATGTGGAGAAATGTGAAGTTATCCACTTTGGTAGGAAAAATAGAAAAGCAGAGTATTTTTTAAACGGTGTGAGATTGGGAAATGTCAGTGTTCAGAGGGACCTGGATGTATTTGTACACGAAGCACTAAAAGTTAACATGTAGGTACAGCAAGCAATTGAGAAAGCAAATTTGGCCTTTATTACAAGAGGATTTGACTATAAGAGCAAACATAGAAACATAGAAACATAGAAAATAGGTGCAGGAGTAGGCCATTCGGCCCATCAAGCCTGCACCACCATTCAATAAGATCATGGCTGATCATTCACCTCAGTACTCATTTCCTGCTTTCTCTCCATACCCCTTGATCCCTTGAGCCGTAAGGGCCATATCTAACTCCCTCTTGCATTCATCCAATGAACTGGCATCAACAACTCTCTGCGGTAGGGAATTCCACAGGTTAACAACTCTAAGTGAAGAAGTTTCTCCTCATCTCAATCCTAAAGGGCTTACTCCTTATCCTTAGACTGTGTCTTCTGGTTCTGGACCTCCCCAACATCGGGAACATTCTTCCTGCATCTAACCTGTCCAGTCCCATCAGAATTTTAGATATTTCTATGAGATCCCCTCTCATCCTTCTAAACTCCAATGAATACAGGCCCAGTCGATCCAGTCTCTCCTCATATGTCAGTCCTGCCACCCCGGGAATCAATCTGGTGAACCTTCATGTACTCCCTCAATAGCAAGAACATCCTTCCTCAGATTAGGAGACCAAAACTGAACACAATATTCCAGGTGAGGCCTCACCAAGGCCCTGTACAACTGCAATAAGACCTCCCTGCTCTTATACTCAAATCCCCTAGCTATGAAGGTCAACATACCATTTGCCTTCTTCTGGCTTAACAGATCCTCTGTGTCTTGGGAGCGAGGACATTTGCATGGACAAGATTGTGGTATTTACCTATATCTTGCCCAACAAATGTCCTGAAAAAACTCTTGGGCGTGATAAAAGCAGGCACATAGCCTACTTTTACAGGCGTAAGAGTTTTAAGACACACAAAAACATAAAATAAAATGTAAAAAACACATTTTATTGTTAAAAACCATCCCCATTATAGTAAGTTTATTTTAAACCATAATTAAAAAAACTTTTTTTTTAAATCGGGAACATTAATGATAAATTTAAATTAATGATAAATATGTGGTGTATATTTTCTATTTTTTAATTAGTATTTTGGGTGTTTGTGGGGTGTTTTTCAATCTTATGGAGTTCCCATTATTATGAATGAGAACATACTTTAACTTGATTGGCTGCCCAGAGCCATGTGCCTGCAGCTCCAGTATATGGACGTCCAGACGTGCACGCGTTGCGACGCGCAGCCAGTGGAGGCCGCAGGACCGGGATTGGTCGTGGGCGCAGCAGGAACAGCTAATTGCGCATCTTTTTTCCCTTTTTTAGCCGATCGCCCACGGGAAACAGCTGACCGGGATTTCTAGGCCATTGTGTACAGTTTTGCTCTCCTTACCTAAGGAAGGACATACTTGCCATAGAGGCAGTGCAACAGTGCACTGGACTGATTCCTGGGACCGAATGACATACTCCTGCTCCTATTTCTTGTGCTCTTATGTTCTTATAAGGCACTGGGTAGGCTTCAGCTGGAATAGTGTGTCCAATTCTGGGCACCACACTTTAAGAAGGAAGTCAAGGCCTTGGAGACGATGCAGCGGAGATTGTCTACAATGGTAGCAGGGATGAGGGACTTCAGTTCTGTGGAGAGGTTGGAGAAGTTGGGATTGTTCTCCTTGGAGCAGAGAACATCATGGGGAGATTTAATAGAGGTGTTCAAAATTAAGAAGGGTTTTGATTGAGTAGGTCGGGGTGAACTGTTACCACTGGCAGGAGGGTCAGTAACCAGAGGACGCAGATTTAAGATAATTGGCAAAAAAAACAAGGGGGAGAAGAGGAGAATTTTTCTTTCACGCAGCGAGTTGTTATGATCAGGAACGCTCTGCCTCTCAGGATGGTGGAAGCAGATTCAATGCTAACTTTCAAAAATGAATTGGTTAAATGGGAGGGAATTCCGGATGTTCGAGCTTCGACAGCTGAATGCACGGCCGCCAATGGTGAAATGAAGCAAATCAGGGTGTGCGCAAGAAGCCAGGATTGGAGGAGCGCAGAGATCTCGAGAGGTGGTAGGGGCTGGAGGAGGAAATAGGACGGCGTGCGAGGCCGTGGAGGGATTTGGAAACAAGGCTGAGAATTTTATTAATCGAAGCATTGCCAGACCGAGAGCCAATGTAAGTCGGCGAGCACAGGCGGGGGGGGCGATGGATAAACGGGACTTGGTGCAAGTTAGGATTCGGGCAAATGAATTTTGGAATAACAGGATATTGGCAAAAAATAATTTTAAAAAGACATATTTAAATGTAGCCCATTGTTTCTCGAACACAAATCATCAGAGGAGGCATTACTCCGCTGGCTTTTACTAATAATGAAAACAATGTACTCCCGTGAGAAAAAGTGAGAGATACAAAGAGCGGGCAAAATGGAAATGTGTGACCTCTCAGACTCTGATTTATTGTTGCTGAATGACTAACGGCCTATATATAGGATCATAGCAGTGAAACGGTGGTTGACTACTGCATTGTGGCCCATTGTGTTCAACTAAATCTCCTGCTGCAGGTTGTAATGCTGTCCAAATGTTATTTTCTCTTCGTCACCTAATCATTGTCTTCTCTAAGCAGTTTTTTCTTGCCTGAAACATAACTGCAGGGGATTGATTTTCTTGGTGCGTGCTAAGGATCTCGTTCCTGCTATAAAGTATGTTTCCACATTAAGTACCAGGCGATACAAGTTAGACCTGAGACAATTACATACATAGGATCTACGGCACAGAAACAGGCCATTCGGCCCATCGCATCAATGCCAGCGTTTATGCTCCACTCAAGCCTCCTCCCATCTTTCCTCATCTAAATCTATCAGCATAACCCTCTATTCCCTCCTCCCTCATATGCTTGTCTAGCCTCCCTTTAAATGCATCTATCCTATTCGCTTCAACCACTCCCTGTGATAGTGAGTTCCACATTCTCACCACTCTTTGGGTAAAGAAGTTTCTCCTGAACTCCCTATTGGATTTCTTGGTGACTATCTTATATTGATGGCCTCTAGTTATGCTCTTCCCCACAAGTGGGAACAGTCTCTCTGTATCCACTCTATCTTAACCTTTCACGATTAGGAGCCCATCTGTTTACACAAAGCATAAAAGGCTTCTTTTTGAAGCTTACAATTAAATAACACCTTATCGTGTCTCTCAGAACATCTCAAAGTGCATCACGTAAGAACAGAAAAACATAAGAAATAGGAACAGGAGTAGGCCATATGGCCCCTCGAGCCTGCTCCGCCATTCAATAAGATCATGGTTGATCTGATCATGGACTCCGCTCCACTTCCCGCCCGCTCCCCATAACCCCTTATCCTCTTACCGTTTAAGAAACTGTCTATTTCTGTCTTAAATGTATTCAATGTCTCAGCTTCCACAGCTCTCTGAGGCAGCAAATTCCACAGATTAACAACCCTCTGAGAGAAGAAATTTCTCCTCATCTCTGTTTTAAATGGGCGGCTCCTTATTCTAAGATCATGCTCTCTAGTTCTAGTCCCTCCCATCAGTGGAAACATCCTCTCTGCATCCACCTTGTCAAGCCCCCTCATAATCTTATACATTTCGAGAAGATCACCTCTCATTCTTCTGAATTCCAATGAGTAGATACCCAACCTACTCAACCTTTCCTCATAAGTCAACCCCCTCATCCCCGGAATCAACCGAGTGAACCTTCTCTGAACTGCCTCCAAAATAAGTATATCCTTTCGTAAATATGGAAACCAAAACTGCACGCAGTATTCCAGGTGTAGCCTCACCAATACCTTATATAGCTGTAGTAAGACATCCTTGCTTTTATACTCCATCCCCTTTGCAATAAAGGCCAAGATACCATTGGCCTTCCTGATCATTTGCTGTACCTGCATACTATACTTTTGTGTTTCATGCACAAATACACCCAGGCCCCGCTGTACTGCAGCACTTTGCAATCTTTCTCTATTTAAATAATAACTTGCTCTATCATTTTTTTCTGCCAAAGTGTATGATCTCACACTTTCCAACATTATACTCCATTTGCCAAATTTTTGCCCATTCACTTAGCCTGTCTATGTCCTTTTGCAGATTTTTTGTGTCCTTCTCACACATTGCTTTTCCTCTCATTTTTGTATCATCAGCAAACTTGGCTACGTTATACTCAGTCCCTTCTTCCAAGTCATTCATATAGATTGTAACTAGTTGGGGTCCCAGCACTGATCCCTGCGGCACCCCACTAATTACTGGTTGCCAACCAGAGAATGAACCATTTATTCTGACTCTCTGTTCTCTGTTAGTTAGCCAATCCTCTATCCATGCTAATATATTGCACCCAACCCCGTGAACTATTATCTTGTGCAGTAACCTTTTATGAGGCAAATGCCTTCTGGAAATCGAAATACACCACGTCCACTGGTTCTCCTTTATCCACCCTGTTCGTTTCATCCTCAAAGAACTGCAGCAAATTTGTCAAACATGACTTCCCCTTCATAAATTCATGCTAACTCTGCCTGACCAAATTTTGCTTTTCCAAATGTCCTGCTACTGCTTCTTTAATAATGGACTGCAACATTTTCCCAACCACTGATGTTAGGCTAATGGTCTATATTTTCCTGCTTTTTGTCTGACTCCTTTTTTAAATAGGGGCGTTACATTTGCAGTTTTCCAATCTGCTGGGGCCTCCCCAGAATCCAGAAAATGTTGGTAAATTACAACCAATGCATCCACAATCCTTGCCGCTACTTCTCTTAAGACCCTAGGATGCAAGCCATCAGGTCCAGGGGATTTATCTGCCTTTAGTCCCGTTATCTTACTGAGTACCACCTCCTTAGTGATTGTGATTGTGTTAAGTTCCTCTCCCCCACCCCCCCCCCCCCCCCCCGCCATAGCCCCTAGGCTATCCGCTGGTATCATCTGTGGTTGGGAAATTGTTAGTGCCTCTACCGTAACGACTGATACAAAATATTTGTTTCGAGTTTCTGCCATCTCCATGTTCCCCATTACTAATTCCCCGGTCTCATCCTCTAAGGAACCAACATTTACTTTAGCCACCCTTTTCCTTTTTATATACTTTTTGAAACTCTTGCTATCTGTTTTTATATTTTGCTCTAGTTTACTTTAATAGTCTATCTTCCCTTTCTTAATAATTTTTTTTAGTCATTCTTTGCTGGCTTTTAAAAGCTTCCCAGTCTTCTGTCCTCCAACTAGTTTTGGCCACTTTGTATGCCCTTGTTTTTATCTTGTGCAGCTATTCAAGTGGCTATAGGGAGGGATGATACCATCACACAAGAAGTAGTACTCGATAAAATAATGGATCTAAAGGCAGCCAAGTCCTCGGAATCTGATGGCTTACATCCTAGGGTCTTAAAAGAAGTGGCTGTAATCTACCAAAATTGCCTGGATTCTGGGGAGGTCATGCATTGGTGGCTGTTCAGAGAAGGTTCACTAGGTTGATTCCAGAGATGACAAGGTTGATTTATGAAGATAGGTTGAGTAGGTTGGGCCTATACTCATTGGAGTTCAGAAGAATGAGAGGTGATCTTATCGAAACATATAAGATAATGAGGGCCCTCGACACAGTGGATGCAGAGAGGATATTTCCACACTCATAGGGGAAATTAAAACTGGGGGACATAGTCTCAGAATAAGGGGCCGCCCATTTAAAACTGAGATGAGGAGAAATTTCTTCTCTCAGAGGGTTGTAAATTTGTAGAATTATCTGCCTCAGAAGCCTGTGGAGGCTGGGTCAATGAATATATTAAAGGTGGAGATAGACAGATTTTTGAGCGATAAGGGAATAAGGGGTTATGGGGAGCGGGCAGGGAAGTGGAGCTGAGTCCATGATCTTATTAAATGGCGGAGCAGGCTCGAGGAGCCAAATGGCCTACTCCTGCTCCTATTTCTTATGTTCTTATGTTGTTATGTAGGCAAGGGTTGCCAATGCTGGTTGGATGTATTCCTGGAGGTTTCATCATGACCTATCGCCCCCAATCAAACAGCCTTTCCCCCAACCCCTCTAATGTCTTTGCTTCATGGGTTCTTTGCTTAAGAATTCATAGCAACATATTGCTATTAAGAACTAATTGGCTTATTAACAAAGGTTTAATAATCACACGACACATTACCAGTTCATCCACTAGGCTCACAACTGCATGCCTCATCTCGTGGATGTCCTGGACTCAACTGCCTGGGGTTTTATTGAGTTGTGTCAACAACAAATGATTGGCTCAGACACTCACAATGCAGCCGTTCTGTAAACCTGTGAGCATTCTCCAATAGTTAGATAACTAATAAACAAATGCATTAGAAGAAAATGGAAAAAAACACACATTATTTTAATAACCCTTAGATTTTTCTCCTGGATTGCTTGCTGGAGATCAATCTGTAATTCAAGGACAACCCTGGGTGGCTGGTAACCCTAGGGCATGTTCGGCCGCCATTTTGCCCACACTGGGGTCGCATTAATGAAACAAATAACTTGATGCTCTGGGCTTTTTTTATGAGGGCGCAATGCTGGCTAAGTCATTGCTCTTATTCAAGTAACGCCATGGATTCTTTTAAGTCCACCTGAACTTGGCAGATGGGACCTCTGTTTTAAAGGTTCATCGAACAGCTGACAATGTAGCACTCATTCAGTACTGCTGAGATGTGAGGCTACGTGGCAGCTTTGGCTCAGCGGGTCGGACTCTTGCCCTCCCCCGAGTCAGAAGGTTATGGATTCAATTGCCGCTGCAGGGACTTGAGCACATAATCTAGGCCGACAATCCCAGTGCAGGATTGAGGGAGTGCTGCTCTGCCGGAGATGCCGCCTTTCAGATGAGACGACACACTAAAACCCCATCTGCTCACTCTTATGTGAAGGTAAAATATCTCTCAGCTGCACTTTAAGAGCAGAGGCGTTCACCCAGGTGTCCCGGCCAACATTTATCCCAAACCAACATCACGAAAACAGATTATCTGGTCATTATCACATTGCTGTTTGTGGGAGCTTGCTGTGTGCAAATTGGCTGCTGTGTTTCCGACAATGACTACACTTTAAAAGTACTTCATTGGCTGTTAAGAACATTGGGACGTCCCAAAGCAGTGAAATGCCCAATAGAAACGCAAGTAATCAGATAAAAATGGATGGCGTGTCAAAAAAAGGTGCTTGGTCAAAAAGTGTTGGTCTTTAGGAGAGGAGAGGAGGTGTAGAGGGGTTAAGGGAGAAAATTCCAGAACTTGGGGCCCATGTGGTTGAAGGCACAGCTGCCAATGGTGGGACGAAGGGAGGGACGATGTGCAAGAGGCCAGAATTGGAGGAACGCATCGATTGTAAAGAGCTTTGAGACGTCCGGTGGTCATGAAAGACGCTATATAAACCCAAGTCGTTCTTTCTGGGGGTGGGAGAGGTGGGGCAGGGTGGTGAATTGCAAGGCGGCAGGAGTTTACAGAGATAGGAAGGGGCGAGGCCATGAATGGAATTTAACCACAAGGACGAGAATTTTAAATTGGAAATGCTGGGGGAATGGGAGCCCATGTAGGTCAGCGAGAGGCCGGGAGTGCTGGGTGAGCGGGACTTGGCGCGGGTGAGTACGTGGAATTCAGATGAGGGCGTGCGGGTAGGTTTTCAAACAACACGATTTTCATATTTCCACAACAAAGCACTGGCCCTTGTATTGCACACTCTTCACACATACACTGACACAAGCACACACTGCAGGCATCAAGTTCGCCAATATATTGTGTGGATCTCAATAAAGAACTTTGTAACTAGAAACCTGCCGATGATTTTTAACGCCTGGAGATTGTGGGTGCTAATATTTCTGCTTGGCAGGCTAAAATTAGGTGTGTTTTGGTTAACAACAATAACTTGCATAGCTATAGTGCTATTAACATAGTACAACATCCCAAGGCACAACACAGGAAGGAGCGTTGCAAAACAAAATTTGACACCGAGCCACAAAAAGAGATTTTAGAGTCGACTTGGTCAAAGAGGTAGGTTTTAAGGAGTGTATTAAAGGAGGAAAGAGAGTTAGAGAGGTGGAGAGGTTTAGGGAGGGAGTTCAGAACTTGAGGCCTCTGCAGCTGAAGGCACGGCCGCCAATGGTGGAGCGATTATAATCAGGGATGCGCAAGGGAGCAGAATTTAAGGAACGCAGACATCTCTTCAGCTGTTGGGCTGGAGGAGGTTACAGAGATGGGGAGGGGTGAGTCAACTTGACTAATTTATCAAGCTTCCATTAAAAAAAGATTATGGTCTAGAAATCGGCCTCCTTAGCGACTCCCGGTATCGCCTCCGGGGGGCCGATAACGGGGCGCTAACAACTTACTGACCGGGCTCAGCGAGATGAAAGACCCCTGGTGAAGTGGTCAAGAGGTTTGCAGGGGCGGGAACACATTGCGCCCCGATCTCCTGCGCCCGGAGATCATGATGTCATTGGCCGTGCGCATCGCCTCGGTAACACCCCGGACCCGAACTTTGGTTCCGCCCCCTGCAGCATCGCGGCCGACAGCACCGACAACTGCAAGAGGCGGGCATTGCTAGGCAAGCCGGGCACTTCGGGGGCACAAGTAAAAGGTGATGTTGGTATCAAAATTGTTCAAATGCTTATTTTCAATTTTTCAGATTCCTCTTCGGCCTGCGATCGATCAGCCCGGTACTCTGCGGGAGCGCGTGGGGTCGGATCGGGCCGGATCGCGGCTGCTGTCGTTGGGGACCAGCTCACTGGTCCCAGTGCAGAGCCTGCAGCGATGGCCTGTCCCTTTAAGGGAGGGAAGGTGCCTGGGATCGCGGCAGCGCTGCACGGCCCAGTGTGCAACGCTGCACACCTACCGCCGCGCCTGCGTCCTCCAGCGCTCCAGGAAGGAAGTGGAGCACTAATGCCGAATTTACAGCCAGCTGAGACTCAATTAGTGCCTGGCGCTAATCTTTCCAGCTGTCAAAAGTTGAAGCCCCGACGGAGCTCACCCGAATTTCTCCCCCGAAACATTCAGCCACGTGGTTGACTAATATGTGGCGGCCATGTGTGTTCGCTGGCTGATCACCAACTACTTTAATCCATAATGGAGGCTGTTCCATACCGAAACCGTCAACTTTGATGTCGCTGGATATCTCCAGCTTCTGGTTTATGCTGCCAGTCAGGTGCCAACTCTAGTTTGCTGGTAGCGGACTAGTAACACATCAGGGTTTCAGTTGTACCTCCTCCTTGAACCCCGCTTGCTTCAAATCATAAAAGAAAGACTTGCATTTATATAGCGCCTTTCACAACCACGGTTTGTCAAAAAGCAATTTACACCCAATAAAGTACTCACTGTCGAAATGTGGGGAACGCGACAGCGAATTTGCGCATAGCAAGCTCCCACAAATAGCAATGTGATCATTGTTATGTATGCAACCCTAGGTAACCTGTAACATACCGCCACCAGAGGGCATACCTGTTGGAGTCCCAAGGGATCCCAGCATCCCTTGGGAGCACTGTATATAAGCAGGCCTCCCATGCTGTACCAACACTCTGGAGTTGGAATAAAGGAGCTAAGATCACACTTACTCATGTCTACAGTACTCAGTTACATTACTTTATTATGAACATAACAATAATGACCAGGTAATCTGTTTCTGTTATGTTGATTGAGGGATTAATATTGGCCAGGACACCAGGGATAACTCCCCTGCTCTTCATTGAACAGTGCAGCAGTCCCTCAGCACTCAGCACTGGAGTGACAGCCGAGATTTATGGACTCAAGTCCCAGGAGTGGGATTATGAACCCACAACCTTCTGACTCCTGAGGCAACTGTGCTACCCACTGAGCCACAGCTGACACTGGGTCATAATAATTCTAATCCTTCAACTACAGTAAGATTTACAAAGATTCCCGACATACTGATGTGCTTTCAGGAAGTAAACCTGCCACCCTTGCCTACATGTGACTCCCGTCGGATTTTTATGACAACATAACAACATCACAGTCACTTTTCCAGATGCCGGCCTTTTATTTACATTGCAATATTCAATTCTCAAATTGCCACGCTGGGATTCTGAACTCGTGTCCTCCGGAGAGTTAGTCCAGATCCACTGGAACACAACCACTACACTACGGAAGCCTTTTTTCAACAGCAAGAAAAAAATCCCCTGTAATGGGACAGACAGAGTGAGCAGCTGATTGAGTTGTACCGTGGGAACTTGAGCGTCCTGATAACCCAGTTATTGTGTGCGAGCAGCAGTATTAGTGCCTTCAGCACTGATCTACTCTCTGTTCCCATCATTGTTCAGGTATGCTGCATCCTTCCCTCCATTCACTGGCTTTGCATGTAAATATCGAAAGGTCAGTTCATTGGAGAGTACAGGAGCCAGGTGCTTCCTGCTGCTTTGAAAGCTGAAAGGCCTAGCTCACCTGCGTCTCGGTGTCATACAATAGACACACACACAATCCTTTCAGGAGAACGTACGAGGACCTCAGTCTGAGAATTACGGCAAACCAGAAGCTGAGAAGCTATTTTTTTTTACCTCAAATTTCCAGTCCAAAGAAAACGTTTAAGGGATGAATTTCTTCCCTTGCAATACAGGATCGTCTGAGCTACTGTTCTGCCAAGGAAAGGCTACATGAACAAAGCTCGATTGCCTGCTGATATGGAATACAGTGGGAGGGTGTTGACGAGCAAAAATGCTGTATTGCCCCAGGCAACATACCGCTTGAATACCTTGTCATTCTCTCCTTTATGGCAAGAGATAATATATAAACTGCACAAAACAAAGCACAACACAAAAACTGGAATGTGCGTTTATATAATCAATGTTAACCCATTATTATGGATTCCCTCCCTAAACCTCCCTGCCTCATTCCTCCTTCCTCAGTTGTGGCTCAGTGGGTAGCACCCTTGCCGCTGAGTCAGAAGTTTGTCAGAGACCATATAAAGGCTTCTTATGTGGCTCAGAGACAGTAGACACTGCAAAGCGCTGGATTAGTACCACCAGCGCTGCCTCCGCAGGATCCTGAAAATCACCTGGGAGGATAGACACACCAACGTCAGTGTTCTCGCTCAGGCCAACATCCCCAGCATCGAAGCTCTGCCCACGCTCGACCAGCTCCGTTGGGCGGGCCACATTGTTCACATGCCCGACACAAGACTTTTTAAGCAAGAGCTCTACTCGGAACTCCTACACAGCAAGCGAGCCCCAGGTGGACAGAGGAAACATTTCAAGGACACCCTCAAAGCCTCCTTGATAAAGTGCAACATCCCCACTGACACCAGGGAATCCCGGGCCCAAGACCGTCCTAATTGGAGGAAGAGCATAGAAACATAGAACAATAGAAAATAGGTGCAGGAGTAGGCCATTCAAATCAACATCACTAAAACAGATTATCTGGTCATTATCACATTGCTGTTTGTGGGAGCTTCTGTGCACAATTTGGCTGCCATGTTTGCTACATTAAAACAGTGACGACACTCCAAAAGTACTTCATTGGCTGTAAAGCGCTTTGAGACATCCGGTGGTCGCGAAAGGCACTATATATATGCAAGTCTTTCTTCCTTTAAGACGCACCTTAAAACCCATCGCTTTGCCCAAGCTTTTGATCACCTGTCCAACTAACTCCTTATGTGGCTCGGTGTCAAATTTTGTCTGATAACGCCCCTGTAAAGTGCCTTCAGACTTTTTACTACAATAAAGGCGCTATATAAATACAGGTTGTTTCAAATCCCTCTATGGCCTTGCCCTATGGCCTTGCCCCTCACTATCTCTGTAACCTCCTGCAACTCTAAAACACTCCAAGATGTCTGTGCTCATCAAATTTTCTTGATCAACCCCGATTTTCATCCCTCCAGTATTGGTGACTGTGCCTTCTGTTGCCTAGGCCCTAAGCTCTGGAACTCCCTCCCAAACCTCTCCACCTCTCTACCTCTCTTTCCTCCTTTAAGATGCTTCTTAGAACCTACCTCTGTGACCAAACTCCTGTCCTAATATCTCCTTATGTGGCTTGTGTCAAATTTTATCTGATAAACTGCTGTGAAGCACCTTGAGACGTTTTGCTATGTTAAAGGTGCTATATATATGAAAGTTGTTGTTGTTGTAATATCCCATTGTAGATCTGGGCAAAACCAACTATTGTCTAATGTTTCTGTTGCTTTACTATGTTAAAGGTGATATATAAATGCAAGTTGTTGTTGCAATGTCCCATTATAGGTTTGGACAAAATCAATAATTTCGTAATTTTTTTGTTGCTACAAGATGCAGAACGAACATCACTACTTTCTGCAAAAAAAAAGACAAGCAAACAAAATGGACTGAAGGTGATGAAAGAAATGTTAATAAATCATGCCATTTATATCGTCTCACAAGATATCCCGAAGTGCAACACAAGCAATGAATTACTTTTATAGTCATTGTTATATAAACAAACCCCAGTGTCAATTTCCACACAGTAAATAAGTGCTGTCAGCTGTGGCTTATTAGTAACTAGCCTGCCTCTCAGTCAGAAGGTTGTGGGTTTACATCCCACACAAGAGACTTGAGCACAAAAATCTAGGCTGACACTGCAATGAAGTGCTGAGGGAGTGTTGCACTGTCGGCGGTACTGCCTTTCGGGTGAGATGTGAAATTTTTCGGTGGACGTAAAAGGTCCCACAGCATACATTTTCTACAGTTTCCTACATTACAACAGTGACCACACTTCAAAAGTACTTCATTGGCTGTAAAGCGCTTTGAGATGTCCGGTGGTTGTGAAAGGCGCGATATAAATTCAAGTCTTTCTTTTTCCTTTCATTCAAAGAAGAGCAAGAGAGTTCTCCCTGGTGTCCTGGCCAATATTTGTCCCTAACTTATTTGTCCCAATATTTTTAACCAATAAGGGAATTAAGGGTTAAGGGGAGCGGGCGGGTAAGTGGAGCTGAGTCCACGGCCAGATCAGCCATGATCTTGTTGAATGGCGGAGCAGGCTCGAGGGGCTAGATGGCCTATTCCTGTTCCTAATTCTTATGTTCTTATGTTCTTATGTAAACCAACATTACTAAAAGCAGATTATTATCACATGGCTGTTTGTGGAATCTTGCTGTGCTCAAGTTGGATACCAAGTTGGATTTCCTTCCTTACAACAGCGACTGCACTTTTAATAAAGCTTGGCATTGAATGTGAAATGCTTTGGGACTTCCTGAGGTCATGAAAGTTGTTTTCTTTATGGTTGCATTTATAATATTGTTCGAGACAGTGTACATGGGAAATATCACTCTGCTTCACTGGCTGGTGATCAGGATGTGCTAAGACCGGTATATCAACCTGCACCACCAACTCCACCAAACCCAGCTAGCTAGCTCCACAGCCCAGAATGGACACTGAACCTTTCTCATTCTGTATTATTCACGAACACACTGGGCAATCCATGTGCTCACTCGGTCATCGGGGAGCTAAATATTTCTCCGCACAGTTTGATGCACAGCATTCCGGGCAAGTAGCCCAGTTAGCTACAGATGTTCGGCCGAATGGAAAATCTTCCGTCTTTAGTATTTGTTCATGGGAATTCGAATCAACTGTGCGACCAGAATAGGAACTTTCACTCACGGTGGAATGGATCACGTGCCGTCAGATTATGTTGTGTGTTCCAAACTTAACAAAGGCTGGGCTGCAATTGGATGAACTTCACATACAAAAATCCACATTTGCTCTTACACACAGTGATGCAAGTCCACAATTCCCACGCTTTTCAAAAAGGATCGATTGGGTTATGGGAAATCCGTGACTTGCCGTTTTGTACTCTGGTGTAATTTCTCCCGAGTTATTCTGTGCTCCCATCAAGTCACGGGGTCAAGATTGTGTCCTGCCTTATGGTTGTTTATGACTTTATTGCCAGGTTACCAAATATTCAAAAGTGAAGTTCATAGAACACCAGATGTTAGACACAGGAACCACCCTTAATGGTTACCTCTGCCTATCTCAAATGTCTACGTACCGTTAACGAGATGCTCTGAGGAAGCTCGGATCTCACACGATCAAAAATGTTTGCAATATATACACACTGTCAACCTTACATAAACACAAGGCAAGTTATGGAAGAAAACAAGTTTAGCATGAAATGAAAAAGAAAAACTTGCATTTCTATAGCACCTTTCACAACCTCAGGATGTCCCAAAGCACTTCACAGCAAATTAAGTACTATTTTAAAGTGTAGTCACTTGTAATGTGAGAAACGCGGCAGCCAATTTGCGCACAGCAAGCTCCCACAAACAGCAATGTGACAATGATCAGATCATCTGTATTTAGTGATGTTGATTGAGGGATAAATATATTGGCCAGGACACTGGGGATAACTCTCCTGCTCTTCTTCGAAATAGCGCCATGGAATCTTTCACGTCCACCTGAGAGGGCAGACGGGGCCTCGGTTTGATGTCTCATCTGAAAGACGGCACCTCCGATGCTGCAGCACTCCCTCAGCACTGCACTGGGAGTATCAGCTTGGATTTTTGTGCTCGAGTCCCTGGAGTGGGACCTGAACCCACAACCTTCTGACTCAGAGGTGAGGTTGCTACCCACAGCTGACACTGATGAAATCCATTAACACGCAGGAATGGGTGAACGACGGAGCAGAACGATCTGATAATGTTTACACTGATAATCTATCAGGAGAAACCAGCAACCACCTTATGTGAGTCTTGATGTAATCCAGAATTGAAGTGTCAGCTGGACTTGGTTGGTAACACCCTTACCTCTGAGTCATTGGGAAAGGAACTTACCGTGGGCGCTCGTGCAAAACAATGGCCCAGAAATTGCAGGCGGAGATTTCCCTCAGGCGGATGCCTCCGACCGCAATAATTTTTACGAAAGTACCTAGTGGTCCTGGAGGTTCGGGGACTTGCGGTCCTGGGGCTCTACGTGAAGGCCAGTGTAGGGGCCCATGTCGCCTAGGATCGTACGGGTTTCATACAGATCTCTGGGATCACATGGGCGGGCCCAACCTATCACAGTAGGGGATTCCCATTCATACTTTTGGTGATTCCATATATATGAATGGGAATACCCTCAAAAAACACAGAATCATTGAAAATAAGTTTGAAAAACATATTACATATTTAAAATTAATTAAAATGCCATTCAATTCAATATTTTATACAAATATTTATTTTTTTGAATTTTTAAAAATATGTTTTAACAGGGCTAAAAGTAAATTTACCTGAAGGGACAGGGTTTTTAATATATACATGAGTGATAACGTTTTATTTTTCTACTTTTTAAAGCTGTTACACTGGTAAAAGCAGGCCTTATGCCTCCTTTTACCAGCGTAAGAATGTGAAGGTCATTCACTGGGCAGGAGTGGTGCAAATAGCCCAACCCTCGCTGGCGGAGGCCCTTTTCCTTCGCATGCCTGCGTTCTGTCAAAAGGTTTTCTGACAGATCGCAAGTGCCAGGTTTAGGCACATGCACTTCGCATACCTAAACCCAGAAATTGTGGGGACCCCATGGGCCCGATATTCAATTCCATTGACTTCAATGTAACAGGCGGCAAAGTGGTACGGACAAGGTGTGTTTCTACCCAGCTAACGTATGGGTCTGAGCCCAACATAAACATAGAAACATAGAAACATAGAAAATAGGTGCAGGAGTAGGCCATTCGGCCCTTCTAGCCTGCACCACCATCCAATGAGTTCATGGCTGAACATGCAACTTCAGTACCCCATTCCTGCTTTCACGCCATACCCCTTGATTCCCCTAGTAGTAAGGACTTCATCTAACTCCTTTTTGAATATATTTAGTGAATTGGCCTCAACAACTTTCTGTGGTAGAGAATTCCACAGGTTCACCACTCTCTGGGTGAAGAAATTCCTCCTCATCTCGGTCCTAAATGGCTTCCCCCTTATCCCTAGACTGTGTCCCCTGGTTCTGGACTTCCCCAACATTGGGAACATTCTTCCTGCATCTAACCTGTCTAACCCTGTCAGAATTTTAAACGTTTCTATGAGGTCCCCTCTCATTCTTCTGAACTCCAGTGAATACAAGCCCAGTTCATCCAGTCTTTCTTGATAGGTCAGTCCCGCCATCCCGGGAATCAATCTGGTGAACCTTCGCTGCACTCCCTCAATAGTAAGAATGTCCTTCCTCAGGTTAGGAGACCAAAACTGTACACAATACTCCAGGTGTGGCCTCACCAAGGCCCTGTACAATTGTAGCAACACCTCCCTGCCCTTGTACTCAAATCCCCTCACTATGAAGGCCAACATGCCATTTGCTTTCTTAACCGCCTGCTGTACCTGCATGCCAACCTTCAATGACTGATGTACCATGACACCCAGGTCTCTTTGCACCTGCCCTTTTCCTAATCTGTCACCATTCAGATAATAGTCTGTCTCTCTGTTTTTACCACCAAAGTGGATAACCTCACATTTATCCACATTATACTTCATCTGCCATGCATTTGCCCACTCACCTAACCTATCCAAGTCGCTCTGCAGCCTCATAGAATCCTCCTTGCAGCTCACACTGCCACCCAACTTAGTGTCATCCGCAAATTTGGAGATACTACATTTAATCCCCTCGTCTAAATCATTAATGTACAGTGTAAACAGCTGGGGCCCCAGCACAGAACCTTGCGGTACCTCACTAGTCACTGCCTGCCATTCTGAAAAGTCCCCATTTACTCCTACTCTTTGCTTCCTGTCTGACAACCAGTTCTCAATCCATGTCAGCACACTACCCCCAATCCCATGTGCTTTAACTTTGCACATTAATCTCTTGTGTGGGACCTTGTCGAAAGCCTTCTGAAAGTCCAAATATACCACATCAACTGGTTCTCCCTTGTCCACTCTACTGGAAACATCCTCAAAAAATTCCAGAAGATTTGTCAAGCATGATTTCCCTTTCACAAATCCATGCTGACTTGGACCTATCATATTACCTCTTTCCAAATGCACTGCGATGACATCCTTAATAATTGATTCCATCATTTTACCCACTACCGATGTCAGGCTGACCGGTCTGTAATTCCCTGTTTTCTCTCTCCCTCCTTTTTTAAAAAGTGGGGTTACATTGGCTACCCTCCACTCCATAGGAACTGATCCAGAATCAATGGAATGTTGGAAAATGACTGTCAATGCATCCACTATTTCCAAGGCCACCTCCTTAAGTACTCTGGGATGCAGTCCATCAGGCCCTGGGGATTTATCGGCCTTCAATCCCATCAATTTCCCCAACACAATTTCCCGACTAATAAGGATTTCCCTCAGTTCCTCCTCCTTACTAGACCCTCCGACCCCTTTTATATCCGGAAGGTTGTTTGTGTCCTCCTCAGTGAATACCGAACCAAAGTACTTGTTCAATTGGTCCGCCATTTCTTTGTTCCCCGTTATGACTTCCCCTGATTCTGACTGCAGGGGACCTACGTTTGTCTTTACTAACCTTTTTCTCTTTACATATCTATAGAAACTTTTGCAATCCGTCTTAATGTTCCCTGCAAGCTTCTTCTCGACTCCATTTTCCCTGCCTTAATCAAACCCTTTGGCCTCCTCTGCTGAGTTCTAAATTTCTCCCAGTACCCGGGTTCTCTGCTATTTCTGGCCAATTTGTATGCCACTTCCTTGGCTTTAATGCTATCCCTGATTTCCCTTGATAGCCACGGTTGAGCCACCTTCCCTTTTTTATTTTTACGACAGACAGGAATGTACAATTGTTGTAGTTCATCCATGCGGTCTCTAAATGTCTGCCATTGCCCATCCACAGTCAACCCCTTCAGTATCATTCGGCAATCTATCCTAGCCAATTCACGCCTCATACCTTCAAAGTTACCCTTCTTTAAGTTCTGGACCATGGTCTCTGAATTAACTGTTTCATTCTCCATCCTAATGCAGAATTCCACCATATTATGGTCACTCTTCCCCAAGGGGCCTCGCACAACGAGATTGCTAATTAATCCTCTCTCATTACACAACACCCAGTCTAAGATGGCCTCCCCCCTAGTTGGTTCCTCGACATATTGGTCTAAAAAACCATCCCTTATGCACTCCAGGAAATCCTCCTCTACCGTATTGCTTCCAGTTTGGTTAACCCAATCTATGTGCATATTAAAGTCACCCATTATAACTGCTGCACCTTTATTGCACGCACCCCTAATTTCATGTTTGATGCCCTCCCCAACATCACTACTACTGTTTGGAGGTCTGTACACAACTCCTACTAACGTTTTTTGTCCTTTGGTATTCTGCAGCTCTACCCATATAGATTCCACATCATCCAAGCTAATGTCCTTCCGAACTATTGCCTTAATTTGCTCCTTAACCAGCAATGCTACCCCACCTCCTTTTCCTTTTATTCTATCTTTCCTGAATGTTGAATACCCCTGGATGTTGAGTTCCCAGCCCTGATCATCCTGGAGCCACGTCTCCGTAATCCCAATCACATCATATTTGTTAACATCTACTTGCACAGTTAATTCATCCACTTTATTGCGGATACTCCTTGCATTAAGACACAAAGCCTTCAGGCTTGTTCTTTTAACACCCTTTGTCCTTTTAGAATTTTGCTGTAAAGCACTGAAGCACATGATCTAGACTGAAGCCTCAGTGCCACACTGCAAGAAGTGCCATCCTTCACATGAGACGTACTAGGGAGTACCAAGGTGGCCATCCACAGGTCCAGGTTGGACACGGCCCGGGGCAGGGATGGGTTGGGGGTGGGGAGTAGGGTTTCTGGCCGCCTGCCTCTTCTCCGCGGCCTTCTCTGTGCCCGGGTGGCCCGGAAGAAGGAGCACATGTTGTCCGCTTGAGGCCTTCGGCCCCTGCGGTGCACCACTGGACACGGGAGGGCACACCAGGTGCCTTCGGTCCCCGCCACTAACTCCGACCCCTGGCTACCATTTCCATCCCTGGCAACTGTCTGAAGCTAGCGAGTCAGTTCGAACCATAGTGTTTTATTTGACACCGAGATGAGCTTCTGACCCTATATCTGCTCCATCACCCAAGACCGCCTACTTCCACCTCTGTAACATCTCCCGACTCCATCCAGGCTCAGCTCACCTGCTGATGCAACCCTCATCTATGCCTTTGTTACACCTGGACTTCACTGTTTCAATGCTTTCCTGACGAGCCTCCCATCTTCCACCCTACATAGCCTTGTGCTGATCCAAATCTCTGCTGCCCTTACCTTAACTCGCTCCAAGTCTCGTTCATCCATCACCCTCGTGCTCGCGGACCTACACAGGCTCCCAGTCCGACAACGTCTCAGTTCAAAAAGTTCTCATCCTTACTTTTGAATCCCTCCATGGCCTCGCCTCTGCAACCTCCTCCAACCCTACAAGTCTGATTCTTATGCTCCTGCAGCCCTACAACACTTCGAGATCTCTGCGATCCTATGATTCTGGCCCTTTGTACATCCCCGATTTTCATTGTTCCACCATCGGTGGCCATGCTTTCAGTTGCCTCGGCCATAAGATCCGGAATTTCCGAGCTAAACCTCTCCGCCTGTCTACTTCTCTCACCTCCTTTAAGTTGCTCATTAAAACCAAGCATTTGGTCACATGTCTTGATATCTCCTTCTGTGGCTCGGTGTCAAAAATGCTTTTATTGATATTGCTGCCTTGGGATATTTTACTATGTTAAAGGCGCGATATAAATGCAAGTTGTTGTTGTTGTTGTGCTATCACCTTCCATTGACTGTACACGTGCCAGAATTTCATGCAGGACTCAGCTTACCCCCACACTGTTGCAAATATAGCAGATTCAATAAGCTGGGTTATCTCAAGACCCAATTCAATGAGTTGTCAGGACAGTAACAAACCTTACATGAGAACTTAAGAATTAGGAGCAGCAGGAGGCCATTCGGCCCCTCG
The DNA here is from genome assembly GCF_044704955.1 of Pristiophorus japonicus. Taxonomy (NCBI): domain Eukaryota; kingdom Metazoa; phylum Chordata; class Chondrichthyes; family Pristiophoridae; genus Pristiophorus; species Pristiophorus japonicus. The sequence continues at coordinate 18,368,462 of NC_091980.1, forward strand.
AGCCTGCTCCGCCATTCAATAAGATCATGGCTGATCTTCTACCTCAACTCCACTTTTTTGCACTATCCCCAGATCCCTTGATTCCCTTAATATCCAAAAATGTATCTATCTCTGTCTTGAATATACTCAAAGACTGAGCCTCCACAGCCCTCTGGGGCAGAGAATTCCAAAGACTCACCACCCTCTGAGTGAAGAAGTTTCTCCCCATCTCAGTCTTCAATGGCCGACCCCTTATTCTGAGACTGTGACCCCTGGTTCTATTTGAAGATCCCTTGCTGGGATCCTCAGTCTGTGCTGAATTAGCTGATGCCAAACTGGAGCAGCAGTAGAGGTCATTACAATCGGCCTCAAAGTCTCTGGCTTATAGAGTGGAATAATCACCCAACATTGCCAGAACAAATGACTTGGCCATTCCTTCATTTGGCACCTTACTGTGTGCAAACCAGCTGCCGTATTTGCCTACAGAACAGTGACTGAACACCAGAAGTAATTCATTGGCTCAGAAACACTTTTGTCTTGAGGATGTGAAAGGCATTATTTAAATACTAGGTTTTTTTTTTTGGCCTGTTTTATGTTTTAAGCAAAACATGTTGATTAGAAAAAGAAAGAACTTGCATTTATATAGCACCTTTCACAATCTCAGGATGTCCCATATCATTTCACAGCCAATTAAGTACTGTTGTAGTGTAGTCACTGCTGCAATGTAGGAAACACGCCAACCAATTTGCGCACAGCAAACTCCCACAAACAACAATGTGATAACAAATAGGTAATCTGTTTTAAGTGATGTTGATTGAGGGATAAATATTGTGGCGGGGTCAGGTTGGTGGAGGACCTTTGTCATACGGATGTTTAGTATAAGGTCCATGCTTTCGTATGCCTCGGTGAAGATGTTGACGATACATTGTCCCCCCGTCATCAAGATCCACGGACACCACGGACAACGTGGACCACTTTCCATACCTCGGGAACCTATCAGCAAGGGCAGACATCGACAACAAGGTTCAACACCGCCTCCAGTGCACCAGCGCAACCATCGGCCGCCTGAGGAAGAGAGTGTTCAAAGATCAGGCCCTCAAATCCGACACCTAGCTCATGATTTACAGGGCTGCAATGATACCCACCCTCATGTATGGCTCAGAGACGTGGACCATATACAGTAGACACCTCAAATCGCTGGAGGTATACCACCAACGATGCCTCCGCAAGATCCTACAAATCCCCTGGGAGGACAGACGCATCAACGTCAGTGTTCTCGATCAAGCCAACATCCCCAGCATCAAAACACTGACCACACTCAACCAGCTCCGTTGGGCAGGCTGTATTGTCCACATGCCGAACACAAGACTCCCAAAGCAAGCGCTCTACTCAGAACTCGTACACGACAAGCGAGCCCCAGGTGGGCAGAGAAAATGTTTCAAGGACACCCTCAAAGCTTCCTTCACAAAGTGCAACATACCCAACGAGACCTTAGAGTCCCTGGCCAAAGACCATCCTAAGTGGAGGAAGAGCATCCGGGAGGGCGGTGAGCACCTCGAGTCTCGTCGCCGAGAGCATGCAGAAATCAAACGCAGGCAGCAGAAAGAGCGTGTGGCAAACCAGACTCCCCACCCAACTTTTCCTCCAACCACTGTCTGCCTCATCTGTGACAGAGACGGTAATTCCCGTATTGGACTGTACAGTCACCTGAGAACTCACTTTTGGAGTGGAAGCAAGTCTTCCTCGATTTCGAGGGACTGTCTATGATGGTGATGATGATGAAATATGGGCCAGGGGACATTGGGGATAACTCCGCTGCTCTTCTTCGAAATAGTGCCGTGGGATCTTTCACACTCACCTGAGAGAGCAGATGGGGCCTCAGTTTAGCATCTCATCTGAAAGACGACACCCTCGACAGTGCAACGTTCCCTCAGTGCTAGCATTGCAAGCGTCAGCCTGGATTACTTGCGCAGGTTCCTGGAGTGGGACTTGAATCCATGACATTTAATGTGACTCAAAGCCGAGTGTGGCTACACGTTGGGCTGAGGCTGAATACCCATCTCATGGGTGGCCCCATTAACATTAGCGGTATGTTACATGGTGGGTGTTCCGGTGGACCGACAGCAACAGTGAAAGACTCACCCGCAAACACTGACACACAACTGTCCGTGTGCAAGTTGCCGCCTGTGCAGCGCTTTCCCCGTTGCTGTCAGGCCTGTGATATTCGGCCCAGAAGAGGTGAGGGCCGAGGGGCAGCACGGGCCAGCCCACACTGCGATATGTGTGCGCACTAGGTCCGTGCAGCAGAGCTGGTCTCTATTGTATTCCGAACACAGATGAGACTGCACACAGGGAGGTTAAAGTAACAGTGACCTCAGTCTTTTATATGACACTCCAGAGTGAGGAACAGGCCTTAGAGGCCAGCTTATATACAGTGCTCCCAAGGGATGCTGGGATCCCTTGGGACTTCAGGGGATGAGCTCCCTGGTGGTGGAACATGGGAGTGCATGCTTTACAGATACACAACATCACTCCCCCCGAAAGTCAAAGTGAAAACTATTTACAAGGTGAGGCGGTCGGGAGCCTTTCTTTCCCTGGTGGACCGCCTCGGTACAAATGTCTGTTCTGGTGTGTTTGCTGTGCGCTCACTGGGCTGGCGTGTTGTTGGCCCTGCAGGGCTGCTGGGTGAGCCTGGCCTTGCTGGGCTGTTGGGCATGATGGGTTCGATTTCCTGGTCCGGGGTGGTGTCGTTGATCCTTTGGGTGTGTGTTGTGGGCTCGAAAAAGGTGGTGTCTGCTGTGGGTTGTTCAGGGCAGTCTGTGAACCGCAGCCTCGTTTGGTCCAGGTGCTTTCTGCAAATTTGTCCATTGTCTAGTTTGACTACAAACACCCTACTCCCTTCTTTAACTATCACTGTCCCCCGCGATCCACTTGGGACCATGTCCATAGTTTAGCACATACACAGGGTCATTCAGATCAATTTCCCGTGACACAGTGGCGCGACCATCGTTTACATTTTGTTGCTGCCGCCAGCTCTCTACCTGATCATGCAGGTTGGGGTGAACCAGAGAGAGTCTGGTTTTAAGTGTCCTTTTCATGAGTAGCTCAGCCGGGGGCACCCCTGTGAGCAAGTGGGGTCTCGTACGGTAGCTGAGCAGTACTCTGGACAGGCAGGTTTGGAGTGAGCCTTCTCGTTTAAGGCTCTGTTTGATGGTTTGATGGTTTGTACTGCTCGCTCTGCCTGCCCATTGGAGGCTGGTTTAAATGGGGCCGAGGTGACATGTTTGATCCCATTGCAGGTCATGAATTCTTTAAATTCGGCACTGGTGAAACATGGCCCATTGTCACTGACTAGTATGTCAGACAGGCCATGGGTGGCAAACATGTAGGCAGGCCGTGGGTGGCAAACATGGCCCTCAGGCTTTCAATGGTGGCGGTGGCGGTGTTTCCCGACATTATTTCACATTCAATCCATTTTGAAAAAGCATCCACCACCACCAGGAACATTTTACCGAGAAACGGGCCTACATAGTCAACATGGATCCTCGACCATGGTCTGGAGGGCCAGGACCACAAACTTAGTGATGCCTTTCTGGGCGCGTTGCTCAGCTGAGCACATACGCTGCATTGCCGTACACAGGACTCTAAGTCAGAGTCGATACCGGGCCACCACACATGGGATCTGGCTATCACTTTCATCATTACTATACTCGGGTGTGTGCTGTGGAGATCCGAGATGAACGTATCCCTGCCCTTTTTTGGTAGCACTACGCGGTTACCCCACAACAGGCAGTCTGCCTGAATGGACAGCTCGTCCTTTCGCCGCTGGAACGGCTTGATTGGCTCTTGCATTTCAACAGGGATGCTGGCCCAGCTCCCATGCACTACACAGTTTTTTACTAGGGACAGCAGAGGATCTTGGCTTGTCCAAGTCCAAATCTGGCAGGCCGTGACAGGTGATTTATCATTTTCAAACGCTTCCATGACCATCAACAAGTCTGCGGGCTGCGCCACCATCAACAAGTATGCAGGCTGTGCCATTTCCACCCCCATGGTGGGCAATGGTAGCCGACTGAGAGCATCCGCACAGTTCTCTATGCCTGGCCTGTGGCGGATGGTATAGATATATGCTGATAGCGCGAGTGCCCATCTTTGTATGCGGTCTGAGGCTTTAGTATTTATCCCCTTGTTTTCAGCGAACAGGGATGTGAGGGGCTTGTGATCGGTTTTGAGGCCAAACAGTTACTGATGCATTTTCTTCACCCCGAAAACACATGCTAATGCCTCTTTCTCAATCATGCTGTCGGTCCTCTCAGCCTTAGACAACCTCCTGGAAGCATAGGCGACAGGTTGCAGCTTCCCTGCAACGTTCTTGGTAGTCTGCCGTATCCAACAAAGACGTTGATGTGCTAATTATCAATGGCATGTGTCTTCAAGTGGTTGTATTATCCAATTCTGGATGCACATAGTCTCTTGCACGTTGGACAAGGGAAGTTCGATGTGCCTGATGCTGACAGTACTGCCACCTGATGCCATCTATCTCTAATGTCCCGCAGGCGTTGACATCGGCTTTCTTCGAAGGTCTGGCAGGCAGTCCTCGTGAGGGTTCGCCACTGGACTTTATTAGCTGCTGTATTCTCGAGGTCCTTTGGTCGGATGCCACAGTACTGGAGGTTAGCCTTGATGCAATCTTTGTAGCGCTTGCGGGGGCGCCCTTGGTGTCTACGACCTTCACAGAGCTCGCCGTCAAGAAGCTGACGAGGGATCCTTGACTCATCCATGTGAATGACATGTCCAGCCCACCGGAACTGGGCTCGCATGATCATCACCTCGATGCTAGATAATTCTGCTCTCTCCAGAACCTCAAAGTTTGACACCCGGTCTTGCCAGCGTATGTGGAGTATAGATCTGAGACTACGCATATGGAAAGCTTCCAACTTTTTGATGTGATGCCTGTGGGCAACGTTAGCTTGTTGTAATACACACCCGACTCCGTACGACGATGCGTCACATGCTAGCACAAGTCTTTTACATGAGTTATACAATACAAGCAGCTTGTTGGAGCCGAAAATGTTTCTGGCTTTCTCAAAAGCAATTACTTGTTTTTTTTCCCCATACCCAGTTCTCAACTTTGTGCAATAACACATGTAGGGGCTCTAAAAGGGTGCTTAACCCCAGTAGGAAGTTACTAAAATAGTTGAGGAGTCTCAGGAACGACCGCAGCTCCGTGACATTCTGTGGCCTCGGCGCGTTCCTGATAGCCTCTGTCTTGGCGTCTGTGGGCCGAATGCCGTCCACCGCGATCTTTCTCCCCCAAAACTCCACTTCTGTTGCCATGAAGCCGCATTTCGACCTCTTCAGCCGCAGCCCTCCGCGATCCAGTCGCTGGAGGACCTCCTCCAGGTTTTGTAGGTGCTCGGCGGTGTCCCGACCCATGACTAATATGTCGTCCTGAAAGACCACCGTGTTGGTACCAACTTGAGTAGGCTCTCCATGTTTCTCTGGAAGGTCGCTGCAGCCGACCGAATTCCAAATGGTCATCTGTTGTAGATGAACAGTCCCTTCTGCGTGCTGATGCAGGTGAGGCCATTCGAAGAGCTCCTCCAACTCCTGCGTCATGTAGGCCGAAGTCAGGTCGAGCTTGGTGAACGTCTTGCCTCCTGCCAGCGTCGCAAATAGGCCGTCTGCCTTAGGTAGTGGGTATTGGTCCTGTAGCGAGAAACGATTAATAGTTACTTTATAATCGCAGCAAATCCTGACTGTGCCATCACTTTTGAGTATTGGAACAATTGGGCTGGCCCACTCGCTGAATTCCACTGGGGAGATGATGCCCTCGCATTGCAGCCTGTCCAACTTGATTTCCACTCACTCCCTCATCATGTGAGGTACCGCTCATGCCTTGTGGTGAATGGGTCGTGCCTCTGGGACCAAGTGGATCCGCACCTTCGCCCTGGAAAATTTCTCAATGCCTGGCTCAAAAAGGGAAGGAAATTTGTTAAGAACTTGGGTACATGAGGCCTCATCCACATGTGATAGCGCTTGGATGTCATCCCAGTTCCAGCGGATTTTGCCCAGCCAGCTCCTTCCAAGCAGTGTGGGGCCATCGCCCAGGACAATCCAGAGTGGCAGTTCGTGCACCGTGCCCTCGTAGGTGACTTTGACCATGGCGCTGCCCAGAACAGTGATAAGCTCTTTGGTGTACATTCTCAGTTTCATGTGGATGGGGCTCAGGGTTGATCTGAATGCCTTGTTGCACTACAGTCTCTCAAACATCTTTTTACTCATGATGGATTGGCTAGCGCCAGTGTCCAGTTCCATGACTACGGGTTAGCCATTCAATTTTACGTTTAGCATTATAGATGGACATTTCGTCAAAAATGTGTGCACCCTGTGCATTTCAGCATCTGCCTCCTCTCTCTGAGGCTCGAAATTGCTTTGATCCACCATGGACCAATCTTCCTCTGCCACGTGGTGGTTAGCAGGTTTTGCAGATCTTGCAGCTCATTTGCAAGCTCGGTGGAGGTGCCCCATTGTTCCACAGCTCTTGCAAACATACCCTTTGAAGCGGCATGAATAGGCTGAATGGAAGCCTCCACAATGCCAACAAGGTGTGAATTGCCTTGCATTCATCCTTTGTTGGGGACTCTGAGTCATCTGGGTCACCTGAGGCCTGCTGGCAGTTACAGACTCGTGGGTTCTGCCCTGTACATTTCTGCTTGCAAACACAGTTCCAGTTAATTCATGAACATTGCTAGCACTTGTGTGCTGAGAGATTTGTTTGGTGTTATCACTGGTGGACATAAACGCCTGTGCTATTGCAATGGCCTTACTGAGGGCCAGCGTCTCTACAGACAAAAGTTTTGGTAGAATGGTTTCGTGGCCAATGTCCAGTAAAAAAACTCTCTGAGCATTTGCTCCAGGTAGCCATCAAACTCACATTGTCCTGCTTGTCGCCTTAGCTCGGCGACGTAGCTCGCCACTTCCTGACCTTCAGATCGCTGGCACGTGTAGAACCGATACCTTGCCATCAGCACGCTCGCCCTCAGGTTAAGCTGCTCCCGAACCAGTGTACACAGCTCGTCATATGACTTTTCTGTGGGTTTCACCGGAGCCAGAAGATTCTTCCTGAGGCTGTAGGTCGTTGCCCCGCAGACTGTGAGGAGGACCGCTCTCCTTTTTGCAGCGCTTCCTTCTCCGTCCAGCTCGTTGGCTACAAATACTGGTCTAGCTTTCGATATAGGCTTCCCAGTCCTCACCCTCCGAGAACTTCTCCAGGATGCCCACAGTTTGCTGCATCTTTGCGTTGGATTCGTATTCTCATCACCAGTTATTGTGTTCCTAACACAGATGAGGCTACACACAGGGAGGTTAAAGTAACAGTGACCTCAGTCTTTATTAAGACACTCCAGAGTGAGGAACAGGCCTTAGGGGCCGGCTTATATATAGTGCTCCCAAGGGATGCTGGGATCCCTTGGGACTTCAGGGGATGCACTCCCTGGTGGCGGAACATGGGAGTGCATGCTTTACAGATACACAACAGTCTCCAGTCATCTTGGTTAATCCTTGCCACTGGACCAAGACCTAGCTCTGTCAAGCCCGTGTGGTGGCTGGTGTGCAACGGCCACCCCACGTGAAAAAAATCCACGCAATGGCATCTTCCACCCTTCAGGATGTCGTTCGGGATCCGGAATATTAGGTCCTTCATTGAAACACCTGTAAACTCATCCCTTTTTGGTGTGGAAGCAAGTCATCCTCGCTTCGAGGGACCGCCTGTGATGATGTTGATGTAGGACACGCAATGTAAATGGGGCAGATTCTGGAGCACTTGGAAGTCCCAGCGCATGATACAACTGCTTCAGACAGATGGAAGGAGGCCACCAGAATACCCTTTCTGCATTCAATCCTGAAGCCTACAGTCGTTTCCAGTGCCAGATTTCTCTATAAAGCGAAAATCCATTAGAATAAAATATGACTGAGGGCAGCATTAGCCTATCATTTGGGTCACCATCAGTGTCACCATTTATCGTGCAATCAATAACGTTTCCTCACCGGAGCAGCCTTCCGTGCCGTCCGCGCGCAAAGGCAACTGCAGATTAATCACGACTTTGGAAAAATGATGATTGAAAAAATGCAGCTGATTTCTTCAAATTAATGTCGCAAAAGGTGGGGGTTTAAAGGAAGAGAACAATTTTTCATCAGAAATGGACATTTATCTGGCGTGTGTAACCTCATCAACAGCACTGAAGCCCAGAAATTAGGCTGCGATATTAGTGCAGGGAAGCTCAACTGTGTCCATTTCTTTAACAGGAGTGAACAGGCCTGCATTTTAAATTGGTTCACATCTCTGTTAAAGTGAAAGAAAAACAAAGAAAGACTTGGATTTATATAGCACCTTTCACGACAACCGGACATCTCATCGCGCTTTACAGCCAATGAAGTACTTTTTGGAGTGCAGTCACTGATGTAATGTGGGAAATGCAGCAGCCAATTTGCGCGCAAGCTCCCACAAACAGCAATGTGTTAATGACCAGATAATCTATTTTTATTATGTTGATTGAGGGAAAAATAACTCCCCTGCTCTTCTTCGAAACAGTGCCATGGGATCTTTTACGTCCACATGAGAGAGCAGACGGGGCCTCGATTTAATGACTCATCCGAATGACGGCACCTTCAAAAGCCAGCCTAGATTTTTGTGCTCAAGTCTCTGGAGTGGGATTGTGGATGCATTGGTAGAAATTTACCAAAATTCCCTGGATTCTGGGGAGGTTCCAGCAGATTGGAAAACTGCAAATGTAACGCCCCAATTTAAAAAAGGAGGCAGTCAAAAAGCAGGAAACTTTAGAGCAGTAAGCCTAACATCTGTGGTTGGGAAAATGTTGAGTCCGTTATTAAAGAAGCAGTAGCAGGACATTTGGAAAAGCAAAATTCGGTCAGGTAGAGTCAGCATGGATTTATGAAGGGGAAGTTATGTTTGACAAATTTGCTGGAGTTCTTTGAGGATGTAACGAACAGGGTGGATAAAGGGGAACCAATGGATGTGGTGTATTTGGACTTCCAGAAGGCATTTGACAAGGTGCCACATAAAAGGTTACTGCACAAAATAAAAGTTCACGGGGTTGTGGGTAATATATTAGCATGGATAGAGAATTAGCTCGAGAACAGCGAGTCGGGATAAATGGTTCATTCTTTGGTTGGCAACCAGTAACTAGTGGGGTGCCACAGGGATCAGTGCTGGGACCCCAACTATTCAAAATCTCTATTAACGACTTTGAAGAAGTGACTGAGTATAACGTAGCAAAGTTTGCTGACGACACAAAGCTGGGAGGAAAAGCAATGTGTGAGGAGGACACAAAAAACCTGCAAAAGGACATAGACAGGCTAAGTGCGTGGGCAAAAATTTGGCACATGGAGTATAATGTCGGAAAATATGAGGTCATGCACTTTGGCAGAAAAAATCAAACAGCAAGTTATTATTTAAATGGAGAAAGATTGCAAAGTGCCGCAGTACAGCGGGACCTGGGGGTACTTGTGCATGAAACACAAAGGGATAGTATGCAGGTACAGCAAGTGATCAGGACGGCCAATGGTATCTTGGCCTTTATTGCAACGGGGATGGAGTGTAAAAGCAGGGAAGTCTTGCTACAGTTGTACAAGGTATTGTTGAGGCCACAACCGGAATACTGTGTTTCCATATTTACGAAAGGATATACTTGCATTGGAGGCAGTTCAGAGAAGGTGCATTTGGTTGATTCCAGAGATGAGGGGATAGACTTATGAGGAAAGGTTGAGTAGGTTGGGCCTCTATTCATTGGAATTCAGAAGATTGAGAGGTGATCTTATCAAAATGTATAAAATTATGAGGGGGCTTGACAAGGTGGATGCAGAGAGGATGTTTCCACTGATGGGAGAGACTAGAACTAGAGGGCATAATCTTAGAATAAGGGGCTGCCCATTTAAAACTGAGATGAGGAGGAATTTCTTCTTTCAGAAAGTTGTGAACCTGTGGAATTCGCTGCCTCAGAAAGCTGGAACATTGAATAACTTTAAGTCAGAAATAGACAGTTTCTTAAACGCTAAGGGGATAAGGGGAATGGGGGGGAAGTGGAGCTGAGTCCATGATCAGATCAGCCATGATCGTATTAAATGGCGGAGCAGTCTCGAGGGGCTGTATGGCCTATTCCTGCTCCTATTTCTTAAGTTCATATGTTCTTATGTTCTCCCTTGTGCCCTGGCCAACATTTTAACCCACAACTAACAGCACTAAATAAAACAAATAATCTGCTCATTATCACACTGATGTTTGTGTGATCTTGCAAACTAGCTGCCGCTTTTCCTCCATTATAACAGTGACTATATTTTTAAAATTCTTAATTGGCTGTGAAGTGCTTTGGGACGCCCTGGGATGGTGAAAGGCGCTATATATGAGCAGGTTCTTTCTATCTATTGACATCGAGTCAGGACAAGCCTGGGCTTGCTGCTCCCACCAGTCCTGTACATCTCAAGGACACCCTCAAAACCTCCTTGATAAAGTGCAACATTCCCACTGACACCTGAGAGTCCCTGGCCAAAGACCGCCCTAAGTGGAGGAAGTGAATCCGGGAGGGCGCTGAGCACCTCGAGTCTCGTCGCCGAAAACATGCAGAAAACAAGCACAGGCAGTGGAAGGAGCGTGCGGCAAACCAGACTCCCCGCCCACCCTTTGCTTCAACGACTGTCTGTCCCACCTGTGACAGAGACTGTATTTCCCGTATTGGACTGTACAGTCACCTGAGAACTCACTTTTAGAATGGAAGCAAGTCTTCCTCGATTTCGAGGGACTGCCGATGATGACCCTGCCAACAATTACAGGGTAATTGTGACTCATCATGCCAGGCGAGAAGCTGACAGGATCAAATCGGGCGCCCGTTTTACATCCCGCCCGATTTTTGCTTTCCATTGTAATACGTGGAAAATAACATTTGGGAGGGGCATAGTCTCAGGATAAAGGGTTGGCCAATTAAGATTGAGATTAGGAGAAATTGCTTCACTCAGAGGGTTGTGAATCTTTGGAATTGTCTACCCCAAATTGCAGTGAATGCTCAGATTTTAAGTATATTCAAGGCTGAGATCAATAGATGTTTGGAGTCGAGGGAAAATCAAGGGATATGGGGATCGTGGAGTTGAGGTCGAAGGTCAGCCATTACTGAATGGCAGAGCAGGCTCTAGGGGCCGTGTGGCCTACTCCTGCTCCTAATTCTTATGTTCTTATGTAACATGTGCGGCCAATCGAAATCAGTCAGCTTCCTGTGAGTGGGTTAGGTTAGAATGACCTCCTTACTGTCTGGCCTTACATACAGAGTGTAGCCACACAATTGGGGTCTGAATGGGACCTGTGGGATGGCCTTCAGGAGAAAAATAACAACATCAACAAATTGCATTTATATAGTGCCTTTGACTTAGTAAAAACATCCCAAGACACTTCGACAGGAGCGTTATCCAACAAAATTCACCAATGAGCCACATAAGGAAATATTAGGACAGATAAGGTAAGTTTTAAGGAGCCGCTTAAAGGAGGAAAGAGAGGTAGAGATGCGGAGAGGTTTAGGCAGGGAGTTCCAGAGCATAGGGCCTAGGCAGCTGAAGGCACGGCCGGCAATGGTGGAGCGATGAAAATCGAGGATGCGCAAGAGGCCGGAATTGGAAGAGTGCTGAAATCTCAGGTGGTTGTGGGGCTGGAGGAAGTTACAGATATAGGGAGAGAGTGAGGCCCCGGAGAAATCTGAAAACAAGGCTGCGAATTATAATAACGAGGCGTTGCTTAACCGGGAGCCAATGTAGGTCAACGAGCACAGGGGGTGATGGGTGAGCGGGACTTGGTGCGAGTTAGGACACAGGCAGCCGGGTTTTGGATGAGCTTAAGCTTATGGAGGGTGGAGGATGAAGACGGGGGCAGGAGAGCATTGGAGTTGTCAAGCCTAGAGGTAATAAAGGCATTAATGAGGATTTCAGCAGCAGATGAGCTGGGGTAAAGGCGGAGTCGGGCAAAAGATAAAATAAATAATTCGAGTAAAAGAAAAACACAGAAGTTAGGAGCGAAAGAAAATGATAGCTAATGAGCCAACGATACATTATTCAGATAGCGACTTAAGCAATAAAGGAAAGCTTCTTCTGTGTTAATGAAAATAAAAGCTGTGGACAACCTTAAGATCATTATTATCTGCTGTAAGCTAAAGATAGGTTGCTCTGAGGGAAATTACATAATGGGAGAGTGGAGAAGCTAAAGGTTTATTGACCCATATAGACATTGAGAACTCTAAGAATTACTGCATTGTAAAAATTCACCCTCAACCTCCTCCTCCTCCAATTTACCAGTTGATGTAACAATTTGATGTCTTCCTACAGCAAGAATAGGAACAAAGAGACATGAGTGGACTTGACTGCGTCTGCTCATACATTCATTAATTCAATTAGGTTTCGAGCCATGGGGAAACCGTGAACTGTAAAGCCAGCAGTGCGGAAATTCTACATGCATGCCCAGGTCAGGATTGAAAGGAAGAACTTGCATTTATATAGCGTTTGTCACAACCACAACCAGTCCTGAAGCACTTTACAGTTCATGAAATACATTTTTAAGTGCAGTCACTTTTTGAAATGTAGGAAATGCGACAGCCAATTTGCACACAGCAAGGCCCCACAAACATCAATGCTGTTGAAACCTTCATCCATGCCTTTGTTACCTCCGGCCTCTCATCTTCCACCCTCCATAACCTTAGCTCATCCAAACTTCTACCGCCATATGTTAACTCACACCAAGTCCCGTTCCCCCATTACCCTTTTCCACGCTAACCAAGTCCAGAGCCCGGATTTTAAAATTCTCATCCTTGTTTTCAAATCCCTACATGGCCTCACCTCTCCTGATCTCTGTAACCTCCCCTAGCCCTAAAGCCCTCCGAGATCTCTATGCTCATCCAATTTTGGCCTCTTGCGCATCCCCAATTTTTATCGTTCCACTATTGCCGGCCATGCCTGTGATGTATGTACCACACAAATCACTGACTCCACACGGTCTGGTGTTGATCTAACTGCTGTGACCTTAGTCCTTTATTGAACAGCTCCAGAGTGCTCCACAGGTGTGGTGTGCAGCCTTTTATACTGCCTCGTGCAGGTACTTTCAGGTCTCCCGCCACAGCGCCCTCTGTGGTGCACCATTGTACTTATCATATATTTAATGTACCAGAGCAATACGTGTGAGAGGTAGCAGGCATTTGTCCACGATCCTCTTCCTCTGGCGCTGCTGGACATACTCGATGCTGGTGCTCTCAAACTTGGCGCGCCGTTTCGTTACAAAATGAGAAACAACAATCATCAGCGGCGGCGCCGGTTTGCTTGCTGCCGCGCCCGCCCTGGCCGCAGCCTCCACTGCCTCCGTGGCTGCCTCTCCTGCTGCCTCCATGGCCGCCTCTCCTGCTGCCTCCATGGCCTCCTCTCCTGCTGCCTCCATGTCCTCCTCTCCTGCTGCCTCCATGGCCTCCTCTCCTGTTGCCTCCATGGCCTCCTCTCCTGCTGCCTCCATGGCCTCCTCTCCTGCTGCCTCCATGGCCTCCTCTCCTGCTGCCTCCATGGCCTCCTCTCCTGCTGCCTCCATGGCCTCCTCTCCTGCTGCCTCCATGGCCTCCTCTCCTGCTGCCTCCGTGGCCTCCTCTCCTGCTGCCTCTGTGGCTTCCTCTCCTGCTGCCTCCGTGGCCGCCTCTCATGCTGCCTCCGTGGCCTCCTCTCCTGCTGCCTCCGTGGCCGCCTCTCCTGCTACCTCCATGGCCACCTCTCATGCTGCCTCCGTGGCCTCCTCTCCTGCTGCCTCCGTGGCCGCCTCTCCTGCTGCCTCCGTGGCCGCCTCTCCTGCTGCCTCCGTGGCCTCCTCTCCTGCTGCCTCCATGGCCTCCTCTCCTGCTGCCTCCATGGCCTCCTCTCCTGCTGCCTCCATGGCCTCCTCTCCTGCTGCCTCCATGGCCTCCTCTCCTGCTGCCTCCGTGGCCGCCTCTCCTGCTGCCTCCGTGGCCGCCTCTCCTGCTGCCTCCATGGCCTCCTCTCCTGCTGCCTCCATGGCCTCCTCTCCTGCTGCCTCCGTGGCCTCCTCTCCTGCTGCCTCCATGGCCTCCTCTCCTGCTGCCTCCATGGCCCCCTCTCCTGCTGCCTCCATGGCCTCCTCTCCTGCTGCCTCCATGGCCGCCTCTCCTGCTGCCTCCATGGCCTCCTCTCCTGCTGCCTCCGTGGCCGCCTCTCCTGCTGCCTCCGTGGCCTCCTCTCCTGCTGCCTCCATGGCCTCCTCTCCTGCTGCCTCCGTGGCCGCCTCTCCTGCTGCCTCCATGGCCGCCTCTCCTGCTGCCTCCATGGCCGCCTCTCCTGCTGCCTCCGTGGCCGCCACCATCGCAGCCACTGCCGTCGCCCGACTGTTCCGCTGCGTGGGTCGCCCGACCACCGATGGACCGCAGCGCCCCGCCGGCCCGCACCACAGCAATGGGCCCGCACCTGTAGCCTTGAGTGGAGGCTGAGGCTGCAGGATTGCTTGGGGCCAGGAGTTCTGGGCTGCTGCTGCAGCTCCAGCTCGGTCGGCGCCGCTCTTTGGAAACCCGGGAAGCAGCAGTCTGTGGAGGAGTGAAGAAGTCTTCCCAGCTCCCACGGACCTTTCCCAACCATCTTCTGCCGAGGAGCGTCGGCCCATCGCCTGCAATGACCCATAAAGGTAAACCGTGCGCCTCTCCCCCGTGAGACACCTGCACATCCGCTCTGCCGAGAACAGGAATCAGTTCCTTGATGTAAGTACGCAGCTTTGCCGTGACCGGGACCAGCTTGGATCGTGCGGCTGGGTTACCCCACAGTTTATCAAAAGTTCTCTGACTCATCAAAGACGGACCCGATCCCGTATCCACTGCCATACTCACTGGGACTCCGTCAATTTTTACTTCCATTATCACTGGGGGCGAATCATCGGTGCATGTATACAGTCCCAACACCTCACCTTCTTCTGCCTGCTCCTCACTGAACAGTGGATCATCCCCCATCTCCTCAGCCACACGGTGAGTCCGATTTCTTTTACACATGCGCTGAAGGTGGCCTTTAATGTGGCAGGTATTGCACATGTACTCCGCAAACCTGCACCGGTGAGCCCCCTGGCTTCCTCCGCAGCGCCAGCATGGTGCTGCTTGATTGGCCCCCCTCAGCGGACTCTGAGTTCCAGGATCCTGAGGTCCATGCTCTCTGCCCCGGGCAGAGCCACGTTCTGCAGTTTTGTCCATGTTGGGCGCTATCCTGTGGACAGTGCCTGCCGGGTTCGAGAGTGTGTGGATCATTTGCTTGGTGCTGCATGTCGAGGTCATATATGCCCAGCTGATGGTGATGGCCTTTGTCAGAGTGACTGTGGGTTCTGTGGCTAGCATTGTAAAGGAGGCCCTCATGGCCAATCCCCATGATGAAAATGTCCCGCAGCGCCTCATCAAGGTGTGCCCCAAAATCACACGGCGCCATGAGTCTCCTGAGGTCCGCAGCATATTTGGTGACATCCTGGCCCTCGGGTCTGCAGAGATGGTAAAATTTGTATCTGGCCTTGAGGATGCTCTCCTTCGGTTTCAACTGGTCAAGAATGAGTTCAATCAGCTCCTCATATGACTTGTCCCTGGCGCTCCCAGGTGCCAGCAAATCCCTGACGAGACAGTAAACCTAATCGCCACAACTAGAGAGCAGTATCGCCTTACGCTTCTCTCTCAGTGCATTAGTGTCCTCCGTCAGATTGTTTGCTGTGAAGTAGTACTCGAGCCTTTCCGTAAAGGCCTCCCAATCATTGCCCACGGTAAAATCCTTTAGCGAGCCCAGAGTAACCATGGTTGCGTGGAGTTCGTCCACTTCCTCATCACCAATGTAATGTATGTAGCACACAAATCACTATTTTCACATGGTCTGGTGTTGATCTAACTGCTGTGACCTTAATCCTTTATTGAACAGCTCCAGAATGCTCCACAGGTGTGGTGGGCAGCCTTTTATGCTGCCTCGTGCAGGTACTTTCAGGTCTCCCACCACAGCGCCCTCTGTGGTGCACCGTTGTACTTATCATACATTTAATGTACCAGAGCAATACACAACAATGCCTTCAGCTGCCTGCACACCAAGCTCTGGAATTCCCTGCCTAAACCTCTCCGCCTCTCTACCTCCTTCTCCTCCATTAAGCCGCTCCTTAAAACCTACCTATTTGGCCAAACTAATATCTCCTTCTGCTGTCAATTGTTGTTTGAAAACGGTCCTGCGAATCGCCTTGGGATAATTTACTATGTCAAAAGTGCTATAAAAATGCAAATTTTTGCTCTTGTTGCTAATGATCAGATCATTTGTTTTAGGTGTTGGGTGTCTTAGCAATGACCTCATCCCCTATTTCACTGGAGGCCGGGGCCATTGGAGGGAGCAGCGTGATGCGGCATGCCACTGCATGGAGCAGCGCGCGCTGCTGCAGGAGGGCGACGGCTGCGAAGCCAGGTCGCTGATTGCAGTGCGGGCAGGCACAGCAGGAGGGGCGAAGGAGCGGCAAGAGTTTGGAGGGGGAAATGACCGGGGCCCAGGAGAGGCATGTGTTTGGGGCTCAGAAGACGCGAGGGCCCAGGGGCTGCAGGGGCCAGCCCACACTGTGATATGTGTGCGCGCTGGGTCCGTGCAACAGAGCTGGTCTCCAGTCGTCTTGAGTAATCCTTGCCACTGGACCAAGACCTAGCTCTGTCAAGCCCGTGTGGTGGCTGGTGTGCAACAGTTAAAAAATCCACGCACAGGCATCTTCCAGCCTTCAAGATGTAGTTCGGGATTTGGAATATTAGGTCCTTCATTGAAGCACCTGTGAAATCTTTTTGGCGTTAAAGCAAGTCATCCTCGCTTCGAGGGACTGCCTATGCTGATGATGATAACACCTATTGTGATGGTACCTTCATTAAATAGCTAACCAAGTAATCTGATACAAATGCATTTGAACGCCAAGATTGCAAAGGTAACTATTGGTAAATCCACACATATCAGCTTACAGTTCTTGCTCAGAAACCAGGATGTTCTTCCAGCAAGAATTGAACAAAGTTGTTTCCATTGGGATTGAGCAGGTTGGGCCTATACTCATTGGAGTTTAGACGAATGAGAGGTGATCTTTTTGAAACACATAAGATTCTGAGGGGGCTCGACGGGGTGGATACTGAGAGGATGTTTCCCCTCGTGGGGGAACCTAGAACTAGGGGGAAAGGTTTCAGAATAAGGGGCCGCCAATTTAAGATGGAGCTGAGGAGGAATTTCTTCTCAGAGAGCTGCAGAGGCTGGGTCATTGAATATATTTAAGGTGGAGACAGACAGACTTTTGAACTATAGGGGAGTCAAGGGTGATGGGGAGCGGGCAGGAAAGTGGAGTTGAGGCCAAGATCAGATCAGCCATGATCTTATTGAATGGCGGAGCAGGCTCGAGGGGCCGAATGGCCTACTCCTGCTCCTATTTCTTATGTTTGCATAACAGTGCAGGCTCCTGAATGCACATGACAGAGTGACTGCATTAGCAGAGAACACATCTTGATGAAAAATAGGGATCTCTTATCCAGTTTTCAACAGAGATTATTATTCCTGGATTATGGCTGTGTGAAAAGCATCCTGAAAACCTCATAAAGTATTTATAGCATGGTACACGCTCATAAAACCTGGTGTTGTAATAACTCTGTAGATGTTGTAGGAGCAGAAGATGTGAAAATGCTTTTCTTCCAATACAACAGTAGATGTGACAATGATCAATGGTAGTTATTTTAAATTGCCTGAATATTCCAGATCACTCAAACTGTATTTTAAAAGTTATCAAATTTAAATTTTTCCTTTACGTGAAAATATTTCACATGGTGCATTCCTGATAACCTCCACCAGCCCCACAATCCTCCAAGAGCTCTGCGCTCCTCCAATTCTGGATTTTTGTGCATTCCCCCTCTTACTTTGCTCCACCATTGGTGGCTCTGCCATCAGATCTCTAAGCCTCGAATCCTCTGGGAGGACAGACGCACCAACATTAGCGTCCTCGACCAGGCCAACATCCCCAGCAATGCAGCACTGACCACACTTGATCAGCTCGGCTGGGCAAGGCCACATTGTCCGCATGCCTGACACGAGACTCCCAAAGCAAGCGCTCTACTCGGAACTCCTTCACGGCAAACGAGCCAAAGGTGGGCAGAGGAAACGTTACAAGGACACCCTCAAAGCCTCCCTGATAAAGTGCAACATCCCCACTGACACCTGGGAGTCCCTGGCCAAAGACCGCCCTAAGTGGAGGAAGAACGTCCGGGAGGGCACTGAGCACCTCGAGTCTCATCGCCGAGAACATGCAAAAATCAAGCGCAGGCAGCGGAAAGAGCGTGCGGCAAACAGACTCACCCTTTCCTCGATGACTATCTGTCCCACCTGTAACAAGGACTGTGGCTCTCGTATTGGACTGTACAACCACCTAAGGACTCATGCTAAGAGTGGAAGCAAGTCTTCCTCGATTCCGAGGGACTGCCTATGATGATGATGATGAAGTCTCGAGGTGCCGTCTTTCAGATGAGACGTTAAACCACGGCCCGGTCTGCCCTCTCAGGTGGATGTAAAAAGTTCCCAGGGCTCTATTTTGAGGACGAGCAAGGGAGTTCCCCCGGTGTCCCGGACAATATTTATCCCTCAACTTAAACCTAAAAGAGATTATCCGGTCATTATCACATTGCTGCTTGTGGGATCTTGGTGTGCCCTGATTGGCTGCCGCGTATCCGACATTAGTGACTTCACTTCAAAAATATTTCATTGGTTGTGATACAGCTTGTCTCAGGCTGAGATTGTGAAAAGCGAGATATGCGTTCAAGCCTAGCTCTCTTTGAAATGGCCTCCCAGCATTCTCTAGGGCCCCACATGAAGAATAACTGCTTGCGGTTTCGTAATGTTAATGTCTGTTGGTAATGTTGAAAACAAACAAAAAGCAGTCAGCCCAAGTTTGGCTGAAATCTCCACCAACCTGCTGTCACCGAACGGGTCACATAAATCCCTCAAATCTCTTTGGCCTTAAACATAAAAACAATTAACCAGTTGGGCTGATCCATAGATCAACTGGTTTCCGTCTATTAGCAATCTCAATGATCTGCACTGACAGGATCGGGGACTGTGAGTCCTTCTGAGGGACACTTCAAAATTGTGTTTTAATATTTAATGTTTATTAGCTCACCCAAACGGACACAAGATGATTAAAGAGAGAAAAATGAGTTATAACGATTGAATAATACATAATGATTGTAAGATAATTAAACACAGAGAGGACATGAAAGGACAAAACAGAAAGAAAATTGCAGTTTGATTGTGCAAGCGTGCGTTCCCAAATCAAATGGCGACATTATGAATAGATAAAAAAAGAACTGTACTTTCTCATGCTAATGCATGACCCTGGCCATCATCTATTGAGCAAGAATGATTGCTGCCCAACCTTCATCCTGTTTGTTTCCTTCCTCTTCGGAACGCAGTCACTCCACTTCCCTCTGGTATTTTGCCTATTCTTCTGTAATATATTCTTTACGGTGTCACTAAATGCACTTCACAAGATGATGCTACAGAACGTGCCATGTGACCTTGTCACATGATCTTTTTATTATCTACCTCCACAGTTGCATTGCCACAATAGTCCACTAGGTGGAACAGTAGTCTACTAGGGCAGCTCTATATTACACTGTCCAAACCATGAGTGTTGGCAAGCTATTTAATCTTGGGGAAGTATCTTATTGAGCACACATTATCACACTTTCCATTGCGAGTCACTCAAAAGGATCTCTGGTTGACTTTTCCCTTCCCTTAGCTCAGGGGGTCTCAAGGTCAAATATAACAACCTTACTGCCCCCCCATCGGATAACAATTAACTCCGTGATTCAACAAACATCGTCCTAATCTGTGCTTCTCAGTTCCACGTATTTAGGCAGTGCCTCCTACCAAATAATCCATCAGTGGAAAGAAATAAATGAAAGAACTGGCATTTCTACACCGTCTTTCACAGCCTCCAGACATCGCAAAGCGCTTTACAGCCAATGAAGTACTGTTGGAGTGTAGTCACTGTTGTAATGTAGGAAACGCGGCAGCCAATTTGTGCACAGAAAGGTGCCACCAACAACAGTATGATAATGACCAGATAATCTGTTTTAGTGATGTTGATTGAGGGATAAATATTGGCCAGGACACCGGGGATAACTTCCCTGCTTTTACATAGAAACATAGAAACATAGAAAATAGGTGCAGGAGTAGGCCATTCGGCCCTTCTAGCCTGCACCGCCATTCAATGAGTTCATGGCTGAACATGCAAATTCAGTACCCCCCTTCCTGCTTTCTCGCCATACCCCTTGATTCCCCCTAGTAGTAAGGACTTCATCTAACTCCCTTTTGAATATATTTAGTGAATTGGCCTCAACTATTTTCTGTGGTAGAGAATTCCACAGATTCACCACTCTCTGGGTGAAGAAGTTTCTCCTCATCTCGGTCCTAAATGGCTTACCCCTTATCCTTAGACTGTGACCCCTGGTTCTGGACTTCCCCAACATTGGGAACATTCTTCCTGCATCCAACCTGTCTAAACCCGTCAGAATTTTAAACGTTTCTATGAGGTCCCCTCTCATTCTTCTTCAAAATAATGCCATGGGATCTTTTACTTCCACCTGAGAGAGCACACAGGGCCTCGGTTTAACGTCTCATCTGAAAGACGGCATCTCCTGTCAGTGCAGAACTCCCTTGGCACTGCACTGGAACGTCAGCTTAGACATTTGTGCTTAAGTCTCTGGAGTGGGACTTGAGCCCACAACTTTCTGACTCAGAGACGAGGGCGCTACCAACTGGGCTTGGCACACTACTCTGCACCACCATGGCAAATTGGTCACACCAATGGGTTCCTCACCATGGGGTTGAATTTCCACAGGAGGTGTTCTCCCGTTGGTCTTGAAGGTGACTTTGACGAAAGGTCCACTTTAAAATACGGAGAAACGGCTTAAACACGCCTGTGATTTTCGTGTTTTCCCAACATTACAGGAGAAGATCCGTGAAGATTAACGTAGCATATCTTCAACAGGTAGGTTCAGATAAGCCCAGACCCGTTAGATTTACTTCATGGAATCATAGAATGATACAACGCAGGAGGACTGTAAATCGGTGTCCTTTGATTTACCAACCCTTCTGCCACAGGAAACAGTTTCTCCTTATTTACTCTAACAAAAGCCTTCATCATTTTGAACACCTCCATTACGTCTCCCCATAACCTTCTCTCCTCTAATGAGAAGAGTGTCAGTTTCTCTGGTCTCTCCACGAAACTGCAGTCCTGCATCCCAGGTACCATTCTAGTAAATCTCTGCACCCTCTCTAAGGCCTTGACGTCCTTCCAAAGTGCGGTGCCCTGAACTGGACAAAGAACTTCAACTGGGGCCAAAGCAGTGATTTATCAAAGTTTCGCAATAACTTCCTTGCTGTTTGTACTCTATGCCTCTGGTTATAAAGTCGAGGCTACCACATGCTAACAGCCTTCACAACTTGTACTGTCACCTTCAAAGACTTGTGTACGTACACCCCCCCAGGTCTCTCTGTTCCTGCACCCCTTTTAAAATTGTACTTTAATTTGAATCTATTTCAATTTTTTATAGCGGTGGAGGGAGGGGGGAGGTGGGCTGGGATTTTAAAGCATTTTAATATTTCAGGCCACTTGCCTTTATTTACAATCATATGTAGACGTATTGATCGTCTATCCAACAGGCGTTTGACAGCTTATAGATTAGCATCAATTAATAAATGTGGCACTGCTGAAACAAAATGTAGAATATTGGCATTTCTTCCAATGAAGGAATATAACTTAGATGGAAATGGATAACCATGCAGCCTCCCAGTCAATGTTTAAGAGAGGGTAGTAGCCTACGGTTATGGGTTCAAATCTCATCAGGGCAAGCAAATGAGGCTGGACTCAATAAATGTGCTTCTGACAAAAGGTCATCAACATAATAAGAAATAGGAGCAGAAGTAGGCCATTTAGCCCTGCGAGCCTGCTCTGCCATTCAATAAGATCATGGTTGATTTGATCTTGGTCTCAACTCCACTTCCCTGCCCGTTCCCCATAAGCCATGACTCCCTTATCATTCAAATATCTGTCTTTCTCCGCCTTAAAAATATTCAATAACCCAGCCTGCGCTGCTCTCTGGGCTAGAGATTTCCAAAGATTCACGATCATCTGAGAGAAGAAATTCCTCTTCATTTCCATTTTAAATGGGCGACGCCTTATTCTGAACCTATGCCCCCTGGTTCTAGATTCCTCCACGAGGGGAAACATCCTCTCTGCATCTACCCTGTCAAGCCCCCTCAGAATCTTATATGTTTCAATAAGATCACCTCTCATTCTTCTAAACTCCAATGAGTACAGGCCCAACCTGCTCAACCGTTCCTCATAAGACAACCCCTTCATCTCCGGAATCAACCTCGTGAATCTTCTCTGAATTGCCTCCAATGCAAGTATATCCCTCCTAAAATTCGGAGACCAAAATTTTATGCAGTACTCCAGAAAAACGTTAACTCTGTTTCTCCACAGGTGTGGCCTGACCCGCTGAGTATTTTCTGTTTTTATTTCAGATTTCCAGCATCCCCATTGTTTTGCTTTTGTGTCAATAAATCTGGTAATTTGAGTTGTATGTGAAATGATACAATGAACTCCGTACTGTGAGCCAGTGACTAGGTGTAACCTGGTCAGTCTTTAATGGCTTCCAAAGTGAAGATACAAAGCTGAAGTTCAGGTTATATACCGGGCCCAGCACATGTGTACCTGTGACCCTAGGACCTCCGATGGCAGTGCCCCCTGTGGTGGGCAGACCTTATGTACATACATTACATCATTCCCCCATGCCCAGTTCTAGGCACGTCCATATTACAAGTTCAGACGGTCCGGAGACCTTCGCTCCCTGGTTGAACGTCTCAGTACAATCCCAGTGCTTTCCGAGTCTCTCACGACTTGGGGCTGGGCATTGACCACAGTGGATTCTTCTGATGGCTGGACGTGAGTTGGTTGGTCATCTAAACTCACAGTGTCTTCCGAGAAACACAGCTGGGCCGCTGTAAAAACCCAATTGATCCACTACTTTCCTTCAGCGAAGGGACTTACCATCGATACCAGGACTGGTCTAATGTGATTCCAGTCCCATACTATTTAATGCCTTATGACACCTTGGGATAATGTCCACCAACGTCACTCACAGCCCAAGAACAAACAGGAAGCGTCCATCTTCCATTAGTATTTTCTTCTCTGTTGCTCTTTTTCTGTGCCTTAGTCGCGTCGAAAACAAGAGTCATTGCAATGCCGTTTACACTGGGCCAAAAGTTGCGGCCTCGCCGGGTCCGTACGCAATGGACAAGGACCTGGCGAGGCCTCACAAAAGCCGGGTTTCAGGGCGAGATGCACATGCACCGAAAACCGGCATTTGCGATCTGTCAACAGATCCTCCACATCCCCGGGAGAAGGACATCCACTCGGGAGAGATTGGGCTATTTGCCCAACTCATGCCTAGCGAATGTCCTTCAAATTCTTGCGCCTGATGAAAGCAGGCACACAGCCTACTTTTACCAGCGTAACACTTTTAAAACATATAAAAATTAAACTTAAACACTCATTTTTACATTAAAAATCCTGTCCATTAAGGTAAGTTTATTTTTAACCCTATTAAAAAAATTCCCAAAAATATATATTTTTTGTAAAACATTTAATTACATTTAATTTCAATTAACTTTAAATATGTGAGGTGTTTTATTTATTTACTATGCTGTATTTCAGTGTGTTTTTTTCCCATTGATAGCAATGGGAACCCGTACAAACAGAGCTCCCATTTTTATCAATGAGAATACTGCATAGTGATTGGTAGTCCAGGCCCACGTGACTCCAGCATGTACATACATACCTGAAAGGCATCTTCCCATGCGCTGTGTAGCAAATCTAGGCTTCCGACCGGAATCCTACGTTCCTCCGGGACCACCAGGTACTTTTGTAAATTTTTTCCGGGTCAGAGACGTTCGTACGAAGGAAACCTCCGACCGCAATTTCCCCCGCCCCCCCCACCCCCCTGCCACCCCCCCCCCATCTCCGTTCCCAGGACCTCAAAGCTGTGGTATTCCTCACCTAAGCTCCCTCGAAGCCACGCTGTGTTGAGAGTGGGCTGTTTATTTCAATGCGCAGTCCTGTTAAATTTCTGTGCATTATTTACAATTTAAAGGAGGTGATCGTCCTGCATGGGACCTTGCAGATTACTGCATGGCCAGGCATGTGCACAGCTTAGAAGATCTATCTCACTTCTCTTCTCTTTTTAAGCAGAGTGATGCACACATGCCGACCTAGAAGACTCACTAAAGCTGACCATAAACTTCACAAATAAAATCTGACGATGTCCTCAATACAGGCCTGTGGAATAGTTAAACTAATCATGCAATAGAACACAGGCTTGACGTAACCTAAGCTTCAGCTATACATAAGGTTATGCCCCAAAAAATTGCACTGCACACTACCTGCAGAGAAATTATGGACTATTCCACCACGAACACTCTACTCCAGACCTCATTACAGCCTTGGTCCAAACATGGACAAAAGCGTTGACTTCCAGAGGTGAGGTGAGAGTGACTGCCCTTGACATCAAGGTAGCATTTGCTGTACGCGAATTGGCTGCTGCTTTTCCAACATTACGCGAGTGACCACACTTCAAATATACTTCTTTGGCTGTTGAGCGCGCGGGGACGTCCCGAGGTGGCGAAAGATGCAAGATCTGTCTTGCGTTCCCGATCGCTCCCTATTCTTGCTGGCATCCGTTGCTCCAGTTTATGATGTCACAATATTCAGAATCACTCGTCCACCCTCCTCCCCGCTGTTGTGGGCGTCAATTCCAAATCACGCAAAAAAGACTTGCAAACATTTCCAGCCAGAGTTGAGTTAAATCCGTGGGACCTACAGCAACGCGAGGGTAGGAGACAAGCGCAGCACTGAGAGAGCGGAGCTGGTTTGTGGCCAGAAACATGGACACTGCAGCAAAAGACACATGGGCCGGATGTCTGGATCAGAGACTCGACAACAATAGAGCAGCCCATCACCTTCCTTGCAAGAAGAAACATTTCCGATACGTGAAACTTATTATACTCGGTAACCAGAGGACACAGATTTAAGGTGATTGCCAAAAGAACCAAAGAACATAAGAAACAGGAGCAGGATTAGGCCATTCGGCCCCTCGAGCCTGCTCCGCCATTCAATAAGATCATGGCTGATCTGATCATGGACTCAGCTCCACTTCCCTGCCCGCTCCCCATAACCCTTTACTCCCTTATCGCTCAAAAATCTGTCTATCTCCACCGTAAATATATTCAATGACCCAGCCTCCACAGTTCTCTGGGGCAGAGAATTCCACAGATTTACAACCCTCTGAGAGAAGAAATTCCTCCTCATTTCAGTTTTAAATGGGCGGCTGCTTATTCTGAGACTCTGTCCCCTAGTTTTAGTTTCCACTATGAGTGGAAATATCCTCTCTGCATCCACCTTGTCGAGCCCCCTCATTAACTCATATGTTTCGAGAAGATCACCCCTCATTGGACTCAACTTTCCCCAGTGAGTGCGCCGTTATTTTGGAGCAGGCTGCTTTTTTTGGCCTAAGTTAAAAAAACACCGTTTCCCCGATCAATTTGCACGAGCGTAACTCAGTTAGTTATGTTTTTTTGGGGTAAGTTTTTTTTTCAGCCAAAAGGGAGGCGTAACCTGCCACCCACGCCAATTCTGGCCAGTTAGGCAAGTTTGGCCAGCTGAGAGTTTATCCAGTTCTTCTTAGGCCAGTGTATGTGGCCTCTGCACAAAAGCCTTCTGGAGAGTTAAAGAATCAGTGCAGGTAAGTGCAGAAGATGCACTGACAGCAGCAGTAGGGCAGCAGGAGAGGTAACAGAGAGGCGGGGGGGGTGGGGTAGGGAGTGAGGCGGGGGGTGGGGAAGCCTTTCGGGTGAAGTTAGGTGCAGGTACCTGGAGGGAGGAGGCCATTCGGCCTGGGATAGGGGCAGGGGAGCGGACCGAGAGGCCATTTGGCCAGGGCTAGGAGCGGGGGAGCAGACCAGCAAACCCTTCGGCCAAGACTAGGGGCAATAAAGGTAGCTAATGTAATCCTGCTGTTTAACAAAGGAGTGAGAGAAAAAATGGGGAACGACAGACAAGATTAATATATGATTTCCTAGTAAATGATACTCAAAGAATGAGTGACCATAACATGCTTGAATTTCAAATTCAGTTGGACGAGGAGAAAATTAGATCTCAAACCAGCGTCCTAAGCTTAAATAAATGAGACTACAAGGTATGAAAGCAGAGTTGGTTAAAGTGGACGTGGAAAATAGATTAAAGTGTTGGACGGTTGATGAGCAGTGGCAGACATTTAAGGAGATATTTCATAACTCTCAACATAAATATATCCCAATGAGAAGGAAAGACTGTAAGAGAAGGGATAACCATCCGTGGCTAACTAAGGAAATAAGGGATGGTATCAAATTGAAAACAAGGGCATACAATGTGGCCAAGACTAGTGGGAGGCCAGAGGATTGAGAAACTTTTTAAAAACCATCAAAGAACAACTAAAATAATGATAAAGAGAGGGAAGATAATTTATGAAAGTAAACTAGCACGAAATATAAAAACAGATAGCAAGAGTTTCTACAAGTACATAAAAAGGAAAAGAGTGGCTAAAGTAAATGTTGGTCCCCTAGAGGATGAGACTGGGGAATTAATAATGGAGAATAGGGAAATGGTAGACAGTGAACAAATATTTTGTATTGGTCTTCAAGATAGAAGACACTAAAAACATCCCCATAGTGGATAATCAAGGGGCTATAGGGAGGGAAGAACTTAATACAATCATTAATGAAGTGTACTCAGTAAAATAATGGGACTAAAGGCGGACAAGTCCCCTGGACCTGATGGCTTACATCCTGGGATCTTAAAAGAAGTGGCTACAGAGATAGTGGATGCATTGGTTGTAATCTACTAAAATCCCCTGAATTCTGAGGCGGTTCCAGCGGATTAGAAAACCGCAAATGTAACGACCGTATTTAAATAAGGGGGCAGACAAAAAGCAGGAAACTATGGGCCAGTTAGCCTAATATCTGTGGTTGGGAAAATGCTGGAGTCCTTTATTAAGGAAGCAGTAGCAGGACATTTGGAAAAGCATACAGAGTCAGCATGGTTTTATGAAAGGGAAACCATGTTTGACAAATTTACTGAAGCTCTTTGAAGATGTAACAAGCCTGGTGGATAAGGGGGAACCAGTAGATGTGGTCTATTTGGATTTCTAGAAGTCATTCGATAAGGTGCCACATAAAAGGTTACTGCACAAGATAAAAGTTCACGGGGTTGGGGGTAATATATTAGCATGGATAGAGGATTGGCTAGCTCGTTCCTTAGGTAAGAAGACCAGAACTGTACACAATACGTCAGGTGCGGTCTCACCAGGGCCCTATATAATTGCAATAAGATATCTTTACTCTTATACTCAAATCCTCTTATAATAAAGGCCAACATACCATGGCTTTCTTTATTGCTTGCTGTACCTGCATGTTAATTTTCAGTAATTCGTGTACAAGGACAGCCAGGTCCCTCTGAACACTAACATTTCCCAATCTCTCACCGTTTAAAAATTACCTTGCTTTTCTATTTTTCCTACCAAATTGGATAACTTCATATTTCTCCACATTATATTCCATTTGCCATGTTCTTGCCCACTCACTTAGCCTGTCTATATCCCCTTGAAACCTCGTTGCATCCTCCTCACAACTTACATTCCCAGTTAGCTTTGTATCTTCAGCAAACTTCAGGATACATTACATTTGGTCCCCTCATCCTATTCATTGATATAGATTGTGACTAGCTGGGGCCCAAGTACAGATCCATGTGGTACTCCATTAGTTACAGTCTGTCAACCCGAAAATGACCCGTTTATTCCAACTCGCTATTTTCTGTCCGTTAACCAATCCTCAATCCATACTAATATATTACCCCCAAACCCATGATCCCAAATTTTGTTTAATAACATCTTGTGTAGCACCTTATTGAATGCCTTCTGAAAATCCAAATACACCACATCCACTGATTCCCCCTTATCAATTCTACTAGTTACAACCTCAAATAACTCTAACAGATTTGTCAAACATGATTTCCCTTTCATAAATCCGTGTTGACTGTGCCCAATTCAATTATTATTATTTTCTAAATGTCCTGTTATAAAGTCCTTAATAATAGATTTTAGCATTTTCCCTACGACTGATGTCAGGCTAACTAACATAAGAACATCAGAAATAGGAGCAGGAGAAGGTCACCTGGCACCTCGAGCCTGCTCCGACATTTAATAAGATCATGGCTGATCTGATCTTGGACAGCTCCATTTCCTTACCTGCTCCCCATAACCCTTTATTCCCTTATGGCTGAAAAATCTGTATCCTCCTCCTTAAATATATTCAATGACCCAGCCTCCACAGCTCTCTGAGGCAGAGAATTCCATAGAGTTCCAACACTCTGAGAGAAGAAATTCCTCCTCATCTCAGTTTTATTCTGAGACTATGTCCCCTAGTTTTAGTTTCCCCTATGAGTGGAAATATCCTCTCTGCATCCACCTTGTTGAGCCCCCTCATTATCTTATATGTTTCGAAACGATCACCTCCTATTCTTCTAAACTCCAAAGAGTATAGGCCCAACCCACTCAACCTATCTTCATAATTCAACCTCCTCATCTCCTGAATTAACCTAGTGAACCTTCTGTGAACAACCTTCAATGCAATTATATCATTCCTTAAATATGGAGACCAAAACTGTACGCAGTACTCCAGGTGTGGCCTCACCAATACCCTATACAGCTGTAGCAGGAATTCTCTGCTTTTATACTCCATCTCCCTTGCAATAAAGGTCAACATTCCATTTGCCTTCCTGATTGCTTGCATTTTTTCGTGTTTCATGCAAGAGGACCCCCAGGTCCCCCTGTACTGCAGCACTTTGCAATTTTTCTCCATTTAAATTATAATTTGCTTTTCTATTTTTTTCTGACAAAGTTGATAACCTGACATTTTCCCACATTATACTCCATCTGCCAAATTTTTGCCCACTCACATAGCCTTTCTATATCCTTTTGCAGATTTTTTGTGTCCTACTCATAATTTGCTTTCCCATCCATCTTTGTATCATCAGCAAACTTGGCTACATTACACTCAGTCCCTTTATCCAAGTCATTAATATAGATTGGAACGAGTTGAGCCCCAGCACCTATCCCTGCAGCACTCCACTAGTTACTGTTTGCCAACCAGAAAATGAACCATTTATCCTGACTCTCTGTTTTCTGTTAGTTAGCCAATCCTCTATCCATGCTAATATATTACCCCCAACCCCATGAACTTTTATCTTGTGCAGTAACCTTTTATGTGGCACCTTATCGAATGCCTTCTAGAAATCCAAATAGACCACATCCACTGGTTCCCCCTTATCCACCAGGCTCGTTACATCTTCAAAGAGCTCCAGTAAATTTGTCAGAGAGAGAGAGTGCAACAAAAGTTCACAAGACTGATTCCTGGGATGGGGGGATTGTCCTATGAGGAGAGATTGAGGACACTCGGCCTATAGTCTCTAGAGTTTAGAAGAATGAGAGTTGGTCTCATTGAAACATACAACATTCTTACAGGGCTTGTCAGGGTAGATGTAGGGAGGATGTTTCCTCTGGCTGGTGAGTCTAGAACCAGGGGTCACAGTCTCAGAACAATGGTCGGCCATTTAGGATTGAGATAAGGAGAAACTTCTGCACTCAGAGAGTGTTGAATCTTTGGAATGCTCTACCCCAGTGGGTTGTGGAGGCTCAGTCTTCGAGTATATTCAGGACAGAGATCGACAGATTTTTGAATATGAAGGGGATCATGGGAAATGGGGACAATGCAGGAAAGTGGAGTTGAGGTAGAAGATCATCTTATTGAATGGCGGAGCAGGCTTGAGGGGCTGAATGACCTCCTCCTGCTCCTATTTCTTATATGTTCTTGCTCCGTTTTCAGGCCCCATTTCAACCGGGGTGGGAGGGCCTGGAAGTCCAGCCCAATGTGTTTAAAATACACAAATCGCAATACCAGCGTTAATGACGGGGAACCCTTGAAGTAATAACTGGAGAGATAAGTGTAGCTTGTCACCAAAGAAAATTAATTAGAATGCCGGCCTCAAATTGGAAGTAGTAGATTGAAAGATTAATTTAGCGGAAATTAACAGTTAAAATTTGTGCTGCTAGCCTCAGGCCATTAGAAGTGCTGTTTCTTTGTGATGTGTTAATGATAATGTGCAGCCTGAGCGCTGCTGAATCCCAGATAAGGTCTAAGGCCAAGTCTCAAATGTTATACCAAGAGTCCGAGGGGAAAGCATATTATCACCATCCTGGAAACTGTTGATTCCTCGTGGGATGGGGAGGGACCGGGGGGGTGGAGGGTGATGGGGAAAGAGCGCTCAATTGCTCTTTGACCTACTGACAATACATGTATACACCGACAGGATTGAGACTGTGGGAACAGGCACAGAGAGTTGGTTCCAGCTGATTAGCTGCTGCAGTCCATGGGGTTTTCGATCTGCTTGTTGATAAGCTTCACTTTTGCCCGCGGAAGTTTGACTACTCCAGAATGGAAGGCCGAGGCTCGCCTGACGTTTACTCCATGGCAACAGAGGGATGTTCGTCAAACACGTATAAACACACTAGTTATGGAACATCTCAACGAGTCAGGCAGCATCTGTGGAGAGAAAAACAGGCACTTTACAGCCTTCTGGACTCAACATCGAAATCAACAATTTTAGACCATAAGGGAAGGTCTGTGATAGGGTGGAAGGCAGGAGAGATTAGAGAGACAAAAGGGAAATTGGGCCGATCTGCCCATTTTTGGCTCCCCGCCCCCCCACCCCCACCATCCCTGATCTTATGTTTTTTTTTCTCTTTGTCTCCCATGGCAGTTGGTCATTATTCCGTCATTCACACCCTATCTAGACTAACCTTTTTCTAACTTCTGCCATTACCATCTCAAGTCGGTCCATCATCCCTTTTGACTCTCTAATCTCTCCTGTCTTTCACCCTATCACAGACCTTCCCTTTTGTTCTTTCCTTCCCTCCCCCTTTCAGTGCTCCTTAAGAATCTGTTCTTTTCAAACATTCGCCAGTTCTGACGAAGGGTCATCAATCCAAAACGTTAACTGTGCTTCTCGCTCCACAGATGCTGCCTGACCCGCTGAGATTTCCAGCATTTTCTGTTTTTATTTCAGATTCCATCATCCGCAGTATTTTGCTTTTGTATTAGTTCTGGAACATAACTGGATTCTGCGCTCATGTAAACAAGCTAGCTGTTGACATCACAGGAGTATGTTCTTCATAGATTCCGAAATATGAACATTGAATCTTACAGAGCAGAAAGGGGCCATTCGGCCCATCGTGCCTGTGTCCGCACTTTGAAAGAGCCGTCCAATTAGTCCCTCAATATTGCTCCTTCCTGATAGGTCTATAAATTTTTATTTTCAAGTATTTATCCAATTGAAAGTAAGACTTGCATTCATATAGCACCTTTCATGACCACTGGACATCTCAAAGCACTTTACAACCAATTAAGTACTTTTGGAGTGCAGTCACTTGTAATGTGGGAAACACGGCATTCAATTTGCGCACAGCAAGCTCCCACAAACAGCAATGAGATAATGACCAGATAATCTGTTTTTGGTGTTGATTGAGGGATAAATATTGGACAGGGCATCCCAGTTCTTCTTCAAAATAGTGTTGTGGGATCTTTTACATCCACCCGAGAGGGCAGACGGGGCCTTGGTTCAATGTCTCGTCTGAAAGACGGTACCTCCAGCATAGGAACAGGAGGAGGCCATTCAGCTCCTCGAGTCTGCTGCTCCATTCGATTAGATCATAGCTGATCTAACACAGTGTGTGTGTGTGTGTGTGTGTGTGTGTGTGGAGGCGGGGCAGTGGGGAGTGCATTTGCTAAGATAATCTTCCTGGGCCTTGTTGCTGAGGTGAAACCCAAGTCTCCAGGCCGAAATATTTGTGATATTGTTCTTTTGTTCTTCTGGCAACTTCAATCTAGTACGAGCAGACTGTGATTAATGTGCACACCAAGTTGTTAAACACCTCCCGTGATAAAACATATCTGGTATTTCCATTATCCTTGATGTGGCAGCAAAGGTTAAAAATCAATGTTTTATTAAGTTAAGGCTCTTTGTTCTACGATGAATAATCTATAGCTTATGAACTCACAACTGCGGTGAATGACAGCCCATCTCTACAGGCTCTCTCTCTCTCTCTCTCAAGTCAACATTGACTTCATTTACATGTTAGGTAATTTTTATTCTAGAAGGGAATGAAGATAACAAGCCAGAGAAAGACTGAGACGGAGACAGACAGGGAGAGAGAGAAGGTTGAAAACTGTTGCCCCCCTCCCCACCACCCATCCCATTTCCGCCGATTGTTTTCACATTGGTGGCCATTTTGTGTCCCAAGTTTCCCACCTCTTTCCACCTCCGTAGCATCGCCCATCTCCGCCCTTGCCTCAGCTCATCCACTGCTGAAGCCCTCACCCGTGCCTTTGTTACCTCTAGACTTGACTATTCCAACGCACTCCGGCTGGCCTCCCACATTCTACCCTATGTAAACTAGAGGTGATCCAAAACTCGGCAGCCCGTGTCCTAACTCGAATCACGTCCCGCTCACCCATCACCCCCTGTGCTCGCTGACCGACGTTGGTTCCCAGTTAAGCAACACCTCGATTTCAAAATTCTCATCCTTATTTTCAAATGCCTCCATGGCTTCATCCCTCTCTATCTCTGTAATCCCTTCGAGCCCCACAACCCCCTGAGATGTCTGCGCTCCTCTAATTCTGCCCTCATGAGCATCCCTGATTGTAATCGCTCAACCATTGGTGGCCGTGCCTTCGCTTGCCTAGGACCCAAGCTCTGGAAATCCCTGCCTAAACCTCTCCGCCTCCCTAGCTCTCTCTCCTCCTTCAAGATGCTCCTTAAAACATACCTCTTTCACCAAACTTTTGGTCACCTGCTGTAAGGGGTTTTCACAGGGTTGTTGTGCCTTGGGTGTCTCTCTCTGGGCTTCTGCCCTCATAGCTTATGCCTGGCCTGTGAGGTACCCTGAGTGCTGCAAGAGCACCCCTGGAGAGACTGTGTCCACAGCTTATGAAGGGGGTTTTGAGACTCGTGCGTCCCCACAGCTTATGCCTAGCCTGTGAGGCACCTATGAGTGTCAAACACTCCTAACCCCTTCTTCCCTAGCCTGTGACACACAGTTGAGCGTTTTCGAGGCGCTCCTAGCTTCCCTTACATGGTTCTGACATAAGACTCACGATCAGGAGATGTAATACAATAGCACTGAGACAAGGTGATTCCAAGAGGAACTTTAGGCTTCCAATTAACTCAACAAACAGCAATACACCAACAAAACAATCTCCCTAAATCCCACTAAAACGGACCCAACGAAAATCTTTACACCAGTTTAGCAATACAATGCCCAACCTCCCACCTTTCCTGGCCTAACTGAGTTGGGAGTTCTGGGGACCAGAGGTTATACTCACTACTGTGCCTTCCGCAGTCTGGTGGTTTGTTTCTTCTATCTTCGGTGTCTTCGGACACCGGTTTTCCTTCAGTGTCGAGAGGCTTGTGGTTGTGGTCATTGGATGACGAGGGCAGGGAAAATCATCACTTCTTTTTCACTACGTCAGAAACCCCTTTTTTATAGCCAGATTATTCAGTCCGCCTCTCCTGCTGAAGTCGTTCTTCTCATTGGTGGACTTTTTGATTTTGAAAAATGCAGCAGTTTTAGATTTTTAGGTTTTTTTTCCACTGATCTTAACCTACTCAAGGTTTGAGTGGGTGTTGATTGCATTGGCCTCCTGTAGCCATTGTGCTAGTCTGGCCTGAGCCAGATATTTCTATGCCTGATGAAAAAGGTGTTGGAATATGTATGTGGCATTGTTTAAATGCTAATGTTTTCAAGGGGCGAGTTTCGAGGGTATAAGTTCCCAGACAATTTGATTAGTTCCAATGTCCAAACTGGCCCTTTTGATATTGACTCCACCCCTTTTCTTGCAGACCCAACATACACCTTTTAAAAATCCCAAATTCGATTAAAGTTCGTAGTTTCTTCCATGTGCACTTTAGGATTTCAAACTTTCTGGTAGATAGTTCCAAATTAAATTTCCTTTCCTATGAGTCCAAACACTGGGGCGGTGGGGGGGGTCTCCATTCATTTGTGTCCCAAAGTTTTCCTTCCATCGGTTTCAATTCACAGCACAGACTGATCCCACAGCCCTTTTCCTTCTGGGTAAAATGAGGGGGTTTTCGTCCTCCCCGACACTGCGCTAATTTTTACTTATAAGAACATAAGAACAGAAGAATTAGGAACAGGAGTAGGCCATCTAGCCCCTCGAGCCTGCTCCGCCATTCAACAAGATCATGGCTGATCTGGCCGTGGACTCAGCTCCACTTACCCGTCCGCTCTCCGTAACCCTTAATTCCCTTATTGGTTAAAAATCTATCTATTTGTGACTTGAATACATTCAATAAGCTAGCCTCAACTGCTTCCTTGGGCAGAGAATTCTACAGATTCACAACCCTCTGGGAGAAGAAATTCCTTCTCAACTCAGTTTTAAATTGGCTCCCCCGTATTTTGAGGCTGTGCCCCCTAGTTCTAGTCTCCCCAGCCAGTGGAAACAACCTCTCTGCCTCTATCTTGTCTGTCCCTTTCATTATTTTAAATGTTTCTATAAGATCACCCCTCATCCTTCTGAACTCCCAGTCTACTCAATCTATCATCATAAGGTAACCCCCTCATCTCCGGAATCAGCCTAGTGAATCGTCTTTAACCCTTTCCAAAGCCAGTATATCCTTCCTTAAGTAAGGTGACCAAAACTGCACGCAGTACTCCAGGAGCGGCCTCACCAATACCCTATACAGTTGCAGCAGGACCTCCCTGCTTTTGTACTCCATCCCTCTCGCAATGAAGGCCAACATTCCATTCGCCTTCCTGATTACCTGCTGCACCTGCAAGCTAACTTTTTGGGATTCATGCACAAGGACCACCTGGTCCCTCTGCACCTCAGCATGTTGTAATTTCTCCCCATTCAAATAATATTCCCTTTTACTGTTTTTTTTCCCAAGGTGGATGACCTCACACTTTCCAACGTTGTATTCCATCTGCCAAACCTTAGCCCATTCGCTTAACCTATCCAAATCTCTTTGCAGCCTCTCTGTGTCCTCTACACAACCCGCTTTCCCACTAATCTTTGTGTCATCTGCAAATTTTGTCACACTACACTCTGTCCCCTCTTCCAGGTCATCTATGTATATTGTAAACAGTTGTGGTCCCAGCACCAATCCCTGTGGCACACCACTAACCACCGATTTCCAACCCGAAAAGGATCCATTTATCCTGACTCTCTGCTTTCTGTTAGCCAGCCAATTCTCTATCCATGCTAATATATTTCCTCTGACTCCGCGTACCTCTATCTTCTGCAGTAACCTTTTGTGTGGCACCTTATCAAATGCCTTTTGGAAATCTAAATACACCACATCCATCGGTACACCTCTATCCACCATGCTCGTTATATCCTCAAAGAATTCCAGTAAATTAGTTAAACATGATTTCCCCTTCATGAATCCATGCTGCGTCTGCTTGATTGCACTATTCCTATCTAGATGTCCCGCTATTTCTTCCTGAATCATAGTTTCAAGCATTTTCCCCACTACAGATGTTAAACTAACTGGCCTATAGTTACCTGCCTTTTGTCTGCCCCCTTTCTTAAACAGAGGCGTTACATTAGCTGCTTTCCAATCCGCTGGTACCTCCCCAGAGTCCAGAGAATTTTGGTAGATTATAACGAATGCATCTGCTATAACTTCCGCCATCTCTTTTAATACCCTGGGATGCATTTCATCAGGACCAGGGGACTTGTTTACCTTGAGTCCCATTAGCCTGTCCAGCACTACCCCCCTAGTGATAGTGATCATCTCAAGTCCTCCCTTCCCACATTCCTGTGACCAGCAATTTTTGGCATGGTTTTTGTGTCTTCCACTGTGAAGACCGAAGCAAAATAATTGTTTCAGGTCTCAGCCATTTCCACTTTTCCCATTATTAAATCCCCCTTCTCATCTTCTAAGGGACCAACATTTACTTTAGTCACTCTTTTCCGTTTTATATATCTGTAAAAGCTTTTACTATCTGTTTTTATGTTTTGCGCAAGTTTACCTTCGTAATCTATCTTTCCTTTCTTTATTGCTTTTTTAGTCATTCTTTGCTGTCGTTTAAAATGTTCCCAATTTTCTGGTTTCCCACTAACCTTGGCCACCTTATTGGCATTGGTCTTTAATTTGATACTCTCCTTTATTTCCTTGGTTATCCATGGCTGGTTATCCCTTCTCTTACCGCCCTTCTTTTTCACTGGAATATATTTTTGTTGCACACTATGAAAGAGTCCTTAAAAGTCCTCCACTGTTCCTCAATTGTGCCACCGTTTAGTCTGTGTTTCCAGTCTACTTTAGCTAACTCTGCCCTCATCCCACTGTAGTCCCCTTTGTTTAAGCATAGTATGCTCGTTTCTGACACAACTTCCTCACCCTCAATCTGTATTACAAATTCATCCATACTGTGATCACTCATTCCGAAAGGATCTTTTACGAGGAGATCCTTTATTTTTCCTGTCTCATTACACAGGACCAGATCTAAGATAGCTTGCTCCCTTGTAGGTTCTGTAACATATTGTTCTAAGAAACAATCCCGTATGCATTCTATGAATTCCTCCTCCAGGCTACCCCGTGCGATTTGATTTGACCAATCGATATGTAGGTTAAAATCCCCCATGACTACTGCCGTTCCTTTTTCACATGCCTGCATTATTCCCTTGATTATTGCCCGCCCCACCGTGAAGTTATTATTTGGGGGCCTATAAACTACGCCCACCAGTGACTTTTTCCCCTTACTATCTCTAATCTCCACCCACAATGATTCAACATTTTGTTCATTCGAGCCAATATTGTCTCTCACAACTGCCCTGATATCATCCTTTATTAACAGAGCTACCCCACCTCCTTTCCCTTCTTGTCTATCTTTCCGAATCGTCAGATATCCCTGTATGTTTAATTCCCAGTCTTGGCCACCCTGCAACCATGTTTCTGTAATGGCCACCAAATCATACCCATTTGTAATGATTTGTGCCATCAACTCTTTTATTTATTTCGAATGCTGTGTGCGTTTAGGTAGAGTGTTTTAATCCTAGTTTTTAAACCATGATTTTTAGTTTTGACCCCTCCTGCCGCCCCTTTATATTCAGTGGCCCTTTTTGTTTTTTGACTTGAGTTTCTCTGCTCTCCACTTTTACTCATCTCCTTTCTGTCTTTTGCTTTTGTCTCCTTTTTGTTTCCCTCTGTCTCCCTGCATTGGTTCCCATCCCCCTGCCATATTAGTTTAACTCCTCACCAACAGCACTAGCAAACACTCCCCCTAGGACATTGGTTCCGGTCCTGCCCAGGTGCAGACCGTCCGGTTTGTACTGGTCCCACCTCCCCCAGAACCGGTTCCAATGCCCCAGGAATTTGAATCCCTCCCTACTGCACCACTGCTCAAGCCATGTATTCATCTGAGCTATCCTGCGATTCCTACTCTGACTAGCACGTGGCTCTGGTAGCAATCCCGAGATTACTACGTTTGAGGTCCTATGCTTTAATTTAGCTCCTAGCTAAATTATGCTGCTTGATGTCAAACTTTTATCACATAATACTCCTGTGACGCACCTTGGGACATTTCACTGTGCTTAAGGAGCTATATAAATACAAGTTGTTGTTGTAAGTGTTGATTGTGCAGCCCACCTTCTGGTAAAGCAATAACTTTGCCATTATTATTTTAATCTGCTTGAACCCGGGGTCAGTTGAATCACTCCATGTCCCTCAGGTTCAAATGCTCCTCAGATGTTGTCACCATATACAGTTCCTGCGATGCTGCACGAGTAGTTGGATGGAGGTTTGAGCAGATCCCTGATGACCTGCTGCAGTTAAGAAAAATTGGCCTCAATGTTAGGTGTCCAAAATACTGCCTGTGATTCATATCATATTGGCCCTGAAATTCCGATGTGCATGCGCTGAAAACCGATTTTTCCGATCTGTCAAGTTTCTGGCTTTCCGATATTTACGAATATCTTGCCCTGCAAATATCCTTTAAAATCTTGCGCCTGAACAAACAGGCTTATAACCTACTTTTACAGGTGCAAGTGTTTAAAAATACACAAACACATTAAAAATAAAGTTATAAAACCACATTTTATTTTTTAAAACCTTCCCTACGACAGTAAGTTTATTTTAAGGCTTAATTAAAAATCTTAAAAATATATATATTTTTTATTAGAACTTTAATTTTAATGAATGTTAAATATGTAGTTTATTTTCTATTTTTTATTGTGTTTTGGGTGTTTAGAGGTGGTTTCTCATTTATAGTAATAGGCGTTCCGGACTTACCGAACTCCTATTACAGACAACTCTCGATTATCCGGGGCCCTCGGTGATTGGGCTATTCCGGGTAAACGATTTTGCCACTAGGGCGAGTTCAATAGAGTACATTTTCCGTCAGTCTTGCTTGCATCCTGCAATCTTTTTATTTCTTACCTCCTTTCTGCACAACCAACATGTTATGACTGGTGTTATCAACTTGTGTAGATGTGTATCGCTGTAAATGCATTTTATGAAAAAGTGAGACCATCATTGATCGGCGGAGAAAGAGCACAGACAAGCCGGATGGTGCCAGCATGCAAGGTCCCCACTCGAGCCATGCATGTTTATTTAGCACCACAACAGAAACAGCAACGGCCCCATTCCTTTCCCGTCGACTACTCTTAAGAAATCTTCCTTTCACATTACAATGCGTTTCATTTAAACTTTTGGCGAGAGTGCAAACGGGATCGCTTCTGGCGTCCGAAAATCAGGAGAGATGTGTAACAGCTGTTCGACCACACATCGTCCGACTTACACTCTGGCCAAGAGTTAAAATATCCCCAATAAGTACACGGTTTCAGATGTGCAGAGATGAGATAAACACAATAAAACGGGCAGTATCAGACTTCAGTGGAAAGACAAATCCGGCTGGGTAGTGCGTGTGGTCGGCCGTGTGCCGTTGCAGCGGATTCTCTGTTAGATCGTGTACAGATAATCGAGAGTTGCCTGTACTATGAATGAGAATCTACACTTCACCTGATTGGCTGCTGCCACCAGATCCCGGCCTGCGCACATCCCCACGTGCACGCGCTGCGACACGCAGTCACCAGAGGCCTCAGGCTCGGAAGTTCCAACGGGCGCAGCAGCAACAGGTAAGTGCGCATCTTTTTTCCCTATTTCACTCATTTGCCCGCGGGAAGACCTCAATCGGAATTTCAGGCCCATAATCTTACAGCACAGAAGGAGGAAATTCAGCCGACGGTGCCTGTTGAAGGAGTTATCCAATTCGGCCCACTCTCCCTATTCATTCCCCAGAAACCTGCAATTCTTTTATTCCTTTTTCACGTATATATCCAGTTCCCATTTGAAAGTTACCTGCTTCCAGCACCCGATCAGGTCGTGCATTCATAATAACTCGCGACGTAAAAACATTTCTCCTCCAACAAGGACAATGCTTTGGCAGCCAGTGGCTCAGTGGGCAGTGCTCTGACCTCTGAGTCAGAAGGTTGTGGGGGTGAAGCCCCACACGAGATACATGAACACAAAAATCTAGGCTGACACTCCCATGCAGTACTGAGGGAGCGCTGCCGTTAAACCGAGCTCCTGCCTGGTCACCCAGGTAGATGTAAAAGATCCCACAGCACTATTTTAAAGAAGAGCAGGGGAGTTATCCCCGGTGCCCTGAACAATAGTTATCCCTCGATCAACATAACTAAAACAGATTATCTGGTCATTATCACATTACTGTCTGTGGGAGCTTGCTGTGTGCAAATTGGTGACCATGTTTCCTACATTACAATAGTGGCTACACTTCGAAAGTAGTTCATTGGTTGTGAAGCACTTTGGGAAGTCCGCTGGTCATGAAAGGCGCTATATAAATGCATGTATTCGCACCAACAATGCCTCTCTGCCATACTTCAGTGCCTCAGCAGGATTCCATCCTCTCTCATAGCCTTGTTGTTTTTTTAGCTGTCTTATGGCTTTTTCGACCTCGTGTAGTATTGGGGTCTTACTGAGGTGGTGGCGGGTAGCATGCTGCGGAATGGAGTCGAGAGCACTCGAGTCAAAGGCAGAGTCTCGATTGAGGGGATCTTCGATGTGCTCCTTCTAGCTGGCCCTAACTGCCTCGGTGTCCTCGCTGTCACCAAGCTCATGGTCTACAGGGCTGTAGTAATATCTGCCCTCCTGTATGGCTCAGAAATATGGACCATGTATAGCAGACATTTCAAGTCGCTGGACATAAACCAGCAACGATATCTCCGCAAGATCCTACAAATCCCCTGGGAGGACAGATGCACCAACGTTAGCGTCCTCGGCCAGGCCAACATCCCCAGCATCGAAGCACTGACCACACTCGATCAGCTCCTCTGGGCAGGCCACATAGCTCGCATGCCAGACACAAAACTCCC
This sequence comes from Pristiophorus japonicus, assembly GCF_044704955.1. Lineage (NCBI taxonomy): Eukaryota > Metazoa > Chordata > Chondrichthyes > Pristiophoridae > Pristiophorus > Pristiophorus japonicus. The sequence continues at coordinate 18,409,109 of NC_091980.1, forward strand.
AAAGCAAGCGCTCGACTCGGAACTTCTTCACGGCAAACGAGCCAAAGGTGGGCAGTAGAAACGTTGCAAGGACACCCTCAAAGCCTCCCTGATAAAGTGCAACATCCCCACCAACACCTGGGAGTCCCTGGCCAAAGACCGCCCTAAGTGGAGGAAGTGCATCCGGGAGGGCGCTGAGCACCTCGAGTCTCGTCGCCGAGAGCGTGCAGAAATCAAGCGCAGACAGCGGAAGGAGCGTGCGGCAAACCTGTCCCACCCACCCCTTCCCTCAACGACTGTCTGTCCCACCTGTGACAGGGACTGTGGCTCTGGTATTGGACTGTACAGCCACCTAAGGACTCATGTTAAGAGTGCCTCGATTCCAAGGGACTGCTGATGATGATGATATAAATGCAAGTCCTTCTTTCCTTCTTTGAAACATGTCACGTGACCCACGAGGCTACACACAGTCCAAGAAGACAACAGCTTGGGCAGTGCTAACCTGTAGCCCTTTATGCTGCACAGTAACTTCACACTGATGTATGACATAACAGGTTGCCGTTCTAACGACGGCTGCCGAGAACTGTGCATTGGAACTCAAGTAAAGTCACCTGAAAGGCACTTAGGCCAGAGTTGTGAGAGAACTTACAGAAGGTAGTTTCGCGTTACTTTCCCTTCATATCTCCCCTAACACCTGGCAGCAAAGTTCCTAACTTATTTAAAGTTTATTTTCAACCTTTTTACTGTTATCAGAGAGCCAACTGTCCCATCAGATCAGTTTGAAAGGGCATATTTAACTAGTGTTTAGGACACTAAGAAAGAAAGACTTGCATTTACATAGCGCCTTTCACAACCACCAGACGTCTCAAAGTGCTTTACAGCCAATGAAGTAATTTTGGAGTGTAATCACTGTTGTAATGGAGGAAACGCGGCAGCCAATTTGCACACAGCAAGCTCCCACACACAGCAATGTGAAAATGACCAGATAATCTGTTTCGTTATGTTGATTGAGGGATAAATATTGGCCAGGACACTGGGGAACTCCCCTGCTCTTCATCGAAATATTGCCATGGGATCTTTGACATCCACCTGACAGGGCAGACAGGGCCTCGGTTTAACGTCTCATCTGAAAGACAGCACCTCTAGTAGTGCAGTGCTCCCTCAGCACTGCATTGGAGTTTCAGCCTAGATTTATGTGCTCAAGTCCCTAGAGCGGGACTTGAACTCACAACCTTCTGACTCAGAGGCGACAGAGCTACCCACTGAGCCACAGCGAAATGAGCTTTACACAATTGTGCAAGGTCACCACCGAGCCAGCAATATAACTCAAGGCCACTGTGCCCTGTATCATTGTTAAACAGGTGCTGGCTTCACCCTGGAATCCGATCCTCCAACAAAACTCTTCGTTATGGTTTTAGCACCTCTCCATCTATAGTCCGCCGAAATAATAACGCGATGGATCTAAATGCTTTGAAGTGTCTGCATCTCGTTTGCGCGCCATTCATCTGTTGTGCTCGCATTCTTGATAATCGAGTGGCCTTGTCTGTCTAAGGAGTTCACTTCCATGGCAGTCTGTCAGAGGTGATGGCCATCTGTTGTGTCTGTTTTCTTGGCGGCTGGGGAATATACAATCCAGTCTCCATTACCCCAGAAGGCCCAGGAAGTATTGATCCATAATGTCCATATCCTATGACCTGGCAAATGTCCACCCATGGCCTCTGCCCCTCAGCCCCATGGCCCTGCTGCTTTAGGAGACTCTTCCACATCCCCACGGGCATGGTATGGTCCTTTTTTCCACCTATTTGTTCAGATTCAGATTTTGCACAGAGCTTTCACCAGAAGTGGAAGATGTTCGACATGAACAGCTTTTAAGCAAGTGCAGAGCCAGGGAAACGGTTGCGGAGGTGGGGGCAGCAAGATAAGAACAAAAGGGAAAGGTCTGATCGGGCAGTAGGCAGGAGTGATTAAATGACAAAATTGGTGAGGGAGGAAGGGAGGAAGGAAGGAAGGAAGAAAGGAAGGAAAGAAAGAAAGACTTGCATTTTTTACAACCACCGAACGTCTCAAAGTGCTTTACAGCCAATGAAATACTGTTGGAGTGTAGGGCCCAAGTTTCGGGTGGAGTTGCTCCTAGTTTTTTGGAGCAACTAGTTTAGTTTGGAGTATGTTAGAAATTGCAATTCTCAGATATTAGTTTGCTCCAGTTCTAGTGAGTTAGTTTAGGTTGGCTTTAGGTAAGATTTTTTTTTTTCAAAAGGGGGTGTTTTGCAAGTTTCGGCAGTGAAAATTTACGACAAAGTAAATTAGGATGGAGTAAGTGTCCACTTTTGTAAGTTCTGAAAAACCTTACCTAGAGTTAAGTTTAGTGCAGGCACAGCCAGAGACAGGGGGTGGGAAGCATTAAACACAAAGGACACATGAACATCACAACAGGGGCAGGGGGGAAGGGAAGTTAGAGGATTTTCCATAAACACCTTCACAACAACATTAAAGAAGCAAAGGATATTTAAAGCACTAAGCACTAAATAAAGCAGTACATTAAAAGCACCAAGCACTAAACGAAGCACAAAAAGTAATAAGCAATTAATTAATAAGAAATAGAAGTCCTCCCTTAATGTGAAGGGGAGGTGTCTCTGTCAGTGTCTCTCTCTGTAGTGTCTCTCTCTCTCTGTATCTGACAGTGAGGGGTGGGGGGGGGCGGTGTGTGTGGTCTGCGTTTGTGTGTGTGGGGGTGTGTGTGGGGGTGTGGGAGGGGGTGTGTGTGGGGGTGTGGGAGGGGGTGTGTGTGGGTGAGTGTGGAGGGGGGGGGCGAAGGCTGGAAGGAGGCACCCCTGCTCTCTCCTCCGGCCCTTCGATCATTGAGTGCCTCCCAACCCACGCTCCTCCATCCCTTGCCATGCTCCCCCCTCCATCCCTGTTGCTACGCACCCCCCCCCTCCCCACCCCGGTAGCCACGCTGCCCCCCTCCCCACCTCGGTACCCACACTCCCCCTCCATCCCTGTACCCACGCTCCCCTCCCTTCCCCTCCCCTCCGAGCCATTGCGCAGGCGCGCATGCTCCAACGCGCATGCGCAACGCTGCCGACACTGACAAGAAGGCATGATACCTAGCCCCGCCCCCCTGCAGGCTGCGATCGGCTTGCTCCGCTCCAGGGAGACTACACTGCGCCACGCCACGCTCCAGGAGGACCGGAGAATTGCTGAAGAAGCTTCCGGCGCACCTTCGAGCCCAGTCAGGTTACGTAAGTCTCGGAGGTGCGCCGTTTTCGCCAGAACCTGAAAATTGGGCCCTTTGTAATGTAGGAAACATGGCAGCCAATTTGCACGCAGCAAGTTCCCACTAACAGCAATGTGATAATGACCAGATAATATTTTGTTAGTGATGTTGACTGAGGGATAAATATTGGCCAGGGCACAGGGAATAACTCCTCTGCTCTTCTTCGAAATAGTGCCATGGGATCTTTTACGTCCACCCGAGAGAGCAGACGGGGCTTCGCTCTAACATCTCATCCGAAAGACTGCACCTCCGACAGTGCAACACTCCCTCAGCACGGTACTGCAGTGTCAACGTAGACTGCTGTGCTCAAGTCCCTGGAGTGGGAATTGAGCCCACAACCTTCTGACTCAGAGGCAACTGTGCTACCCACTGAGCCACAGCTGACACCGTATATAAAAAGGACAAGTATGGAAATAAAAAGCAGGTCCAGAGAAGATTTAAATGTTTGCAGCAGAATAGCAGAGAGGGAAGGAAAGAATGGGACATCTGGTAAAGAGAAGGCTCCTGTGGCCCAGGAATGTGGCACTTTATCACAATATAATTTTAAGAAGGTAAAGATGTAAGGCAATTGTAGAGATTAGGGAGAAACTGGATTTATTGTGTTGAGAAACCTCAGTGATGGGCCATGGCTTATAGTAAAGAACACCAAAAACAACAGCAATAAATTGAGCTAAAGCAAGATTACACATACAACATTGCCACAAACCCTGGAACCAGGGAACATGGGCTCAAGTCTCAAAGAGGGAAGGTACATATGGTTGTGGTTGTTGGAGGTCAATCATCTCAGCCCTAGGACATCGCTGTAGGAGTTCCTCCGGGCAGTGTCCTAGGCCCAACCATCTTCAGCTGCTTCATCAATGACCTTCCCTCCATCATAAGGTCAGAAGTGGGGATCTTCGCTGATGACTGCACAGTGTTCAGTTCCATTTGCAACTCCTGAGATAATGAAGCAGTCCGTGCCCACGTGCAACAAGGTCTGGGCAATATTCAGGCATCGGCTGATAAGCGGCAATTAACATTTGCGCCACACAAGTGCCAGGTAATGACCATCTCCAAAAAGAATAAGTCTAACCTTGACATTCATTAACATTATCATCGTCAAATCCTCCACCTTCAACATCCTGGAGAGTCACCATTGACCAGAAGCTTAACTGGACCAGCCACATAAATACTGTGACTACAAGAGCAGGTCAGAGGCTGGGTATTCTGTGGTGAGTGTTTCACCTCCTAACTCCCCAAAGCCTTTCCATATTCTACAAGGTACAAGTCAGTAGCGTGATGGAACACTCTCCACTTGTCCAGATGAGTGCAGCTCCAACAACACTGAAGAAGTTCGACACCATCCTTAATAAAGCAGCCCGCTTGATTGTCACCCATCCACCACCTTAAATATTCACTCCCTCCACCACCAGCACACCATATCTGCAGTGCGTACCATCCAGTAGATGCCCTGCAGCAAATCACCAAGGCTTCTTTGACAGAACCTCCCAAACCCGCGACCTCTACCACCTAGAAAGACAAGGGCGGCTCACCACCACTTTCTCAAAGGCAATTAGGGATGGGCAATAAATGCTGGCCTTGCCAGCAACACTCAGGTCCCAATGGAAAAATTTCAAAAATGAAAAAACGAACTTGCATCTCTATAGCGCCTTTCATGTCCTCAGTACTTCCCATAGAACTTTACAGCCAATTAAGTACTTTTGAAGTGTTGTCATTGCTGTAACATAGGAAAAGAGGATGGAAAGAATCTAGGCACTGCCTGAAGCTGTTTCAACTCCCCCATAGCTAAAGGATAAGCATGGCTATCTAGATGGTATTAGTTCATTACAGCCTCAAGAAAGAAGAGAGGAGATAGTGTGTTTGATTATGGATGCAACTCAGGAAATTTGTTCCTGCTGAGAGGTAAGTGGGACCCATCAAGACTGCCATTCAGTCATACATAAAAGACCTTTACATTTTCGGCTCCACTTTTTCCATTTAGAGGCAGGATTCATTGAGAGTTTCATGCTGTCTTGATGGGATCATTACGGTAATACACAAAAGCAGCGAGTATCCGCAGCCCATTTACGTCAGTTCAAAGCAGTGTTTTCTTGTTGTTCGTAAGGCATCTTTTCCATTCATCTCATGTGCCTTTTACTTTCTTTCCTTGTGTCGGCATCAGAGAGGTTTTCAAGACCTTGGCATTTTTGTCCCCTGATAACTGCAATTACTGAAAGATGATTTAAGGTGCTTCGCCACTACTGGAGTGCAGTGCAGACAGGAGCTGTGGGTCTCCATTCCTCGGATAGATTCTGTTGCGTAAACGCCCTGATGTTCTGCGAACCAGCAACATCACAGATCCGCGCAAATGTGGGGCTACCAATGTACAGTGCGATTGAGGGAGACATAAAAACATAGAAACATAGAAAATAGGTGCAGGAGTAGGCCATTCGGCCCTTCGAGCCTGCACCACCATTCAATAAGATCATGGCTGATCATTCCTTCACCATCCCTTTCCTGCTTTCTCTCCAAACCCCTTGATCCCCTTAGCCGTAAGGACCATATCTAACTCCCTCTTTAATACATCCAATGAACTGGCATCAACAACTCTCTGCGGCAGGGAATTCCACAGGTTAACAACTCTCTGAGTGAAGAAGTTTCTCCTCATCTCAGTGCTAAATGGCCGACCCCTTATCCTAAGACTGTGTCCCCTGGTTTTAGACTTCCACAACATCGGGAACATTCTACCTGCATCTAACCTGTCCCGTCCCGTCAGAATCTTATATGTTTCCATGAGATCCCCTCTCATCCATCTAAACTCCAATGTATCAAGTCTCTTCTCATATGTCAGTCCTGCCATCCCGGGAATCAGCCTGGTGAACCTTTGCTGCACACCCTCAATAGCAAGAATGTCCTTCCTCAGATTAGGAGACCAAAACTGAACACAATATTCCAGGTGAGGCCTCATCAAGGCCCTGTACAACTGCAATACTTCCCTGCTCCTATACTCAAATCCCCTAGCTATGAAGGCCAACATACCATTTGCCTTCTTCACCACCAGCTGTACCTGTATGCCAACTTTCAATGACTGATGATCCATGACACCCAGGTCTCGTTGTATCTCCCCTTTTCCGAATCTGCCGCCATTCAGATAATATTCTGTCTTCGCGTTTTTGCCCCCAAAGTGGATAACCTCACATTTATCCACATTACACTGCATCTGTCATGCATTTTCCCACTCACCTAACCTGTCCAAGTCAACCTGCAGCCTCCTAGCGTCCCCCTCAAGCTCACACCGCCACCCAGTTTAGTGTCATCTGCAAACGTGGAGATATTACACTCAATTCCGTCATCCAAATCATTGATGTATATTGTAAAGGGCTGGGGTCCCAGCACTGAGCCCTGCGGCACCCCACTAGTCACTGCCTGCCATTCCGAAAAGGACCCATTTATCCCGACTCTCAACTTCCTGTCTGCCAACCAGTTCTCTATCCACGTCAGTATATTACCCCCAATACCATGTGCTTTGATTTTGTACACCAATCTCTTGTGTGGGACCTTGTCAAAAGCCTTTTGAAAGTCCAAATACACCACATCCACTGGTTTTCCCTTGTCCACTCTACTAATTGCATCCTCAAAAAATTCCAGAAGATTTGTCAAGCATGATTCCCCTTCATAAATCCATGCTGACTTGGACCGATCCTGTCATTGCTTTCCAAATGCGCTGCTATTTCATCCTTAATAATTGATTCCAACATTTTCCCCACTACTGATGTCAGGCTCATAAATCATAAGAATTAGGAGCAGGAGTAGACCATCTAGCCTCTCTTTCGAACACACTTTGCCCTTTTAGAATTTTGCTGTCATGTGGCCCTTTTTGCTTTTTGCCTTAGATTTCTCTGCCCTCCACTTTTACTTTTGTTCTTTCTATCTTTTGCTTCTGCCCCCATTCTACTTCCCTCTTTCTCCCTGCATAGGTTCCCATCCCCCTGTCATATTGTTTAACTTCTCCCCAACAGCATTAGCAAACACTCCTCCTAGGACATTGGTTCCGATCCTGCCAAGGTGCAGACCGTCCGGTTTGTACTGGTCCCACCTCCCCCAGAACCGGTTCCAATGTCCCAGGAATTTGAATCTCTCCCTTGTGCACCACTCCTCAAGCCACATATTCATCTGAGCTATCCTGCGATTCCTACTTTGACTAGCACGTGGCACTGGTAGCAATCCTGAGATTACTACTTTTGAGGTCCTAATTTTTAATTTAGCGGCTAGCTCCCTAAATTCGTCTTGTAGGACCTCATCCCATTTTTTACCTATAACATTGGTACCTATATGCACCACGCCAACTGGCTGTTCACCCTCCCTTTTCAGAATGCCATGCACCCGCTCTGGGAATCCTTGACCTTTGCACCAGGGAGGCAACATACCATCCTGGAGTCTCGGTTGCGGCCGCAGAAACACCTATCTATTCCCCTTACAATCGAATCCCCTATCACTATAGCTCTCCCACTCTTTTTCCTGCCCTCCTGTGCAGCAGAGCCACCCAGGGTGCCATGAACTTGGCTGCTGCTGCCCTCCCCTGATGAGTCTCCTGTTGAGGCCGAACCAGTTTTTTATACAGCTTCATTATAACTTCCTTGCTTGTGTACACTTTGCCTCTATTTATGAAGCCCAGGATACCGTAAGCTTTTTTAACCAGTTTCTCAACCTTCCCTGCGAACTCAATGGATTTTTTGCACGCATACCCCCAGGTCTTTCTGTTCATGCACCCCCTTTAGGATTGTATCCTTTAATTTATATTGCCTCTCATCATTCTTCCTACCAAAATGTAGCTCTTCGCACTATTCTGCGTTAAATTTAATCTGCCACGTGTCCGACCATTTCCCAAGCCTGCCGATGTCTTCTTGACGTCGATCACTATCCTCCTCACTGTTCACTATACTTCCAAGTTTTGTGTCAATCTGCAAATTTTGAAACTGTGCCCTGTACCACCCAAGTCCAAGTCATTAATATATATCAAGAAAAGCAGTGGTCCTAGAACCGACCCCTGTGGAACACCATTGTATACCTTCCTCCAGTCTGAAAAACAACCGTTCACCACTGCTCTTTGCTTCCTGCCACTTAGCCAATTTCGAATCCATGCCGCTGTCCAGGGTCTTCAACTTTGCTGGCAAGCCTATTCGGTGGCACTTTATCAAACACCTTTTGAAAGTCCACGCCAACCGTATTGCCCTCATCATGGTGAACCCCTTACCTTGAGACTGTGAAACCACCCGCTTCCCCCTTCTTTAGTCAGTGGAAACAGCCTCTTAGCATCTACCTTTTCAAGCCCTCTTCGAATTTCAATGAGATCACCTCTCATTCTTCTAAACTCGGGAGAGCATAGTCTCATTCTACTCAATATCTCCACATAGGACAGCCCTCTCATCCCAGGAATCAATCTAGTTGGACCCTTCTTTGGAGTTGCAATAGAAATGTAATATTTTGTCTACATTTTTTCGTGTGAACCTCGGAACAATCTCTCCTCTATCGGTCACATTCATATAATTTCTCACCGCCGTATCATCCGTCAAACAGCTGTCATGCTATTGTACCAAGGCGTTCCCAGTTTTAACTTCTATCCAAGGATTCCTGCTCGAACGCGTATGCGTACCAACATCCGGTGAAGTCAGGATCAGGGGTGGTTGTGACATCATCTTCCCATCACCCACAGGCCAGCAAGCCTGCTGACATTGGCTGAGGAATAGTTACTTGGGCAAGCTGCCAGAGGGTGGTTTTTATCTGTGGAACCTTCAGCAAAAGAGGCGAGAAAAGAGGAGGGGCCAGAAGTGTTGGATCAGAAAAAAATGTGCAATGAGATGGCGATCCTCATTAAACGGCGAGCGTAGCAGGTTCATGGCAGCAACGATCTTCTCCAGGTTCCCCTGCACGTCACACACCATACCAGCCTGAACACATAGCTGCCGTTCCTTCATCGTCGCTGGGTCAAAATCCAGGCACACCCTCCCTAACAGCACTGTGAGAGTAACCTTCACCACACCGACAGCAGCGGTTCAAGCAGACGGCTCACCACCACCTTCTCAAAGGACATGGGGATGGGCAATAAATGCCGGCCTTGCCAGTGACGGTCACATCCCGACAGAATTTTTTAAAATTAACAATGAAAAATGGGACAGATAGGAGCCAACACATTAACTGCAGAGATAAAAGTGAACAGATCGACAGAAGTAGAAAGTGAGAACAGATCGGAGAGCTTAAGCAATCATTTTATGTGGGACATATTAAGATAAGTATCCATGTAAACATTATAACAGATCGATATGCCTTGTTGTCTCAGAGTCTTAACAAACAGTGTGTGTCATACAATCCGAAGAGTGAAGATGTCCTGAGGGAGCAATCGGCCCTTCAATTAAGGATTAATTAGACGGAATGAAGGCTGTACAGCGTGCTGTCATTCTAGAGCATCATGCACCCAAACACAAAAAGCATCATTAATCTTTCATGCCCACACAAGTACCCAGGGTACACAGTGAACATGGTCGTGTGCCTCAGCATAATGGCTTTCAGTTCACTCTTGCTGAAGCAAGTTATGCAAGCTGTGCCGAAATCTGTTCACGCCAGGGGACCAGAGCACATAAATCTAGGCTGGCAATCCAGTGCTGAGGGAGTGCTGCACTGTCGGAGGTGCCGTCTTTCGGTTGAGTCGTTAAACCGAGGCCCCGTCTGCCCTCTCAGGTCACGTAAACGATCCCATGGCACTATTTCGAAGAAGAGCCGGGGAGTTATCCTCGGTGTCCTGTCCATTATTTACCCCTCAATCAACATAACAAAAAAACAGATTATCTGGTCATTATCATATTGCTGTTTGTGGGAGCTTGCTGTGCGCAAATTGGCTGCCGCATTTCCCACATTACAACAGTGACTACCCTCCAAAAGTACTTCCTTGGCTGTAAAGAGCTTTGAGACATCCGGTGGTCGTGAAAAGCGCTAAATAAATGCAAGTCTTTCTTTTCTTTTTCACTCTCAAGACGCGAACAATAACTACAACCTGCATTTATATAGCGCCTTTAATGTAGTAAGACGTCCCAAGGTGCTTGACAGAAGACGTTATCAAACAAAATTTGATACCGAGCCGCAGAAGGCGATATTAGGGCAGGTGACCAAAAGTTTGGTCAAAGAGGGAGGTTTTAGGGAGCACGTTAAAGGAGGCGAGAGATGTGGAGAGTCGGAGAGGTTTAGGGAGGGAATTCCAGAGTTTAGGACCCAGACAGCTGAAGGCGCGGCAGCCAATGGTGGAGCGATGAAAATCAAGGATGTGCAAGATGCCAGAATTGGAGGAGCACAGAGCTCTCGGCGGTCAATAGGCCATGTTTCCCCTCAGGTGCCGGCCGCGTGCCAATTTTGAGGTCCCGCGCAGGTGGCTTACCAGCGCTGCCGCTGAAAGGGATACTGCGCGCACCACAAATTGAAAGGGTCCGTGCAGGGAGAAAAATTAGAGTGAGCATTGGTTGTAGGTCTGGAGGAGGCAACAGTGATAGGGAGGGATGAGATCTTGGAGGGATTTGAAAACGAGGATGAGAATTTTAAAAATCGAGACTTTGCTGGACATAAAATCATAGGAACAGTTGGAACTGCAGGTTATATGTTCAGCCATGGAGCTAACCACATCCATTTTCCCCCAGTTTCATCTACATAGCACCATAGGAGGATCCCATTGAGCCCCACCAAACTGTTCCGCCCTTCAATGAGAGCCTGGCCGATGTGTATCTTAATTCCATCTACTCACCTTCCCTCAGGCAGTTCCTCGTGCAGGAATACAGTCCCATGGGTTCAGCAACATACCGCCACCATTCTTCATGAGCACATCTAGAAAATGAAGCAGTGGGAGATATTCAACCATGGGAAGGACGGGGGGGTATAAAACCCAAGCCAGATGCAGTTGTTAACCAATGGCCAAGAGGCATAACCTTAAAATGAGATCCAGGATGTTCAGGCCTGATGTCAGGAAGCACTTCTTCACATCAAGGGTAGTGCAAATCTGGAACTCCCTCCCCCCAAAAAGCTGCTGAGGCTGGGGTGTCAATTGACAATTTCAAAACTGAGAGTATTGTTAGGCAAGGGTTTTAAGGGGTTATGGAACCAAGGTGGGTAAGTTGAGTTGAGATACAGTTGAATCAGGTGGAATAGGCTGAAGGGGCTAAATGGCCTACTCGGTTCCTATGTCCCTATGCTCCGAGACACCTCAAGTCGCTGGAGAAATACCATCAATGATGACTCCGCAAGATCCTACTAATCCCCTGGGAGGACGGACGCACCAACGTTAGCGTCCTCGTCCAGGCCAACATCCCCGATATCGAAGCACTGACCACACTTGATCAGCTCCGCTGGGCAGGCCACACAGCTCGCATGCCAGACACGAGACTCCCAAAGCAAACGCTCTACTTGGAACTTCTTCACGGCAAACGAGCCAAAGGTGGGCAGCGGAAACGTTACAAGGACACCCACAAAGCCTCGCTGATAAAGTGCAACATCCCCACCGACACCTGGGAGTCCCTGGCCAAAGACCACCCTAAGTGGAGGAAGTGCATCCGGGAGGGCGCTGAGCAACTCGAGTCTCGTCGCCGAGAGCATGCAGAAATCAAGTGCAGGCAGCGGAAAGAGCGTGCGGCAAACCAGTCCCACCCACCCCTTCCCTCAACGACTATTTGTCCCACCTGTGACAGAGACTGTGGTTCTCATATTGGACTGTACAGCCACCTAAGAACTCATGTTAAGAGTGGAAGCAAGTCTTCCTCGATACCAAGGGACTGCCTATGATGATGATGATGGCATTCCTAGCCACACACGGACCTTCCAGCAAATGTCAATTGATAGTGGTCAGGGAAGATTATTCCCTATATAGCCTCGGTCAGTGAGGTCAATTGTAATGTTCCAATATGTTACCTTGGTTGAAATAAACTAATTGAAACCAGACTGAAGATCAAACCTGGGACTTTGTTCTGGTCTGTTATTCTTGGTACTACATCATGCAGTCATTTTACCCATTAGGCAATTCAGCGATTTTTTAATAGATTTTTAACTTGGTGTCAGATCCTCAGTGTTGGCAGCACTGCTGCCAGAACAAGAAGGTTATGAATCAAGCAGAATGCCTATGTTGATCTTTCAGTGTCAGTCCTCCCAATGGAGCTGACCAAACAACCTCCCTCTCAAAAGGAACCAATCAGGCAAATGATGTACTGGAGCCTCACACATGCTTTATCAATGTCAAGCTTTGTTTCAAACGCCATGTGAGGCTGTGGTCACCCTGATCCATTGCAGGCAGGAAGTACAGAGCTACAACAGCCAAGTGACAGCTGGCTGCTCAACATTATACACAACACAAAATATGTATTTTCCATGTGCTTTCAATCTTTTCTTAAGGCCGGTCTTCTCCTTCCTTCTTCTTCGGCACTCCCTCTGAGTCGAGGATGAATTGTTTGTGTCATGTATGTCACCACAATGTAACACCACTGTATTACTGTATACGCTCGACCTTGATGCACACCTTGACCACAAGGGGTGAACTTGTGGGAGACACTCCTTACCTGGTCACACAGGTATAAAAAGGGAGGTCCCTCGCAGGGTCATTGTCTTTGGAGTCCTGTAAATAAAGAGAGCAGGTCACAGAGTGACCTTGTCCCCAGAATGTGCCTCGTGTGGTTTCATGCTGTAGAGTAAGGACTTTAAAGCTTCCACACTAATATGAGTTCTCAGGTGACTGATGAGTCCAATGCGGGATCTACAGTCTCTGTCACAGAAAGGGCAGACGGTGGTGGAAGGGACGGGTGTGTGGGGTGCTTGGGTTGTCGTACGCTCCTTCCGCTGTTTGTAGTTGGCTTCAACTTGCTCCCGGCGAAGAGACCCGAGGTTTTCGGTGCCTTCCCGGATGCTCTTCCTCCACTTTGAGCGGTCTTGGGCCAGGGATTCCTGGGGGCCGGTGGGGATGTTGCACTTTTTCAAGGAGGCTTTGAGGGTATCCTTGAAGCGTTTCCTCTGCCCACTTGGGACTCGCTTGCCGTAACGGTGTTCCGAGTAGAGTGTTTGTTTTGGGAGTCGACTATCGAAAGGCCGGTGCACTATTACGGGCCCAAATTTCCCCATGAGTTGCACCGGTTTTTTTGGTGTAACTTGATTTTTCTGGTGCATCTTTTTAGTTGCAAATATGGCCATTTAATTTGCGCCAGTGTAAGTGAGTTAGTTAGGTTTTTTGTTAGGTCATTTTTTTTTAAAAGGGGGCGTTCCCAGCCACTTACACCATTAATGCCAATTTGGCCAGAAAAAAGTTGTACTAAACTAACTTAGGGCAGTGTATGTGTCCACTTTTGTCCACACAGAAAGACCTTACTTACAGTTAAGGAATCGGCGCAAGTAACTACATTTAAAGCACCAAACAAAGCACAAAAAGTAATAAGCAATTAGTTAACAAATAAAATAGAAGGAACCCTGCACCTAAAGCACCAAAATCAATCCGTAAATAACAAATAAAAAATAGAATTCCTAACTTAGGGAATGCAGCGGGCCGCCGATGAGGGAGCCCATTCGGCCAGGGCTAGGGACGGTGTGCTTCGGTCCCTCTCACACAGCCTGCAACGCGCGTTTGCCGAAACGGCCTGCCAGGAGCGACTGCACATGTGCGCAGACTCTAGTGCTCATGTGCAGAGGTCCCGACACTGCTTTCAGCGCCGGGACCTAGCTCCGCCCCCCCCCCTTTCTTTCTTCTGCGCCATGCCAGTTTCACAGACGGCCCGAGAATCGGCCATGATCGGACGGATTTTTTTTGGCACTGCTGTTCTGATGTAAAATGTTGGCAGGGGGCTCGGAGGTGCGCCGAAAAAAACATAGGACCAAATTTGGGCCCAATAAATGGCAGAAGCACAGCAGATAGATCACAGCAATCCAATGCTGTTCCAATTCTTTTTTAAAAACACACCAGATTTCAAACAAACTAAGATTTCAATTTTGGACGACTGTTATCAGTTGCTCGAGAGATTCAATGTCTGCGGGCTGGTATTGTGCTAGGTGTATGGAGCCAGAAGAGCAGCAAAATCAATGGGCCGTGCTAATCATTCTGCGACACAGCCCTGTCTCTCATTGATAAACACAGACGTGCAAGTCAGAGATCTTCCAGATGTTACTTTCTGGATGTATTTCCCTGTTTAAACTGATTGACTTCATTCGTGACCATTGGAGGCCGTGCCTTCAGCTGCTGGGACCCTAAGTCTGGAATTCCCTCCCTAAACCTCTCCACCTCTCTACCTCTCTTTCCTCCTTTAAGTCGCTCCTTAAAACCTACATCTTTGACCAAGCTTTTGGTTCCTGTCCTCACATCCCCTTCTATGGCACGGATCGCACGACACTATCGGAGGAAGAGCAGGGGTGTTTTCCCTGGTGTCCTGTCCTATGTTTATCTCTCAACCAGCGTCAGTCAAAACAGATCTGGTCATTATCCCATTGCTGTCTGTGGGAGCTTGCTGTGCACAAATTGGTTGCTGTGTCTCCTACATTACAACATTGACTGCACTTCAAAAGTACTTAATTTGCTGTGGAATGCTTTGGGACATCCCGAAGTCATGAAAGGCGCTATATAAATGCAATTCTTTATTTGATATAACATCACTCCATCATTATTGTCTACTTTGAACACTGCTTGCTATATTTGGACATGCATGATCAAATTTTGTCCGATTTACGCTCCTGTGACGTGCCTTGGGATGTTTTACTGTGTCAATGGCATTACATAAATACAAGATGTTGGTCAACTGCATGGAGTAGGCCAAGAGATTTGGTGCAACACATCACTCTGTTAATGAGGTGGGAAGAGGTGGAAAAATTGGTTAAATATCTGCTGAGCCAGCTCCCCACCGATTGCTGTCACTGCCAGGATTTTCCGGCAGCAGTGATGACAGACGTTGACTATGCATGTCCAAGTATGGCAAGTAGTGTTCAAAGTAGAGAAATGATGGAGTGATGTTATACTAAGAAGACTTGCTTTTATACAGTGCCTTTCATGACCTCAGGACGTCCCAAAGCATTTCACAACCATGTACTTTTGAAGTGCAGTCAATGTTGCAATGTAGGAGACACAGCCGTCAATTTGTGCACAGCAAGGTCCCGCAAACAGCAATGTGATAATGACCAGACCCGCAGCGCAGACCCGAGCCGACCTGGGTGGGAACAGAGGAGCAGGAGGAGCAGCCAGCAGGGAGCAACGCAAGCTTTCCCCAGAGGGCGACTACATCAAGGTCATCGGTGTCCAGGGAGCTGATTGTTGGGGTGTCGTGGAGCAAGACCAAGCCCAGCAGAGGGGTCGGGGCCAGGAGGCGTCGGAGAGTCAGGAAGCAGGAGGTGTCGGGGTCAGGAGGAGATGGAGGTTGGGGCCAGGAGGAGTCAGGGCCAGGAGGAGGCAGAAGTTGGAGGTTGGGGCCAGGAGGAGTCGGGTGTCAAGACCCAGAGCGGAGGTCGGGACCCAGAGCAGAGGTCGGGACTCAAAGCGGAGGTTGGAAGCCCAGGGGCGGTGAGGTTGAGGCCAAGGAGTGGCCAAGGAAAGGAACAGAACAGGCCAACAACGAGGTGTCGCGAGGACTACACTGTGAATCTCAAGGAGAGAGTTCCTGTGGAAAGGAGGAAGGAGGACAGTAGGAGAGTAGGAGTAGGCCTGTCTGTATGAACTCGGCCCATACAGCAGAGCCTGGTCTCCAGTCACCTTGGATCCCCTTGCCACTGGACCAAGACCTTGCACTGTCAAGTCCATGTGGTAGCTGGTGTGCAACGGCCACCCAACGTTAAAAGAATATACGTGCAGGCATCTTCCACACTTTAAGTTCAGGACCTAGAATGTCAGCCGTTCATGGACAACCCCAACAGCAACAGACTGGAACGCCGCACCGCTGTCGTTGCTCAGGAACTCAAGTGCTTCGATGTCGACATCACTGCCCTAAGTAAGACCCAGTGGGCAGGGGAAGTCCAGCTCAAAGAACAAGGTGGTGACTACACCTTCTGGAAATGCAAACCAGAGGAAGAACGACGCCTCCATCGGGTTGGCTTCACCGTAAAAAACGAGCCAGTGGGCCATCTCAGAGACTCCCCCTACGAAGTTTATGAACGCCTCATGACTAAGTGATTGTCCGAGCGAGGGACCGCAAAGACGTGCGCATCACCCGTGCCATGACAGGAGCTGGCGACTGCTGGACAGACCACCGCATAATTTGCTCTGCCATCGCCATCAACATTGCCCCAAAACAGCGATGGCAACAGAAACAATGCCGCAGGAAAATCAACGCCGGAGCACTCAAAGATCCCAATAAGAAAACCCTATTCAGCCTGCGCCTCACTGTTAACCTGACCACTCCCAGTGACCCGGAGACGCAGAGTGTCCACAGTGCTGAGTCTGCCCTCAAGGCCTCCATAAATAGCACCAGTGAAGAGACGCTCAGTCACTCGACCAGGAAACAGCAAGACTGTTTGGGCGAGAACGACCAGGAGATCCAGGACCTAACATGTCGTAACCGCAAGGCATTCTTCAATTGGAAGCAGCAACACAACTCGAGGGTAAGAAAGCAACTCGGCAGGCGTCTGAAGGCCGAGGTCTAACAGAAAACCTGTGATCTAGAGATCAGACGGTGCGTGGAGAAAGCTCAAGAAATCCAGCAGTTAGCCGACAACCACGACATGCGAGGATTTTTCAGCACGGTCAAGACGACCAATGGCCCAAGCACCAAAGGCCCTACCCCACTGCTGGTCAAGAACGGAAAGGAACTCATCAAGGACAGAGAGGCAGTCAGTGCCCGCTGGAAGGAGCACTTCGAGGATCTCCTTAATCGGTGGCTCTTCGATGTGAGTGCCCTCGGCTCTATCCCACAGCATGCTACCCGCCACCATTTCAGCACAATCCCAGCCCGGCACAAAGTTGAAAAGGCCATCCAACAACTGAAGAACAACAAGCCATCAGGAGCAGATAGAATCCCCGCCAAAACACTAAAACATGGCGGAGAAGCACGACTACCGCTCATTCATGACCTCATTTTCTCTTATCTGGAAGGAAGAGATCATGCCAGGAGATCTCAGAGACACTGTAATCATGACCATCTTCAAGAAAGGTGACAAGTCCGACTGCGGTAACTGCAGAGGAATCTCTCTGCTGTTGACCACCAGGAAAGTCATCGCAAGAATCCTCCTCAATTGCCTTCTCCCATTGGCTGAAGAGGTCCTCCCAGAGTCGCAATGCGGATTCTGCCCACTAAGGGCTACAATGGACATGATCTTCACTACGTGACCGAAACAAAAGAAATGCAGGGAAAAGCACCAACCCCTGTACATGGCCTTCTTTGATCTTAGAAAAGCCTTCAACACTGTCAACCGTGAATGATTATGGAGCGTCCTCCTCAGATTCGAATGCCCTCAAAAGTTTGTCATCATCCTCCATCTGCTCCATGATGACATACAAGCCATGATCCTGACCAATGGTTCCACCACAGACCCAATCCACGTTCAGACTGGGGTCAAGCAAGGCTGTGTAATCGTACCTACGCCCTACTCGATCTTCCTTGCTGCAATGCTCCATCTCACTCTCAGCAAGGGTGGAGTGGAGCTAAATTACAGGACAAGCGGGAAACTGTTCAACCTCCACCGCCTCCAAGCCAGATCCAAGTTCGACCCATCGTCCACAATCGAATTACAGGGGACAGACGATTCCTGCATCTGCACACACTCGGAGACCGCACTCCAAGCCATTGTCAACACCTTCACCGAGGCATACGAGAGCATGGGCCTTACGTAAACATTCGTAAGATGAAGGTCCTCGTCCATCTTGCCCCCGCCACACAGCACAGCTCCCAGTTGTCAAAATCCATGCCGCGGCTTTGGACAACGTGGACCATTTTCCATACTTCTGGATCCTACTGTCAACAAGGACAAATATCGACGATGAGGTCCAACACTGCCTTCAGTGTGCCAGTGCAGCCTTCGGTCACCTGAGGAAGAGAGTGTTTGAAGACCAGGACCTCAAACCCGGCATCAAGCACATGGTCTACAGAGCAGTGGTGATACCCGCCCTCCTATATGGCTCAGATACATGGATTATGTACAGCAGACACCTCAAAACACTGGAGAGGTACCACCAATGCTGCCTCCGCAAGATCCTGCAAATCCATTGCCATGATATGCGCACCGACGTCAGTGTTCTCGCTCAGACCAACATCCCCAGCATCGAAGCATTGAACACGCTCGATCAGCTCCTCTGGGCGGGTAACATCGTCCGCATGCCTGACACGAGACTTCCAAAACAAGCGCTCTACTCGGAGCTCTGACATGGCAAGTGAGCCCCAGGTGGGCAGAGGAAATGTTTCAAGGACACCCTCAAAACCTCCTTTAAAAAATATAACATCCCCACTGACACTTGGGAATCCCTGGCGCAAGACAGCCCAAAGTGAAGGGAAAGCATACGGGAAGGCACTCAACACCTTAAGTCTCTATGCCGAGAGCAAGCTAAAGCCAAGCGTCGAAAGCGGAAGGAGCGCACGGCAAATCAAGGACCCTACCCACCATTCCTTCAACCACCGTCTGCCCCACCTGTGACACATTGGACTCTTCATTCACCTGAGAACTAATTTTTATTGTGGAAGCAAGTCATCCGAGGGACTACCTATGATGATGATGATGATGATAATGACCAGATCTGTTTTTACTATATTGGTTGAGAGATAAATACAGGTCAGGACAGCAGGGAGAACCCTGCTCTTCATTCCGACAGTGCCACCTGAGAGGGCAGACGGGGCCTCGCTTTAACGTCTCATCCGAAAGACGGAACCTTCGACAGTGTAGCACACCCTCAGTAAACATAGAAACATAGAAAATAGGTGCAGGAGTAGGCCATTCGGCCCTTCGAGCCTGCACCACCATTCAATAAGATCATGACTGATCATTCACCTCAGTACCCCTTTCCTGCTTTCTCTCCATACCCATTGATCCCTTTAGCCGTAAGGGCCATATCTAACTCTCTCTTGAATATATCTAACGAACAGCGTCGGAGTGGCCTATAAAGGCCCAGCGTGAGCTCGAGTACCAGCGGCAGTTGGCGAGAGGTGGGAGCAGCGTCGGAGCGGCCTATAAAGGCGTACCAGTGCAGCTACAGCGGGAGAGAAAGCAAAATAGAAGTAGAAAGGAATCAAAAAGTGACGTCACAGCCAATGGGGTAAGTGATTGGCTGGTGATTGGTGAATAGCTTTTCTTTTTCTTTTTTATATCAGTAAGTGAACTGTAACATTGTTATTACCAATTTAAGGGTATCTAAGGGTTAAGGCATGGCAGGAGAGCTCGGTCACGTGTTATGCTCCTCCTGTACCATGTGGGAACTCTGGGACACTTCCGGTGTCCCTGGGGACTACGTGTGTGGGAAGTGTATCCGCCTCGAGCTCCTGACGGTCCACGTTGCGGAATTGGAGCTGAGGGTGGATTCACTCTGGAGCATCCACGATGCTGAGAATGACGTGAGTATCACATGTAGTGAGTTGGTCTTACCGGAGAAGGGTCCACAGCCAGATAGGGAATGGAAGACCAGCAGGAAGAGCAGTGCAAGAAAGGTAGTGCAGGGGTCCCCTGTGGTCATCCCCCTGCAAAACAGATACACCGCTTTGAGTACTATTGGGGGGGATGACTCATCAGGGGAGGGCAGCAGCAGCCAAGTACATGGCACCATGGCTGGCTCTGCAGCACAGGAGGGCAGGAAAAAGAGTGGGAGCGCGATAGTGATAGGGGATTCAATGGTGAGGGGAATAGATAGGCGTTTCTGCGGCCGCAACCGAGACTCCAGGATGGTATGTTGCCTCCCTGGTGCAAGGGTCAAGGATGTCTCGGAGCGGGTGCAGGACATTCTGAAATGGGAGGGAGAACAGCCAGTTGTCGTGGTGCACATTGGTACCAACGACATAGGTAAAAAAATGGGATGAGGTCCTACGAAACGAATTTAAGGAGCTAGGAGCTAAATTAAAAAGTAGGACCTCAAAAGTAGTAATCACGGGATTGCTACCAGTGCCACATGCTAGTCAGAGTAGAAATCGCAGGATAGCGCAGATAAATATGTGGCTTGAGCATTGGTGCAGCAGGGAGGGATTCAAATTCCTGGGGCATTGGAACCGGTTCTGGGGGAGGTGGGACCAGTACAAACCGGACGGTCTGCACCTGGGCAGGACCAGAACCAATGTCCTAGGGGGAGTGTTTGCTAGTGCTGTTGGGGAGGAGTTAAACTAATATGGCAGGGGGATGGGAACCAATGCAGGGAGACAGAGGGAGACAAAAAGGAGGCAAAAGCAAAAGACAGAAAGGAGATGAGGAAAAGTGGAGGGCAGAGAAACCCAAGGCAAAGAACAAAAAGGGCCACTGTACAGCAAAATTCTAAAAGGACAAAGGGTGTTAAAAAAACAAGCCTGAAGGCTTTGTGTCTTAATGCAAGGAGTATCCACAATAAGGTGGATGAATTAACTGTGCAAATAGATGTTAACAAATATGATGTGATTGGGATTACGGAGACGTGGCTCCAGGATGTTCAGGGCTGGGAACTCAACATCCAGGGGTATTCAACATTCAGGAAGGATAGAATAAAAGGAAAAGGAGGTGAGGTAGCATTGCTGGTTAAAGAGGAGATTAATGCAATAGTTAGGAAAGACATTAGCTTGGATGATGTGGATCTATATGGGTAGAGCTGCAGAACACTAAAGGGCAAAAAACGTTAGTGGGAGTTGTGTACAGACCTCCAAACAGTAGTAGTGATGTTGGGGAGGGCATCAAACAGGAAATTAGGAGTGCATGCAATAAAGGTGCAGCAGTTATAATGGGTGACTTTAATATGCACATAGATTGGGCTAGCCAAACTGGAAGCAATACGGTGGAGGAGGATTTCCTGGAGTGCATAAGGGATGGTTTTCTAGACCAATATGTCGAGGAACCAACTAGGGGGGAGGCCATCTTAGACTGGGTGTTGTGTAATGAGAGAGGATTCATTAGCAATCTCATTGTGCGAGGCCCCTTGGGGAAGAGTGACCATAATATGGTGGAATTCTGCATTCGGATGGAGAATGAAACAGTTAATTCAGAGACCATGGTCCAGAACTTAAAGAAGGGTAACTTTGAAGGTATGAGGCGTGAATTAACATAGAAACATAGAAAATAGGTGCAGGAGCAGGCCATTCAGCCCTTCTAGCCTGCACCGCCATTCAATGAGTTCATGGCTGAACATGAAACTTCAGTACCCACTTCCTGCTTTCACGCCATACCCCTTGATCCCCCGAGTAGAAAGGACTTCATCTAACTCCCTTTTGAATATATTTAGTGAATTGGCCTCAACTACTTTCTGTGGTAGAGAATTCCACAGGTTCACCACTCTCTGGGTGAAGAAGTTTCTCCTTATCTCGGTCCTAAATGGCTTACCCCTTATCCTTAGACTGTGACCCCTGGTTCTGGACTTCCCCAACATTGGGAACATTCTTCCTGCATCCAACCTGTCCAAACCCGTCAGAATTTTAAATGTTTCTATGAGGTCCCCTCTCACTCTTCTGAACTCCAGTGAATACAAGCCCAGTTGATCCAGTCTTTCTTGATAGGTCAGTCCCACCATCCCGGGAATCAGTCTGGTGAATCTTCGCTGCACTCCCTCAATAGCAAGAATGTCCTTCCTCAAGTTAGGAGACCAAAACTGTACACAATACTCCAGGTGTGGCCTCACCAAGGCCCTGTACAACTGTAGCAACACCTCCCTGCCCCTGTACTCAAATCCCCTCGCTATGAAGGCCAACATGCCATTTGCTTTCTTAACCGCCTGCTGTACCTGCATGCCAACCTTCAATCACTGATGTACCATGACACCCAGGTCTCGTTGCACCTTCCCTTTTCCTAATCTGTCACCATTCAGATAATAGTCTGTCTCTCTGTTTTTACCACCAAAGTGGATAACCTCACATTTATCCACATTATACTTCATCTGCCACGCATTTGCCCACTCACCTAACCTATCCAAGTCGCTCTGTAGCCTCATAGCATCCTCCTCGCAGCTCACACTGCCACCCAACTTAGTGTCATCCGCAAATTTGGAGATACTACATTTAATCCCCTCGTCTAAATCATTAATGTACAATGTAAACAGCTGGGGCCCCAGCACAGAACCCTGCGGTACCCCACTAGTCACTGCCTGCCATTCCGAAAAGTACCCATTTACTCCTACTCTTTGCTTCCTGTCTGACAACCAGTTCTCAATCCACGTCAGCACACTACCCCCAATCCCATGTGCTTTAACTTTGCACATTAATCTCCTGTGTGGGACCTTGTCGAAAGCCTTCTGAAAGTCCAAATATACCACATCAACTGGTACTCCTTTGTCCACTTTATTGGAAACATCCTCAAAAAATTCCAGAAGATTTGTCAAGCATGATCTCCCTTTCACAAATCCATGCTGACTTGGACCTATCATGTCACCATTTTCCAAATGCGCTGCTATGACATCCTTAATAATTGATTCCATCATTTTACCCACTACTGAGGTCAGGCTGACCGGTCTATAATTCCCTGTTTTCTCTCTCCCTCCTTTTTTAAAAAGTGGGGTTACATTGGCTACCCTCCACTCGATAGGAACTGATCCAGAGTCAATGGAATGTTGGAAAATGACTGTCAATGCATCCGCTATTTCCAAGGCCATCTCCTTAAGTACTCTGGGATGCAGTCCCTCAGGCCCTGGGGATTTATCGGCCTTCAATCCCATCAATTTCCCCAACACAATTTCCCGACTAATAAAGATTTCCCTCAGTTCCTCCTCCTTAATAGACCCTCTGACCACTTTTATATCCGGAAGGTTGTTTGTGTCCTCCTTAGTGAATACTGAACCAAAATACTTGTTCAATTGGTCTGCCATTTCTTTGTTCCCCGTTATGACTTCCCCTGATTCTGACTGCAGGGGACCTACGTTTGTCTTTACTAACCTTTTTCTCTTTACATACCTATAGAAACTTTTGCAATCCGCCTTAATGTTCCCTGCAAGCTTCTTCTCGTACTCCATTTTCCCTGCCCTAATCAAACCCTTTGTCCTCCTCTGCTGAGTTCTAAATTTCTCCCAGTCCCCAGGTTCGCTGCTATTTCTGGCCAATTTGTATGCCATTTCCTTGGCTTTAATACTATCCCTGATTTCCCTAGATAGCCACGGTTGAGCCACCTTCCCTTTTTTATTTTTACGCCAGACAGTCAACCCCTTAAGTATCATTAGCCAATCTATCTTAGCCAATTCATGCCTCATACCTTCAAAGTTACCCTTCTTTAAGTTCTGGACCATGGTCTCTGAATTAACTGTTTCATTCTCCATCCTAATGCAGAATTCCACCATATTATGGTCACTCTTCCCCAAGGGGCCTCCCACAATGAGATTGCTAATTAATCCTCTCTCATTACACAACACCCAGTCTAAGATGGCCTCCCCCCTAGTTGGTTCCTCGACATATTGGTCTAGAAAACCATCCCTTATGCATTCCAGGAAATCCTCCTCCACCGTATTGCTTCCAGTTTGGCTAGTTGGCTAGGATAGATTGGCGAATGATACTTAAGGGGTTGACTGTGGATGGGCAATGGCAGACATTTAGAGACCGCATGGATGAATTAAAACAATTGTACATTCCTGTCTGGCGTAAAAATACAAAAGGGAATGTGGCTCAACCGTGGCTATCAAGGGAAATCAGGGATAGTATTAAAGCCAAGGAAGTGGCATACAAATTGGCCAGAAATAGCAGCGAACCTGGGGACTGGGAGAAATTTAGAACTCAGCAGAGGAGGACAAAGAGTTTGATTAGGGCAGGGAAAATGGAGTACGAGAAGAAGCTTGCAGGGAACATTAAGGCGGATTGCAAAAGTTTCTATAGGTATGTAAAGAGAAAAAGGTTGGTGAAGACAAACGTAGGTCCCCTGCAGTCAGAATCAGGGGAAGTCATAACGGGGAACAAAGAAATGGCATACCAATTGAACAAGTACTTTGGTTCAGTATTCACTAAGGAGGACACAAACAACCTTCCGGATATAAAAGGGGTCAGAGGGTCTAGTAAGGAGGAGGAACTGAGGGAAATCTTTATTAGTCAGAAATTGTGTTGGGGAAATTGATGGGATTGAAGGCCGATAAATCCCCAGGGCCTGATGGACTACATCCCAGAGTACTTAAGGAGGTGGCCTTGGAAATAGCGGATGCATTGACAGTCATTTTCCAACATTCCATTGACTCTGGATCAGTTCCTATCGAGTGGAGGGTAGCCAATGTAACCCCACTTTTTAAAAAAGGAGGGAGAGAGAAAGCAGGGAATTATAGACTGGTCAGCCTGACCTCAGTAGTGGGTAAAATGATGGAATCAATTATTAAGGATGTTACAGCAGCGCATTTGGAATATGGTGACATGATAGGTCCAAGTCAGCATGGATTTGTGAAAGGGAAATCATGCTTGACAAATCTTCTGGAATTTTTTGAGGATGTTTCCAGTAAAGTGGACAAAGGAGAACCAGTTGATGTGGTATATTTGGACTTTCAGAAGGCTTTCGACAAGGTCCCACACAAGAGATTAATGTGCAAAGTTAAAGCACATGGGATTGGGGGTAGTGTGCTGACATGGATTGAGAACTGGTTGTCAGACAGGAAGCAAAGAGTAGGAGTAAATGGGTACTTTTCAGAATGGCAGGCAGTGACTAGTGGGGTATCGCAGGGTTCTGTGCTGGGGCCCCAGCTGTTTACATTGTACATTAATGATTTAGACGAGGGGATTAAATGTAGTATCTCCAAATTTGCGGATGACACTAAGTTGGGTGGCAGTGTGAGCTGCGAGGAGGATGCTATGAGGCTGCAGAGTGACTTGGATAGGTTAGGTGAGTGGGCAAATGCATGGCAGATGAAGTATAATGTGGATAAATGTGAGGTTATCCACTTTGGTGGTAAAAACAGAGAGACAGACTATTATCTGAATGGTGACAGATTAGGAAAAGGGAAGGTGCAACGAGACCTGGGTGTCATGGTACATCAGTGATTGAAGGTTGGCATGCAGATACAGCAGGCGGTTAAGAAAGCAAATGGCATGTTGGCCTTCATAGCAAGGGGATTTGAGTACAGGGGCAGGGAGATGTTGCTACAGTTGTACAGGGCCTTGGTGAGGCCACACCTGGAGTATTGTGTACAGTTTTGGTCTCCTAACTTGAGGAAGGACATTCTTGCTATTGAGGGAGTGCAGCGAAGATTCACCAGACTGATTCCCGGGATGGTGGGACTGACCTATCAAGAAAGACTGGATCAACTGGGCTTGTATTCACTGGAGTTCAGAAGAGTGAGAGGGGACCTCATAGAAACATTTAAAATTCTGACGGGTTTGGACAGGTTGGATGCAGGAAGAATGTTCCCAATGTTGGGGAAGTCCAGAACCAGGGGTCACAGTCTAAGGATAAGTGGTAAGCCATTTAGGACCAAGATGAGGAGAAACTTCTTCACCCAGAGAGTGGTGAACCTGTGGAATTCTCTACCACAGAAAGTAGTTGAGGCCAATTCACTAAATATATTCAAAAGGAAGTTAGATGAAGTCCTTACTACTCGGGGGATCAAGGGGTATGGCGAGAAAGCAGGAAGTGGGTACTAAAGTTTCATGTTCAGCCATGAACTCATTGAATGGCGGTGCAGGCTAGAAGGGCTGAATGGCCTGCTTCTGCACCTATTTTCTATGTTTCTATGTTTCTCACTGGCATCAATAACTTTCTGTGGTAGAGAATGCCACAGGTTAACAACTCCCTGAGTGAAGACGTTTCTCCTCATCTCGGTCCTAAATGGCTTACTACTTATCCTTCGAATGTGACCCCTGATTCTAGACTTCCCCAACATCGGGAACATTCTTGTCCAGTCCAGTCCCGTCAGAATTTTAGATGGTTCTATGAGATCCCCTCTCACTCTTCTAAACTCCAGTGAATACAGGCCCAGTCGATCCAGTCTCTCCTCATAAGTCAATCCTGCCATCCCAGGAATCAGTCTGGTGAAGTTCACTGCACTCCCTCAATAGCAAGAACGTCCTTCCTCAGATTAGGAGTCCAAAACTGAACTCAATATTCCAGGTGAGGCCCTGTACAACTGCAGTAAGACCTCGCTGCTCCTGTACTCAAATACCCTAGCTATGAAGGCCAACATGCCATTTGTCTTCTTCACCGCCTGCTGTACCTGTATGCCAACTTTCAATGACTAATGTACCATGACACCCAGGTCTCGCTGCACCTCCCCTTCTCCTAATCTGTCGCCATTCAGATAATATTCTGCCTTCCTGTTTTTGCCCCCAAAGTGGATAACCTCACATTTATCCACATTATACTGCATCTGCCATGCATTTGCCCACTCACCTAACCTGTCCAAGTCACCCTGCAGCCTCTTAGCATCCTCCTCACAGCTCACACCGCCACACAGCTTTGTGTCATCTGCAAACTAGGAGATATTACACTCAATTCCTTCACCTAAATCATTGATGTATATTGTAAATAGCTGGGGTCCCAGCACTGAGCCCTGCAGCACCCTACTAGTCACTGCCTGCCATTCTAAAAATGACCCATTTATCCCGACTCTCTGCTTCCTGTCTGCCAACCAGTTCTCTATCCACGTCAGTACATTACCCCCAATACTATGTGCTTTAATTTAGTACACCAATCTCTTGTGTGGGACCTTGTCAAAAGCCTTTGAAAGTCCAAATACACCACATCCATTGGTTTTCCCTTGTCCACTCTATTAGTTACATCCTCAAAAAATTCTAGAAGATTTGTCAAACATGATTTCCCTTTCATAAATCCATGCTGACTTGGACCGATCCTGTCACTGCTTTCCAAATGCGCTGTTGTTCCATCTTTAATTACTGATTCCAACATTTTTCCCACTACCAATGTCAGGCTAACCGGTCTATAAATTCCCCGTTTTCTCTCTCCCTTCTTTTCTTAAAAAGTGGTGTTACATTGCTTCATAGGAACTGATCCAGTCGATAGACTGTTGGAAAATGATCACCAATGCATCCACTATTTCTAGGGCCACTTCTTTAAGTACTCTGAGATGCAGACTATCAGGCACTGGGGATTTATCAGCCTTCAATCCCATCAATTTCCCTTACACAATTTCCTGACATAAGGATTTCCTTCAGTTCCTCCTTCTCGCTAGACCCTCGGTCCTCTAGTATTTCCGGAAGGTTATTTGTGTCTCCCTTCCTGAAGACAGAACCAAATTACTTGTTTAATTGGTCTGCCATTTCTTTGTTTCCCTGCTCTAGAGTACTGCGGTAAAGTGTCAGCCTGGATTACGTGCTCAAGTCTGTGGATTGGGGCTTGACCCACGATTTTTTGACTCAGAGACGTGAGGGCCATCACTAACCCAAGGTTGGCATTGGCCCAGATTTTGGGCGTACATGCAAACCCAGAACTTGCGATCTGTCGCCTTGACAGATGCTCCGAACTGAAAGAAAATTCGCTCGCACCAGTACAGAATTGGGCTCGTTGCCCAACCACTGCCCAGAAATGCACATGAAACCCTTACGCCTGGTAAAAGCAGGCGTAGGGCCTGCTTTCACCAGCGTAAAGGGTTAATATATTTGTTAAATTAAAAATTAAAAATGATTAAAAATCATCCACAAACATTTAAAATTAGTTTATGTAAATTTTGGCCCGGCTTAAAATATCTAACATTATTTTTCATAACATTAATTTTTTATTGTAGATGCTTCATTAAAGGGATTTTTAATTTTAAATATAAAAGTGGTTACATTTATTTTTTATTAGAATTAGGTTCCAATGCTTGTCATTAGGAGGTTCTATTTGGAAATGACAGCAATGGAATCCTCCTTTCTGTTTGGAGAACCAAGCCCATGTGATCCCGGGGGGCGCTTCCAAACCGCCTGCGTCCCTGGCATCCGTGGGCCTTTATGCAGGCGTACGCTTGCAGGCCGAGGACCCGAAGTCTCCACAATCCAGGCCTCTTCCTCCTCTCCTGGAGACTCAGGTTGCACACAGCGGTAGCAGCAGCAGCCGTTGAACCTCCACCAGGCTCACAGCTTTCAAGTGGCTCGGCCACTCTCACAACAGCTCTACAACTATTTTAGTTGTAAACATTAATCAAGTGCCCCTGATTAAAAGGGGGAGGGGATTAAAACCAACAAAATAAACCAATTGAACTTTTTTCGCAACCCAGGAGCCAGCAGGTAGGTTTGTATTTTGTTTCAGTTCGGAGGTATGCCTCCGATCGCAAATTCCGGCACGACATTACCATAGTAGCATTGAACACCCGCCCAAAGCTGGTCGACTAAAGGGAAAATCTGCCCCACGTACTCCTCGGTAAGAATTGAACCCATCGCATTCAATACTTCCCACCGCTACTTGCATATCCCAGGTGTCGGCAATCCCTTGTCAAATAGTTCTCGCCAGACGTCTGTGCTCAGACACCTAGCATTGCCCACCGTTGACCACACCCCTTCCCGTCTCTGCGGTGGGCTTCCGCGAGCAGGCAGGTATACAACGCGGGGTCCGCCTGAAACATGGTCCTGGGCTGTGTCACAACAGTCACAGAAAAAGGAGGAGGCCATTCAGCCCCTCGGGCCTGCTCCGACATTCAATGACATCCTGGCTGATTTGCAGCTCAACTCCATTCACCCACGTTTGCTCCTTATCCCGTTAGACCCTTACCCAGCAAAAATCTATCAATCTCAATCTCAGCTCCAGCTTTTCTCGCATCTGCAGCGTTTTGAGGGAGAAATAATTCCATATTTACCCTTTGTACGGGAAAAAAAAAGTCTTCCTGATTTCCCGCCTAAATGGCAAGGCTCTCATTTTAAGATCGAGCCCCCTTGGTCTTGAGTTCCCCCATCAGAGGAAATAGCTTCTCTGTGTCAATGCTATCGAAGCTTTTAACATTTTGATCAGATCATTCCTAAATCTTCTATCCTCAAGGAAAAACAAGTCAAGTTTATGCAACCTCTAATTTAACCCTCTAATCCCCGGTATCAGTCTGGTGAATCTGCACTGCACCCATTCGAAGGCCAATATACCATTCCTGAGGCACGCTTCTCAGAACTGAAGGCAGTTCCTCCAGGTGGGTCTGATCAAGTCTCTGTACAACTGAAGAATAACTCCCTCCCCTTTGTAGTCCCAGCCCTTGAGATAAGGACCGACATTCTATTAGCCTTTTTGATTGCTTTTTGCTCCTGTCTACTGGTTTTAGATGATTTGTGTACTTGAACTCCCAAATCTCTCTGCTCTGCTACAGATCCTAGTTTCTCATCATTTAGAAAATGCCCCGATTTATCTTCCTTGGATCCAAAGTGGATGACCTCACACTTCCCCACATTAAACTCCATTTGCAGGAGTGCAGAAGTGCTGCCCATCTGGCAGTCTCGCTTACAGTAGTGGTGCTGCAAAAAACAAAATCACAGCCCAATTATTACAAAGCGTTTCCATTCTTCTTCTTCTTCCATGTGGTAATAAACTGTTATGTCTCGAATAAAGCAATGTGACTGAGTACTGTAGACATGAGTAAGAGTGACCTTAGTCTCTTTATTCTGACTCCTGTTTCCTGGTACAGCATGGGAGGCCTGCTTATATACAGTACTCCCAAGGAATGCTGGGATCCCTTGGGACTCCAACAGGTAGGCCCTCTGGTGGTGGTAGAATGCTGGTTACATAGTGTTGCACACATAACAATAACGAAAAGCAAATCAAATGTCAATATCTAAGTCAGATATCCGGGCCAAAGCTTTCGGTGTAACAGCGTGGATATCTTGTAGGCTGCCTGCGAATTCCCTCTGAGGGCAGTGCTCAATGATGTGTTCCAGGGTCTGATTAGGAGCTTCACAGTTGCATGATGGGGATGCTTTAATCTTCCACCTATGGAGATGTTGGCAGTCTCGACCATGACCGGTTATGAGGCTATTGATGGGTTGTCCACTGTTTGCGAGGAAAGTTTGATCCTTCAGGTTGTTACTGTGAGGTCCTCTGTAAGGAATCTATTCCATATGTCACAGTTCTTCCAAGCATTTCACTATCGGTCATCAAGGCTGAGGGGAGATCACTGAAGGGCTTCAGCAACAGTTCAAAATGGCCTTGTAGATTTGAGACGGGTTGGCGGTAGGTTGTTCAAGTCGGCCTGGATCGGCATGTGTTTTCTGGTGTAGCGGTTGTATTCTCTGGAGACTGCACATTCATAGGTGTAGTGGTGCAATGTTTGCAAGTAAAGAATTTACATTTATACAACAACTTGCAATTATATCGCATTTTTCATGTGGTTAAAATGTCCCAAGGAACATCACAGGAGCGTTCTCAAACAAAATTGGACACCGAGCCACATAAGGAGCTATTAGGACAGGGAAAGAGGGTGGTTTTGAGGAGCGTTCAAAGGAGGAGAGCGAGAGGTAGAGAGACGGAGAGGTTTAAGGAGAGATTAGGGCTCAAGCACGGCCGCCAATGGCAGAGCGATGAAAATCAGAGATGTGCAAGAGGCCAGAATTGGAGGAGCGCAGAGATCTCGGAGGTTTGTAGGGCTGGAGGAGGTTACAGAGTTGCACGTGCCTTATCATGACTCGCAGGACACACCAACATGAGTCACAGCTACTGAATTACTCCTGAAGTGCTGTTGCTGATAGGTAGCCGATCACAGCAACCAATCTGCAAAGAGCAAGTTCCCATGAATAGCAAATGATCAGTTCCTCTCTGTTCTGGTGCTGTTGGTTGAGAGATAAGATGAGGTCTGGAATACTGGGGGCAATTCCTTGCTTTTCCTTGGTGAAGTGCCATGGGATATTTAACGTCCACCGGAGCAGCGTCCCAACATTAAACATCCCACTGCTGGCTGTTCACTCATTGCTGTGCTGCATTCCAATGTCACTCGACCACCCCAAGATTGATGGCTGTTGGGATAGTGCACTGTGGGCCATTGCACAGTTCGCATGTCTGCTCATTCAAGCCAACTTACACCAGTGCAATTGTGAGGTCATCCAATTTGGACATAAAAAAGATAAATCAGAGTACTTTCTAATTAGTGAAGCAGTGGAGTTCCCAAGAACATAAGAACATAAGAAATAGGAGCAGGAGTAGGCCATACAGCCCCTCGAGCCTGCTCCACCATGGCTGATCCGATCATGGACTCAGCTCCACTTCCCTGCCTGCTCCCAATAACCCCTTATTCCCTTATCAGTTAAGAAACTGTCTACCTCTGTCTTAAATTCATTCAATGGCCCAGCTTCCACAGCTCTCTGAGACAGATTTACAACCCTCTGAGAGAAGAAATTCCTCCTCATCTCAGTTTTAAATGGGCGGCTCCTTATTCTAAGATTAGCCCCCTAGTTCCAGTCTCCCCTATCAGTTTTAATAAGATCACCTCTCATTCTTCTGAATTCCAATGATTAGAAGCCCAACCTGCTCAAACTTAGGGGTTCATGTACATAGCTAATTAAATTATCATGGACAGATAGACAAGGTCTTCAAAAAGGTGAATGGAATGCTGTCCTTTATATCTAGAGGTGATCTCATTGAAACATACAAAATTCTTAAAGGACTTGACAGGGTAGATGCAGGGAGGATGTATCCCCTGTCTGGGGAATCTTGAACCAGGGGTCACCATCTCAGAATAAGGGGTCAGCCATTTAGGACCGAGATGAGCAGAAATCTCTTCACTCAGAGGGTGGTGAATCTTTGGAATTCACTATCCCAAAATGGGGAGCTTCAGTCATTGAGTATATTCAAGACAAAGCTCGATAGATTTTTGAGTATTAAGCTACTCAAGGGATATCAAGAGTAAGTATGTTCCCTTAAAAAAAAGGGTGGCACGAACAAACATAGAGCCCCCTGGATGTCAAGTGACATGCAGGGTAAGATAAAGAAAAAAAGGGAAGCTTATGACAGATTCCAAGAACTCAATATTGCAGCGATTCTTGAGCAGTATAAGAAGTGCAGGGGTGCAATTAAAAAAGATATCAGGAAAGCAAAGAGAGGGTATGAAAAAATGTTGACAGATAAAATCAGGGAAAATTTGGGAAAACCCAAAGGTGTTTTATAAATATATTAAGAGCAAGAAGATAACTAGAGAAAGATCTATTAGAGACCACAAAGTTAATCTGTGTGTGGAGGCAGAAGATGTGGGTATGATTCTTAATGAACACTTTGCATCTGTTTTCACAAAAGAGAGGGGCAATGCAGACTTGGTAATGAGAGAGGAGGAGTGTGAAATATTAGATGAGATAAACATAGTGAGAGAGGATGTATTAATGGGCCTGGAACTTTGAATGTGGATAAATCCACAGGCCCAGATGAAATGTATCCCAGAATGTTAAGAAAAGCAAAAGAGGAAATAGCAGAGGCTCAGCTCATCATTTTCCAAACGTCTGTGGCTACACGTTTTGTGCCAGAGGATTGGAGGACTTCTAATGTTGTACTTTTGTTTAAAAAGGGAGAAAGGGATAGACTGAGTAATTACAGGCCAGTCAGCCTAACCTCAGTGGTAGGAAAATTATTGGGAACATACTGAGGGACAGGATAAATCTTCATTTGGAAAGACATGGATTAATCAAGGACAGTCACATGGGTTTGTGAAGGGAAGGTCACGTCTGACGAACTTGATTGAATTTTTCAAGGAGGTAACCTGGATGGTCGATGAGGGCAGTGCGTATGATGCAGCGTACATGGATTTTAGCAAAGTTTTTGATAAGGTCCCACATGGCAGACTGGTCACGAAAGTAATAGCCCATGGGATCCAGGGAAAAGTGGCAAGTTGGATTCAAAATTGACTCAGAGGCAGGAAGCAAAGGGTAATGGTTGATGAATGTTTTTGTGACTGAAAGGCTGTTTCCAGTGAGTTTCTGGAAGGCTCAGTGCTGGGTCCTTGCTTTTTGTGGTATATAATCAATGACTTGGACTTGAATGTTGGGGGTATGATTAAGAAGTTTGCAGATGACACTAAAATAAGCTGTGTGGTTGATAATGAAGAAGAAAGCTGCGGATTGCAGGAAGATATCAGTGTACTGGTAAGAACATAAGAACATAACAATTAGGAACAGGAGTAGGCCATCTAGCCCCTCGAGCCTGCTCCGCCATTCAACAAGATCATGGCTGATCTGGCCGTGGACTCAGCTCCATTTACCCGCCCGCTCCCCGTAACCCTTAATTCCCTTATTGGTTAAAAATCTATCTATCTGTGATTTGAATACATTCAATGAGCTAGCCTCAACTGCTTCCTTGGGCAGAGAATTCCACAGATTCACAACCCTCTGGGAGAAGAAATTCCTTCTCAACTCGGTTTTAAATTGGCACCCCCGTATTTTGAGGCTGTGCCCCTTAGTTCTAGTCTCCCCGACCAGTGGAAACAACCTCTCTGCTTCTTTCTTGTCTATCCCTTTCATTATTTAAAATGTTTCTATAAGATCACCCCTCATCCTTCTGAACTCCAACGAGTAAAGAACCAGTCTGCTCAATCTATCATCATAACGTAACCCTCTCATCTCCGGAATCAGCCGAGTGAATCGTCTCTGTACCCCCTCCAAAGCCAGTATATCCTTCCTTAAGTAAGGTGACAAAACTGCACGCAATACTCCAGGTGCGGCCTCACCAATACACTATACAGTTGCAGCAGGACCTCCCTGCTTTTGTACTCCATCCCTCTCGCAATGAAGGCCAACATTCCATTCGCCTTCCTGATTACCTGCTGCACCTGCAAACTAACTTTTTGGGATTCATGCACAAGGACCCCCAGGTCCTTCTGCACGCAGCATGTTGTAATTTCTCCCCATTCAAATAATATTCCCTTTTACTGTTTTTTTTCCCCAAGGTGGATGACCTCACACTTTCCGATATTGTATTCCATCTGCCAAACCTCCGCCCATTCGCTTAACCTATCTAAATCTCTTTGCAACCTCTCTGTGTCCTCCACACAACCCGCTTTCCCACTAATCTTTGTGTCATCTGCAAATTTTATTACACTACACTCTGTCCCCTCTTCCAGCTCAGTAAACAGTTGTGGTCCCAGCACCGATCCCTGTGGCACACCACTAACCACCGATTTCCAACCCGAAAAGGACCCATTTATCCCGACTCTCTGCTTTCTGTTCGCCAGCCAATTCTCGATCCATGCTAGTACATTTCCTCTGACTCCGCATACCTTTATCTTCTGCAGTAACCTTTTGTGTGGCACCTTATCGAATGCCTTTTGGAAATCGAAATATACCACATCCATCGGTACACCTCTATCCACCATGCTCGTTATATCCTCAAAGAATTCCAGTAAATTAGTTAAACATGATTTCCCCTTCATGAATCCATGTTGCGTCGGCTTGATTGCACTATTCCTATCCAGATGTCCCGCTATTTCTTCCTTAATGATAGCTTCAAGCATTTTCCCCACTACAGATGTTAAACTAACCGGCCTATAGTTACCTGCCTTTTGTCTGCCCTCTTTTTTAAACAGAGGCGTTACATTAGCTGCTTTCCAATCCGCTGGTACCTCCCCAGAGTCCAGAGAATTTTGGTAGATTATAACGAATGCATCTGCTATAACTTCCGTCATCTCTTTTAATACCCTGGGATGCATTTCATCCGGACCAGGGGACTTGTCTACCTTGAGTCCCATTAGCCTATCCAGCACTACCCCCGTAATGATAGTGATTATCTCAAGGTCCTCCCTTCCCACATTCCCGTGACCAGCAATTTTTGGCATGGTTTTTGTGTCTTCCACTGTGAAGACCGAAGCAAAATAATTGTTTAAGGTCTCAGCCATTTCCACATTTCCCATTATTAAATCCCCCTTCTCATCTTCGAAGGGACCAACATTTACTTTAGTCAGTCTTTTCCGTTTTATATATCGGTAAAAGCTTTTACTATTTGTTTTTATGTTTTGCGCAAGTTTACTTTCGTAATCTATCTTTCCTTTCTTTATTGCTTTCTTAGTCATTCTTTGCTGTCGTTTAAAATTTTCCCAATCTTCTAGTTTCCCACTAACCTTGGCCACCTTATATGTAATGGTTTTTAATTTGATACTCTCCCTTATTTCCTTGGTTATCCACGGCTGGTTATCCCTTCTCTTACCGCCCTTCTTTTTCACTGGAATATATTTTTGTTGAGCACTATGAAAGAGCTCCTTAAAAGTCCTCCACTGTTCCTCAATTGTGTCACCATTTAGTCTGTGTTTCCAGTCTACTTTAGCCAACTCTGCCCTCATCCCACTATAGTCCCCTTTGTTTAAGCATAGTACGCTCATTTGAGACATTACTTCCTCACCCTCAATCTGTATTACAAATTCAACCATACTATGATCACTCATTCCAAGAGGATCTTTTACTCGGAGATCATTTATTATTCCTGTCTCATTACACAGGACCAGATCTAAGATAGCTTGCTCCCTTGTAGGTTCTGTAGCATACTGTTCTAAGAAACAATCCCGTATGCATTCTATGAATTCCTCCTCCAGGCTACCCCGTGCGATTTGATTTGACCAATCGATATGTAGGTTAAAATACCCCATGATTACTGCCGTTCCTTTTTCACGTGCCTTCATTATTCCCTTGATTATTGCCTGCCCTGCCATGAAGTTATTATTTGGGGGCCTATAAACTACGCCCACCAGTGACTTTTTCCCCTTACTATCTCTAATCTCCACCCACAATGATTCAACATTTTGTTCATTAGAGCCAATATCGTCTCTCACAATTGCCCTGATATCATCCTTTATTAACAGAGCTACCCCACCTCCTTTCCCTTCTTGTCTATCTTTCCAAATTGTCAGATACCCCTGTATGTTTAATTCCCAGTCTTGGCCCCCCTGCAACCATGTTTCTGTAATGGCCACCAAATCATACCCATTTGTAATGATTTGTGCGTCAACTCATTTACTTTATTTCGAATGCTGCATGCGTTTAGGTAGAGTGTTTTAATACTAGTTTTTAAAACCATGATTTTTATTTTTGATCCCTCCTGCAGCCCCTTTATATTCATACATATTGTCCCTTCCTGTCACCTTGTGGTTTACACTTACCCTAGTGCTACTCTGCTCTGTTGCCTCCTGCCTTTTGCATTCTTTCTTGGGGTCCTGTTCATCTGAGTTCTCACCCACTCTAACTAGCTCAGAGCCCTCTCCTGGGTTCCGAATACTCCTTGCATTGAGGCACCGAGCTTTCATGCTTGCCTTTTTATTACACTTTGACCCTTTCGAATTTTGCTGTTCAGTGGCCCTTTTTGTTTTTTGCCTTGGGTTTCTCTGCCCTCCACTTTTACTCATCTCCTTTCTGTCTTTTGCTTTTGTCTCCATTTTGTTTCCCTCTCTCTCCCTGCATTGGTTCCCATCCCCCTGCCATATTAGTTTAACTCCTCCCGAACAGCACTAGCAAATATTCCCCCTCGGACATTGGTCCCGGTCCTGCCCAGGTGCAGACCAGGTGGGCAGAACAGTGGCAAATGGAATTCAATCCGGATAAGTGTGAGGTAATGCATTTGGGGAGGTCTAACAAGGAAATACACATTAAATGATACGATACTGAAAAGTGTAGAGGAACAAAGGGACCTTGGAGTGCAGGTCCGCAGATTCCTGAAGGTAGCAGGTCAGGTAGATAAGGTGGTTAAGAAGGCACATAGAATACTTGCCTTTATTAGTCGAGGTATAGAATACAAGAGCAAAGAGGTTATGCTTGAACTGTATAAAACACTGGTTAGGCCACAATTGGAACAAGCGCAGGCAGCGGAAGGAGCGTGCGGCAAACCAGATTCCCCACCCGCCCTTTCCTTCAACGACTGTCTGTCCCACCTGTGGCAGACAGTAATTCCTGTGTAGGACTGTTCAGTCACCTAAGAACTCACTTTTAGAGTGGAAGCAAGTCTTCCTCAATTTTGAGGGACTGCCGATGATGACTGTGTGCAGTTCTAGTTATCACATTACAGGAAAGATGTGATTGCACTGGAAAGGGTGCAGAGGAGATTTACAAGAAGGTTGCCTGGACTTGGAGAATTTTGGTTATCAGAAAAGATTAAAGATGCTGGATCTGTTTTCTTTGCAACAGAGGAGACTGAGGGGAGACCTGATTGACGTGTATGAAATTATGAGGGGCCTGGATAGAGTGGATAGGAAGGACCTGTTTCCCTTGGTGGAGGGGTCAACAACCAGGGGACATAGGTTTAAAGTAATTGTGGGGAGGTTTAGAGGAGATATGAGGGGAAATTTCTTCATCTAGAGGGTAGTGGCGGTTTGGAACTTAGTGCCTGAAAGGGTGGGAGAGGCAGAAACCCTTACCACATTTTAAAAATACTTGGATGTGCACTTAAAGTGCCATAAGCTACAGGGCTACGGATCAAGAGCTGGATAGTGGGATTAGGCTGGATAGCTCTTGGTCGGCAGGCGTGGACACGATGGGCCGAAATGGCCCCCTTCTGTGCTGCAAATTTCTATGATTCTATGATTCTATATGGGGATAGTACAGGAAAGTGTTGAGGTCGAAGATCAGCCATGATATTATTGAATGGTGGAGCAGGTTCGAGGGGTTGAATGGCCTACTCCTGTTCCTAATTCTTATGTTCTTACAACTAGAAAACAAAGAGTTAGAAGTCATGCTACAGCTTTACAAAGCCCTGGTTAGACCACACCTGGAGTACAATGTTCTTTTCTGGGCACCACACCTTAGGGAGGATATATTGTCCTTGGAGTGCAGCATAGATTTACGAGAATGTTACTTGGACTCTAAGGGTTAAATCACGAGAAGAGATTACACAATGTAGGGTTGAATACCCTGGAATTTAGAAGATGAACGGGTGAATTGATTGAAGTTTACAAGATAATAAGGGGAACTGATCGCCACATAGAGAGAAACAATTTCCATTGGTTGTGGAATCTAGGACCAGGGGGCATCGCCTAAAAATTAGAGCCAGGGCATTCAGCAGTGAAGTTACGACAAACCTTAGGCAAAGCGTGATAGAAATCTGGAACCCTTTCGCAAACAGTGGTTGATGCTAGATCAATTGTTAATTTTAAATCTATGATTGATGGCTTTTTGTTGACCAAAGGTATTGAGGGATACGGGCCAAAGGCGGGTATATGGAGTTATGTCACAAATCAGCTATGATCTCATTGAATGGCGGAACAGGCTCAAGGGGCTGTTCCTCTTCCTATGTTCCGATGTTCCTAGCTACTGCTGGCTGTGCACTGGGTGGACCTGGTAGGGTTTCCATGGGATCCCAACATTCCACCAGCCCCGCCTCCAAATGTGATGTCACAATGGAGGCGGGGTGGAGTGGGGGTGGGAGGAACTGCCTGGTCCCTACTATTCAATGTTACACTACAAAAGGAGGTGATTTAGCCCATTGTGCCTTTGCCTAAGCCTTTGAAAGAGCTATCTGATTAGTCCCAATTCCTTGAACGTTCCACACAGCCCTGTGAATTTTTCTTTTTTGCAAGTATATATCCAATTCCCATTTGGAAGTTACGATTGAATCTGCTTCCATCATCCTTTCAGGCAGTGCCTCCCAGATCATAACAACTCCTCATCTCCTCATCTCTCCTCTGACTTTTTTTTGCCAATTATTTTAAATCTGCGTCCTCTGTCATAATGCATAAGGCTGGCTGGAAAGAGGCCAGTGTGATTGGGTTCCACCCCACATTTCTCACCCCCCCCCCCCCCCGCCTCGCTCTACTCACATTATGCTGGTTGCATGCCAAACTATGAGGCGGAAATTTCTAGAACCTCCTGTCCAGGTGGCCCAGGCTACAACCCAAACCTTGACCCCGCATCTAGATGAGGCCCGCTATTTTGCCTCACCTCGCACAATGAACGCCAACGATCCGACAGTCAATCACTGGGCCAAAAACACAGCCACTCCCGGCCGTCAGTATGTCCCACTCCTGTCCTACCCGACAACACCCCCAGAAAGCTGCCAGCGCAAGGGCAGGACCCTGGCATCTGTCGGACCCAGCACGGTCCATGGCCCCTCTGCCACACTCCTTGCCAGAGTTGCGCTGGGAGCGTAATCGGAACGGCCTGCAGGCTTTCGGCCCGACCATTTGGCTCGTCTGGGCTATCCGCCCCCTGCCCTCCCCCCACCTCCCATTCCCCATGCCCCACACCCGCCCCACAAACCTGCAGGCCAACAGCCTGCTGACTCTCGCTCTCCAGGCTCACTTGAGTCAGGAAACACTTCTTCACACAATTTTAAAATTGAGACGTTGCCGGGCAGTAAATCCTAGCATCAGTTGCGACTGTAGGCTTCGTGTTCAACACTGGTGCTATACGCATCAATTGTTCCCAATTTCTCCAACCCCCCTCCTTCCTTCAGCTGGTGCCTCCTGCTGGAATAGTGTCCCATGCATTCAACAGTGTTAAGCTACATTCTACATGAGTGTGACTAGATAATGAAGCACGAGAAGATATTCAACCACGGGGGGCGTGAGGTGGGGGGTATATCTAAGCCAAGCCTGCTCTTGTCGTTATTTAATAGGCAAGGGGGCAAAACTTCAAGATTACAGCTAGCCCGTTCAAGGGTGAAGTTGGAAACCCTTCACACAAAGGGTAGTGGCAATCTGGAGCTCTTTCCCTCAAAGAGCTGTGGGTCAATGTTTAAATTTTAAAACTGGGATGGATAAGACTTTTGTTGGGCAAGGTTATTAAGGGTTATGGAACCAAGGCAGGTAGATGGAGTTAAGGAACAGATCAACTATGATCTAATTAAATGACGGTACATCTCAGGAAAGACAAATCGGCCTGGGGCTCTTGTCTCTAGACAAGAGAAGGCTGAGGGGTGATCTGATAGAGGTAATTTAGATTATCAAGGGGTTCGATAGCGTAAAGCTAGAGAGATGTTTCCACTTGTGGGGGAGACCAAAACAAGGGGCCATAAATATAAAGTAGTCACCAATAAATCCAATTGGGAATTTACGAGGAACTTCTTTACCCAGAGAGTAGTTACATTGAGGAACTCGCTACCATCTGGAACAGTTGAGGCGAGTAGCATTTAAGGGGAAGCTGGATATAGCCAAAGACATTTTACAAAAACTCCCACTCCCCCTTTTTATTTTGATTTTGTCTCTCTCTGCCTCCCATTGCAGCTGGTAATTATTCCGTCATTCACACCCTATCTAGACTCATCTTTTGTTTCCTAACTTGTGCCAAAACCACCTCAATTCGGCCCACCCTCCCCTTTGTCTCTCAAATCTCTCCTGCCTTCCGCCCTGTCACGGACCTTCCCTTTTGTTCTTTCCTCCCCTCCCTCTTTCAGGGCCCCAGCACTTCCTCAAGATTCTGTGACATTTCGAACTATTGCCAGTTCTGACGAAGGCTCATCAAAACATTAACTCTGTTTCTCTCTCCACAGATGCTGAGATATCCAGCATTTTCTGCTTTTATTTCAGATTCCCGCATCCGCAGTATTTTGCTTTTGTCCGGACAAAGGGATATGCTGATAGAGTTTGGAGTCGGGTGGGAGCTGGCTCTCATGGAGCCTAAAACATCGGCATGGACCAGTTGGGCTGACTGGCTTGTTTCTGTGCCGCACTTTCTGTTCAGGCTCGAGGGGCTGAATGGCCTGCTCCTGTTCCTATGTTCCTAGCACAGAGTCATTAGAAGCCTGCCAACACCCGTCAGTAGAGGAAGGCAGAAACTTGGCTGGAACCCAAAAGAAATGCTAGCACAGGTCACGTGCACAGCTCCACGAGAGCCTCAAACATAATGTGCATTGTGTGCAGCTCCCTGGAAGATTTCAGATCACCACCACAAAGGAGGCACTTAAAATGACACCAGGTCAATTGTACATTTCACTAAATAATTTTTTTTACTATATTGAAGTGTGTGGCACTTCATTTATAATATGTCCTTCATAATAATGCTGTTGTCTTATGGCTCCCTAAGGGAGTGTTATATGAAGGGGTTACTCATTGTTCTAATATATCAGTCTGAATCACCATGAAGTGACTATTACCTAATAGTTCAAGCATATTTTGTGACAAATATGATATTCATTTAAAGCCAAACTCAACAGTTATTAAAACTATGTTACATCATGCACAGCATATTCAATGAGAATGTCACATTGGAGTCATTAATTAGGTCATTGAAGCCTCTCTATTTAAACATTTTACATGATGCTGGTGTGACTAACATTCATTAGAGATTCAAGCTCGGTATTCATTATTAATAGTTTTCTAAGCCGGATATAATGTGAATACTGAATTGGAAAGCCTACGTTATTCAGGGATTTAACTAATCGAGTGATTCTCTTTATCCACCTGAATCTCTCGCCTCTGCTCCTGAAGTGAGAGTTTCAGTAAGCTAATCGACTGTAGACTGCAACACATCTGAGCGGATCCCATCTTCACCAGCCAACAACAACTGGCCAGACTGCGGAACGCACCATAAGAAAGACTTGCATTTTCATAGCGCCTTTCACGACCACTGGACGTCTCAAAGCGCTTTTCAGCCAATGAAGTACGTTTTGAAGCGTAGTCACTGATGCAATGTAGGAATCGCGGCAGCCAATTTATGCACAGCAAGCTCCCACAAACAGCACGTGATAATGACCAGATAATCTGTTTTTTGTTATGTGGATTGAGGGATAAATATTGGCAACAGGACACCAGGGAGAAATCCCCTGCTCTTCTTCGAAATATTGCCATGGGATCTTTTATGTCCACCTGAGAGGGCAGGTGGAGCTTTGGCTTAATGTCTCATCTGAAAGACAACACCAATGACCGCGCAGCACTCCCTCAGTACTGTACCGGAGCGTCAGCCTAGATTTATGTGCACAAGTTCCTGGAGCTACCGTAGAGAATAGTCAAAGTGAATAGCATAGATGCATTTGAGCTGAAGCTGGAGAAACACATGAGGGAGAAAGGAATCGAAGTATATGTTGATGGGGTGAGATGAAAAAAGGTGGGAGGAGGCTCGTGTGGAGCATAAACACCGGCATAGACCTGATGGGCCGAATGGTCTGTTTCTGTGCTGCAAGCACTTTGTAATACTATGTAATGTAACTTCCATTTATAGTAGTAAAACATCCCAAGGCTCTTCACAGCAATGTAACCAGACAAAAATTGACACCGAGCCACAGAAGGAGATTTTCAGACAGATGACCAAAAGCT
The DNA here is from genome assembly GCF_044704955.1 of Pristiophorus japonicus. Classification (NCBI taxonomy): domain Eukaryota; kingdom Metazoa; phylum Chordata; class Chondrichthyes; family Pristiophoridae; genus Pristiophorus; species Pristiophorus japonicus. The sequence goes on from NC_091980.1 coordinate 18,451,477, forward strand.
TGACCAAAGAGGTAGGTTTTAATGACAACAACAACTTGTATTTATATAGCGCCTTTAATGTAACGTCCCAAGGTGCTTCACAGGAGTATTATGGGATTTTTAAAAATTGACACCAAGCCGCTAAGGAGAAATTAAGGCAGGTGATCAGAAGTTTGTTCAAAGAGGTAGGTTTTACAGAGCGTCTTGAAGAGGAAAGAGAGGCAGAGAGGTTTAGACAGGCATTTGAGAGCTTAGAGTCTAGGCACAGCCACCAATGCACAGCGATTATAATCAGGAATGTTCAAGAGGGCAGAATTAGAGAATTAGGAGTCGTGGGGCTGGAGGAGATTACAGGGATAGGGAGGGGTGAGGCCATGGAGGGATTTGAAAACAAGGATGAGAATTTTGAAATCGAGGTGTTGCTTAACCAGGAGCCAATGTAGTTCAGCGAGCACAGGGGGTGATGGGCGAGCGGGACATGGTACGAGTTAGGACACAGGCAGCCGAGTTTTGAATCACCTCTAGTTTATGGAGAAACATAGAAAATAGTTGCAGAAGAAGGCCATTCCGCCCTTCGAGCCTGCACCACCATTCAATATGATCATGGCTGGTTAGAATGTGGGAGTCCAGCCAGGAGTACGTTAGAATAGTCAGGTCTAGAGGTAACAAAGGCAAGGATGAGGGTTTCAGCAGCAGATGAGCGGACGCAAGGGTGGGCGGAGATGGGCGATGTTACGGAGGTGAAAATAGGCGGTCTTAGTTATGCTATGGATATGTGGTCGAAAGCTAATTTCAGGGTCCAATATGACACCAAGGTTGCGAACAGTCTGGTTCAGCCTCAGATAGAAGTTGGGGAGAGGAATGGAGTCAGTGGCTAGGGCACAGGGCCTATGCAGCTGAAGGCACGCAAATGGTGGCGCGTCTTAAAAGAGGAAAGAGGGGCAGAGAGAGGGGGAGAGATTTAAGGAGGGAGTTCCAGAGTTTAGGGCCTAGAGAACTGAAGGCACAGCCGCCAATGGTGGGGAGACGCAAGTCGAGACGTGCAAGAAGCCAGCATTTGAGGAATCCAGAGTTCTTGGAGAGTTACAGGGCTGGAGGAGGTTACAGGGATCGGGCAGGGCAGGGCCATGGAGGTAATTGAGCATGTTAAATTGGATGTGTCGGTGGATCACAATCCTACATAGGTCAGCAAGTACAGAGGTGATGGGCGAACGCGACTTGATGTGAGTTCGGTTGTGGGCAGCAGAGTTTCAGATGAGCTCAAGTTCATGGCGGGTGGAAGCTGGAAGGCCGAACAGGAGAGCATTGGAACAGTCGATTTTGGAGGTCACAGAAGCATGGATGAGAGTTTCAGCAGCAGAAGAACTCTTTGCAGCACAGGTCATAAAGAAAGACCGACTTGAATACATATAGCGACTTTCACGACCACTGGAGATCTCAAAGCGCTTTACAGCCAATGAAGTACTTTCGGAGTGTAATCACTATTGTAATAGCAGGAGCCAATTTGTTCACAGCAAGCTTCCACAAACAGCAATGTGATAATGACCAGATAACCTGTTATGTTGATTGAGGGATAAATATTGGCCCAGGACACCGGGGACAGCTCCCCTGCTCTTCTTCAAAATAGTGCCATGGGATCTGTTATGCATCTTGAGAGAGCAGGCATGGATTCAGTTTAACATCTCATCAGAAAGATGACACTTCCAACAGTGCAACACTCCCTCAGCACTGCAGTGTCAGATTAGATTTCTGTGCTCAAGATCCATGGAGTGGGACTTGAACCTGCAACCATTCTGACTCAGAAGTGAGTGTGCTACCCACTGAGCCATAGCTGTCACAGAGATGCATCCGTCCTTGCACAGATCAGGCTGCTCAGTCCAGACCAAGGATCACCCCAAGGGATGACTGGCATGGTACCACACTGGACAGTACACTCAAAAACTTGGCACTTTAAAGTGAATTCCATTATTTATTTTTTGAAGAACTTGTTTCATTCAATGAGTGGGATGATATAAGCCAAATACAGACAAGAACCTAAGAACCCGTAGGAACAGACAAGACAAGTCAATCCATTTTGTAAAGGCCAACCACGCATAGCTTCCAACTCACCACAACCCTCTCCTTTCCCCAGAAACAAACTCCATTTTCTCTTGAATCCATGGCTTGAATAGCCCTCCTTGGAAACTCAAATCTCGTCTTGATGGAAAAATTGCTTGACTCATCTTCTTACTCCGAAGTCATAATCTGTGTCCTCTGAATTCAGAATCCTTTACAATGGTGAGAATAATGCCTCAATTACTGTTCTCATTTCCCTTAATACAACAACAGCTTCCTTTTATATAGCACCTTTAACATAGTAAAACGTCCCAAGGTCCTTCACAGGAGCGTTATCAAACAAAATTGTCACCATGCCACATAAGGAGATATTAGGGCAGGTGGCCAAAAGCCTGATCAAAGAGGTAGGTTTTAAGGAGCATCTTAAAGGAGGAGAGAGGTAGCGAGGCGGAGAGGGTTAGTGAGGGAATTCCAGAGCTCAGGGCCTAAACAGCTGAAGACACGCAAATGGTGGAGTGATTAAAAACAGGGATGTGCAAGAGGCCAGAATTGGAGGAGCGCAGAGGTATCAGAGGGATGTAGGGCTGGGAAGGATACGAAAATAGGGAGTGGCGAGGCCATGGAGGGGTTCGAAAATAAAGCTGAGAACTTAAAAGCGAGACGTTGCCAAACTGGGATCCATTGTAGGTTAGCAAACACGAAACTTGGTGTGAGTTATGATACGGAAATTTTGCATGAGCTTAAGTTTATTGAAGGGGCAAAATCCGAAGGAAGTTGTATTTCTATAGATCTCCTCAAGCTCTGAGAAACATCAGAGTGCTTTACAAGGTTGTTGATAACATGTAGCACCATGAGACAGCATTTCCAGAGATGGAATGTGGAGGAGTGACATTTGATAAGGTTGGATTGAAGTTCAATTAGTGCCGGGCAAAGACAATCTCCAACAAAAGAGTCCCCTTGACATTCAACTGCATTAATTTTTCGTTGCCAATCTTTCCAATTCTTTGTCAAATCACAAACGCCAGAGGTCACCTTGCACACATCAAGGATCACTCTGCGCCAATGCTCTTAGCCAAAAGGCCGAGAGCCACTGCACCGTTCCTGGAAGTACTGCAATACTAGGTTCGTGCCATGGAGGTGGATGGGTCAGGCCCCCCACACACCTCTGTGGAGGTGGATGGGTCAAGCCACCCCACCCACCTCCTATTTCCATTCAACTGCATTACCATTGCTGAATCTCCCACCATAGCAACATAGAAACATAGAAAATAGGTGCAGGAGTAGAACATTCGGCCCTGCACCACCATTCAATATGATCATGGCTGATCATGTAACTTCAGTACCACATTCATGCTTTCTCTCCATACCCCTTGATCCCTTTAGCCGTAAGGGCCACTTCTAACTCCCTTTTGAATATATCTAACGAACTGGCCTCAACAACTTTCTGTGGTAGAGAATTCCAGATGCTTTCAACTCTCTGAGTGAAGAAGTTTCTCCTCATCTCGGTCCTAAATGGCTTATCTCTTATCCTTAGACTGTGACCCCTGGTTCTGGACTTCCCCAAAATCGGGAACATTCTTCCTGCATCTAACCTGTCCAATCCCATCAGAATTTTATATGTTTCAATGAGATCCCCTCTCATTCTTCTAAAATCCAGTGAATATAAGCCTAGTCGATCCAGTCTTTCTTCATATGTCAGTCCTGCCATCCCGGGAATCAGTCTGGTGAACCTTCGCTGCACTCCCTCAATAGCAAGAATGTCTTTCCTCAGATTAGGAAACCAAAACTGTACACAATATTCAAGGTGTGGCCTCACCAAGGCCCTGTACAACTGCAGTAAGACCTCCCTGCTCCTGAACTCAAATCCTCTCGCTATGAAAGCCAGCATGCCATTTGTCTTCTTCACCGCCTGCTGTACCTGCATGCCTACTTTCAACGGCTGATGTACCATGACACCCAGGTTTCATTGCATTTCCCCTTTTCCTAATCTGCCGCCATTCAGATAATATTCTGCCTTCCTGTTTCTGCCACCAAAGTGGATAACCTCACATTTATCCACATTATACTGCATCTGCCATGCATTTGCCCACTTACCTAACCTGTCCAAGTCACCCTGTAGCCTCTTAGCCTCCTCCTCAAGCTCACACTGCCACCCAGCTTAGTATCATCAGCAAACTTGGAGATATTACATTCAATTCCATCATCATCATCATCATCATCATAGGCAGTCCCTCGTATCGAGGATGACGTGCTTCTACGCCAAAAAGAGATGAGTTCGCAGGTGTTTCAATGAAGGACCTAATATTCCAGATCCAGAACTACATCGTGAAGGGTGGAAGATGCCTGTGCGTGGAATTATTTTAACGTGTGGTGGCTGTTGCACACCAGCCACCACACGGGCTTGTCGCTCCTTCGCCCCTCCTGCTGTGCCTGCACAGACTGCAATCAGTGACCTGGCTTCACAGCCGTCGCCCTCCTGCAGCAGCACGCGCTGCTCCCTGCAGTGGTATGCCGCCGCACGCTGCTCTCTCCAATGGCTCCGGCCTGCTGATGGTCTTACAGGCCGGGACCATGCCGATTTCCAGCATTGAACCATCAACATCCTGGGGGGTCACCATTGACCAGAAACTTAACTGGACCAGCCACATAAATACTGTGGCTTCAGGAGCAGGTCAGAGGTTGCGTATTCTGTCGTGCATGATTCACCTCCTGGCTCCCTACAAGGCACAAGTCAGGAGTGTGATGGACTATTCTCCACTTGCCTGGATGAGTGCAACTCCAACAACACTGATGGACATAGCAGCCCGCTTGATTGGCACCCCATCCACCACCTTAAACATTCACTCCCTCCACCACCGGCGCACCGTGGCTGCAGTGTGTACCATCTACAAGATGCACTGCAGCAACTTGCCAAGGCTTCTTCGACAACACCGCCTAAACCCGCGACCTCTACTGATGAAAACACTTGGGGCTAGAACCTCCACGTTTGTGGTTATCGATTTCCGGCGTGGGCGGTAAAAAAGGGTTTTCAGATCGCCGGCTTCTCGCCCATTCTCAAATCACCTAGTCTCCACTTTTGAAAATGAGCGTTACGGCGAGCGTTAAATTTTTTTGACCTCCTGCTGTAAAGTGTGGCCGCGGCAACGGCATGGCAATGCTCAATTCCCGTAATTCTGGAGGTCAAGGGTCACCATGACATGCGCAAAAGAGGAGATAGAGAGAAAGGGAGTTCAGAGGGACTGAAGGCGTGTCTGGGTGTGGTGTGGCTGCTTTGGGAGGAAGGAGGGAGATTTTAGAGCTTCACAGCAAGTAGGCAATCAAAAAGAAGGTGTTACCAGCCACATATTTGACAGAATTTGGCCCATAATGGAGAGAGAGGAGGAGGCATCACAGCACGCTGTGGAGACTGAAGCTGGAGAGAGCAGTGAGGGGGGAGAGGAGCACAATGGAGGCCGCAAAAGAGCCAGGAGGTTCTCGGACGAGGCAAATGCAGGAGGTCGAGTTACGCTGGGGTGATTTGACACAGGGAGGGCGTGGGAAGCCCACCCCAAAGGCTTAGCAGAGGATATGGACCGAAATAGCAGAGATGGTCTTGTCGGCGATCGACGAGGTACGTGAGGGCAACCAATGCCACAAACGATGGAACGACTTTGTGCCATCCGCAAAAGTGTTACATTGATTTACATGTAGTTATGTACTAATATAATTTGATTTGTAACAGTCATGAGTGACTATCAGCAGATGTGAGGTCTTGCACTTTTACCGGGAATGTTTTACTCAAAGCCTGCAGTCAAGGTGTACGTCTTTAGGTAAAGAATAACAATAATCATAATAATCATGATTACATCTGTCGGTTATGTGTTGGATCAGTGTCTGTGATAACAATGATATCACGCAATGATCTCATGCCATGTCGTCCTGTCACCTTTTACAGAAGAAGCTATCGAAGATGAGGTCCGTGCAGAGGCGAACGGGTGGGGGGCCACCAGTCCCCAGCAACATCAGAGATGGAGGAGCGAGTGCTCACACTCATGGGAAAGTACTCCCGGACAGCCACGGATGCAGCTGCAGACCCTGAAGTGATGCCACGTGAGTAAAGCTTAGACCATTGCGTGATGTTATTCAATTGATGCCACACCAACTTATATCCGAACAATCATATATGATAGATGGTTTCTAAAAGTGTTATAAAAATAATGCTGGCCTAATGAAAATCATTGCAATGCACAATGTGTTGATGGGCATGAAATGTTATGTCTGCGATGATTTTGAGTGCGGTGGTGCTTTAGTCGTGCATATGCTGTGTGTGGCACTGGACTCACCTTGTGACCCTAGCACCCCCTTCTCCTCTAACATCCTCATTTGTGTCTTGCAGCTCAGCCAGCAGCACGGCCCCAGGCTGTCATGTATGTAACCACAATGTAACACCACTGTATTACTGTATACACTCAACCTAGATGCACACCTTGACCACAAGGGGTGAACTTGTGGGAGACACTCCTTACCTGATCACACAGGTATAAAAAGGGAGGTCCCACGCAGGGTCATCACTTTTGGAGTCCTGTGAAGAAAGAGTTAAGGTCACAGAGTGAACTTGTCCCCAGAATGTGCCTCATGTGGTTTCATACTGAAGAGTAAAGACTTTACATTGGTGACAAGAAACAGGAATTCACGGCCCACGAGAATGGCCACCGGTAGCACAGAAGAACGGTACTGTGTTGGGGAAGACTGGGACGATTTTGTCGACAAGTTTCAGCAAAGTTTCGTTACGAAAGGAGGGATGCAGCGGCCGACAAGCGAAGGGCTCATCTTTTGACCAGCTGCGGACCAAAGACTTACGCGCTCATGAAGGACTTACTAGCACCCGAAAAGCCGGCGGACAAAACCTTTGAAGAACTTAGCAAATTGATCAGGGAGCACTTCAAAGCAGCGAGTAGCATACATATGGCCCGACACAGATATCGTGAAGGACAGAGCATACCGAACTTCGTAGCGGACCTCCGGCGTTTGGCCAGCCTCTGTAAGTTCACAGATGCCTGCAGTGGGGAGATGCTAAGGGACTTCTTTATCGAGGGCATCGGTCATGCGGGAATGTTCCGCAAATTAATTGAGACTAAGGATTTGATCCTGGAAGCGGCGGCGTTGATAGCTCAAACTTTCATGGCGGGGAGGAAGAGACGAAAATAATATACGTGCGCAATTCTGCCTCTAACGCAGCGATGGCTCAGGGAGTCAACATCATCAATGCGACTCAGAGCCCGCAGGCAGGCAGGGGCAGTCCGACACTCCCCAGGCAGCAATAGACCCTAGAGCAGGACTTCAACAGAGGCAATGGCAGGCTGAACGGACATTCACACCATCACAGTGGACAATGCGGCCCGGGATGGGGCCATTGACACCCACTAATAGGGTACTTAAGAGCAGTCAAAGGGACAGTCAGCGCGGAATGTCTGGCCATAGTCCCTTTGTTCCCAACAATGGAAACTTTAACTCGTGCTGGAGGTGTGGGGGAAAACACTCAGCTAGATCTTGCAGATTTCAACAGTTTATCTGCAGGAACTGCAATCTCAGTGGCCACTTAGCTCGAATGTGCAGAAAGTCTGCAACCAGACTAATATATGAGGTGGATGGACCAGAAGAGGGTTCTTTGAGGCAGGATGACTTTTGGGGCAAATCGATGGACACCGAGGTTCAGCGGGTCCATGTGGAGAATATTCACATTTCATACACCAGAATGCCACCAATGATGATGAGGGTTTTAATAAATGGTATCCCTGTACACATGGAGCTGGACAATGGGGCCAGCCAGTCACTCATGGGCGTTCAGTAATTTGAGAAGCTATGGCCACTTAAGACCAGTAGACCCAAATTAGCACATATTGAGACACGATTACGGACTTACATAAAGAAATCATTCCGGTGCTAGGCATTGCAATGTTAGCTGTCACGCACAACGGGTTAGTGAATCGGCTGTCGCTCTGGATTGTCCCGGGCAATGGTCCCGCACTGTTGGGGAGCAGCTGGTTAGCCGAGATGAACTGGAAATGGGAGGATGTTCACGCAATGTCATCTGTGGAGCGAAGTTTGTGTTCACAAGTCCTACAACAATTCGATTCACTATTCCAACCTGGCGTCGGATCTTTCAAAGGCACTAAAGTAGGGATACATATCACACCGGACGCCAGGCCAGTGCATCACAAAGCTAGAGCGGTGCCGTATGTGATGCGGGAAAGGATCGAGAGCAAATTGGACCGGCCGTTGAGAGAGGGCATCATCTCGCCTTTTGAATTCAGCGACTGGGCGAGCCCCATCATTCCCGTCCTAATAGTGGATGGCTCTGTCAGGATCTGTGGCGACTGCAAGGCCATCATCAATAGGGTGTCCCTACAAGATCAATATCCGCTCCCGAGAGCGGAGGACCTCTTCGCCACGCTGGCAGGCGGCAAGCTGTTCACCAAGTTGGACCTCACTTCAGCCTATATGACCCAGGAACTGGCCGACGAATCTGAACTACTGACCACCATCACCACGCACAAGGAACTGTTCGTTTATAACAGGTGCCCATTTGGCATTCAATCAGCGGCCGCGATTTTTCAACGAAACATGGAAAGCCTGCTTAAATCCATTCCTGAAACGATTGTATTCCAGGACGACATCCTCATCACGGGTCGAGACACCGAGGAACACCTCCACAACTTGGAGGGGGTGCTATGCCGACTGGACCAGGTAGGCCTGCGACTCAAGAAGCCTAAATGTGTGTTCTTAGCTCCTGAGGTTGAGTTTCTGGGCAGGTGGGTTGCTGCAGATGGGATTCGGCCCACCGAATCCAAAACAGAGCTGATTCGACGAGCACCCAGACCCTGCAACACATTGGATTGCGTTCATTCCTGGGACTGTTGAACTATTTCGGGAATTTTCTACTGAACTTGAGCACATTGTTGGAGCCGCTACACGTGCTCCTGCGTAAGGGTTGCGATTGGTTTTGGGGGGACTGTCAGGAATGGGCTTTTGATCGGGCGCAAAACCTACTTTGTTCAAACAAGTTGTTGACCCTGTATGACCCCTGTAAAAAATTGGTTCTGACATGTGATACGTCGTCCTATGGGGTTGGGTGCGTGTTGCAGCAGGGCAATGCTGAGGGTCAACTACAACCTGTGGCTTATGCCTCCAGGTCGCTCTCTCAAGCAGAACGGGGATATGGGATGTTCGAGAAGGAAGCGCTTGCATGTGTCTATGGTGTAAAAAAAATGCATCAGTACCTCTTTGGTCGGAATTTTGACTTAGAGACGGACCACAAGCCATTAACATCCCTGTTGTCAGACAGCAAGGCTATCAGTGCCAACGCTTCAGCTCGCATACAGCGATGGGCTCTCACACTGGCTGCTTATGACTACTCCATCCGGCACTGGCCCGGCACTGAAAATTGCGCTGACGCGCTCAGCAGGCTTCCACTGGCTACCACTGAGGGAGCAGCAGAGCAAAGCGCCGAGATGGTCATAGCTGTCAATGCCTTTGACAGCGCAGGCTCCCCCATCACAGCCCGCCAGATCAAAATCTGGACAAACAGAGATCCCCTCCTATCCCTGATTAAGAAATGTGTCCTGACTGGGGATTGGACGCCCGCACACAGAGCATGCCCTGAGAAGGTCAGACCATTCCACAGACGGATGGATGAGCTCTCCATCCAAGCCGACTGCTTACTATGGGGCAGCTGGGTAGTTATGCCCCAGAAGGGCAGGGAGGCATTCATCAGGGAACTCCACAGCGAGCACCCAGGCATTGTGCTGATGAAGGCCATTGCCCAGTCACACGTTTGGTGGCCTGGAATTGATTCAGACCTGGAACACTGTGTTCACGGGTGCACGATGTGTGCCCAGCTGGGTAATGCCCCCAGGGAGGCCCCGCTCAGCCTGTGGCCCTGGCCCACCAGGCCATGGTCACGCATTCATGTTGACTATGCGGGCCCGTTTTGGGTAAGATGTTCCTTATTGTGGTCGATGCGTACTCGAAATGGATCGAGTGCATCATTCTGAATTCATGCAATCATCCTCAACCGTGGAAAGCCTATGTGCGGTCTTTGCAACCCAAGGCTTGCAGGACATCCTGGTTAGTGATAATGGCCCATGTTTCACAAACTCCGCCTTCCGAGAGTTTATGTCGGGCAATGGCATCAACCACGTCAGGACTGCACCATTCAAGCCGGCCTCCAATGGCCAGGCGGAACGCGCGGTCCAAATCATTAAGCAAGGTATGCTCAGGATTCAAGGACCCTCCCTACAATGCCGCCTATCGCGTCTCCTGCTGTCATATTGATCCCGACCGCACTCGCTCACGGGGGTCCCGCCCGCAAAGCTACTAAGGAAACGGACACTCAAAACTCGGTTGTCCCTCATTCACCCAGTCCTGACCGACATAGTTGAGGGCAAGCGCAAGTCACAAAACGAGTACCATGACAGTAATTCGAGGGGGAGATGTATAGAAATAAATTATCCTGTATTCGTCCTCAATCACGCCATGGGGCCAAAATGGCTTGAGGGCACTGTAATTGACAAAAAGGGGAATATGGTCATCGTGGTAAAACTCAACAATGGTCAGATATGCTGCAAGCTTCTGGACCAAGTAAAAAAGAGGTTCAGCATCGACACGGAGGAACCTGAAGAAGACCATGAGATGGAGCTCACAACACCGCCAGTGAACAAGCAACAAGAGCAATCAGAAGAATGCACAGTCTCTGCGGTCAGCCCGGACAGGCCGGAATCACCACAGGTGACAGTCACTTACGTCAGTGTCCAACAACCAGAGCCGCAACTGCGGCGCTCCACGAGGGAGCGTAGACCACCTGAAAGACTAAACCTATGATCCCAATAAGACTTTGGGGGCGGGGGGGGGGAGGTGATGTCATGTATGTAACCACAATGTAACATCACTGTATTACTGTATACACTCAACCTAGATGCACACCTTGACCACAAGGTGTGAGAGACACTCCTTACCTGATCACACAGGTATAAAAAGGGAGGTCCCACGCAGGGTCATCACTTTTGGAGTCCTGTGAATAAAGAGTTAAGGTCACAGAATGACCTTGTCCCCAGAATGTGCCTCGTGTGGTTTCATGCTGTAGAGTAAGGACTTTACACAGGCAAGGCCACAGAGGCCAGAAGGTGGGGTCACGGGGCAGGAGTCGGCGGACGATCCTATTACATCTGGTGCTGAGGAGCTCCGATTGTCGCCCATCAGTCCGCTGGGTCTGTTCTCGATGGATGAGAGCGCGGACTTTGAAGAAGCTGCATCGCCACGCTCCAGAACCCATTCCACCTCAAGGCCACCTAGTGGTCCTCCGGTCATTCCCGCCTCCACTCTGGAGGTACTGGACCCAAGCACCTCTTCACAGGGCACCCCATTTGTCCCCAGGACGGGGTTGACCCCGTGGAGGCCTCGTGGATGCGGCAGGTCTGCTCCACGAGCGCGCCATGACAGCGGCAAGATTGTACAGTTGTCCACGAGGACTATAGACATTGGTGACCAGCTCATCGAAGCATTGGGGGGCGTATCCTGACAGCTGGCCACCATGAACGCGTACATTCCATGCATGGCGGAAGCCCTGGATGCGATAGCCAGGAACACTGCTGCCACAGGCCTCCCAGTGGTCCCCGAGCGCGGCACTCCACCCCTAGGTTCCGCACCACCACTGCGAATGACAGTTGAGAGCAAGGACCAAGATCCTGCTTTTGCTTCAGAGAATGTTGCCCCCTTAGCACCTCTTGCTCCCATACCCGTCCAACCAATGCATCTGCCTTCACCGCCCCCCCCCCCAATGAGGCACTGTCTGAGGAGCTCCTCAGCCAGGTGCCGTGAAGCAAGGAGGGGCAGGGGTAGAGTTGGGGAGAAGAAGGAGAGGGGGGAAGGAAAGTGAGGTGCATGTGCGCAGGTGATGGCTGTGTAATATCTCCATCTGGGTGTATGTAATTTGTTGCAATGTACGGGGGCTGGGGACCACGCTCCTGCTTTGCCTTTGTATTCTGTGTTGCTGGACATGTTGAACATGTGATTTATGCCAATGGTGGCAAAAGTGGGGTGTGGGCGGGGGTTGGGTGTTATTGCCCATGATACTTATGATTTCAGACCAATGTTGGTATTAAATTTTTGTTATTGAACATAACCTTGTACCGTATTGTCTCAGATAGCTGCACCATTACACACTGGTAATTCCTTATCGTGAAAGGGTTAAATACAAATTAACATCAATCAACGTAAACTTTAACTGGCACCAAGGTGATGGGCATCATTGATGTCTGAGTTGCACACACAGCAGTGTGGCAGCATTGTCACTCACATCAGCGCGCTTTCAGGCAAATCGTTCAGATATCAGCTCCTCGCGTAAGAGTGGGATTTAACAAATGCCAGCCACACTGCTGGCATTCATTCCGGTTAGTTCCACTTTTTGTGGGCGCTTTTTTGAGCGAACGATATTGTGGCCGATATGTGTGCGAGGTGGTGAAATTGACGATGGGCGATGTCCATGGCCACTAATTTGGGTAAATATGCTCTTTATGACAAAAAACAGTCAATCAACGTAAACTTTAACTGGCACCAAGGTGATGGGCATCATTGATGTCTGAGTTGCACACACAGCAGCTGGCAGTACTATTGAATCTCGGCGTTAATTCCGTGCGGAAAGTAACGCTGGGTGATATTATGGGCGTTGATTTCACTCAATCCGCTGATTCCGTCCCAAACAAATGGGCTGGTGGTAATATTTTTTCCTGGCGTTAAGCACATGGGGAAAGTAACGCTCGGCGATAAGTTTTCTAACAATGCCTGCCAGTTTCCATTTTGTGCCAAAATGGGCGATATATGGGCGTTATAATTCATTTCAGCAGCTAAGTGGGCGTTAAGCGTGCAAAAAAAGTGGAGGTTCAAGCCCTTGGCCATAGATAGGCCACCTTTAAATATAGGCCCAATTTTTTTTTTTTATTCGTTCACGGGATGTGAGCGTCGCTGGCAAGGTCGGCATTTATTGCCCATCCCTCATTGCCCTTGCGAATGTGATGGTGAGCCGCCTTCTTGAACCACTGTAGTCCGTGTGGTGAAGGTACTCTCACAGTGCTGTTAGGGAGGGAGTTCCAGGATTTTGACCCAGCGACGATAAAGGAACCGGGACATGATTCTAAATCAGGATGGTGTGTGACTTAGAGGGGAACGTGGAGGGGCTGGTGTTCCCATGTGCTTGCTGCCCTTGTCCTTCCAGGTGGTAGCGGTCGCAGGTGGATGGGGTGCCAATCAAGCGGGCTGATTTGTCCTGAATGGTGTCGAGCTTGTTAAGTGTTGTGGGAGCTGCACTCATCCAGGCAAATGGAGAGTATTCCATCACACTCCTGACTTGTGCCTTGTTGATGGTGGAAAGGCTTTGGGGAGACAGGAGGTGAGACACTCGCCACAGAATACCTAGTGTCTGGCCTGCTCTTACATAGAAACATAGAAATATAGAAAATAGGTGCAGGAGTAGGCCATTCGGCCCTTCGAGCCTGCACCACCATTCATAAGATCATGGCTGATCATTCACCTCAGTACCCCTTTCCTGCTTTCTCTCCATACCCCTTGATCTCTTGCGCCGTATGGGCCATATCCAACTCCCTCTTGAATATATCTAACGAACTGGCATCAACAACTCTCTGCAGAAGAGAATTCCACAGGTTAACAACTCGTTGTCACAATATTTATGTGGCTGGTCCAGTTATGTTTCTGGTCAATGGTTGTTGATGATGGGGGATCCGGCGATGGTAATGCTATTGAATGTTAAGAGGCAGTGGTTCGACTCTCGCTTGATGGAGATTGTCATTGTCTGGCACTTGTGTGGCATGAATGTTACTTGCCACACATCAGTCCAAGCCTGAATGTCGTCCAGGTCTTGCCATATGCGGGCATGGACTGCAGGAGTTGTGAATGGAACTGAACACTTGCAGTCATCAGCGAACATCCCCACTTCTGACCTTATGATGGAGAGAAGCAAATGAAGATGGTTGGGCCTAGGACACTGCCCTGAGGAACCCCTGCAGTGATGTCCTGGGGCTGTGATGATTAACCTCCAACCACCACAATCTTCTTCCTTTGTGCTAGCTATAACTCCAGCCAGTGGAGAGTTTCCCCCTGACTCCCATTGACTTCAGTTTTACTAGGGCTCCTTGATGCCATACTTGATCAAATGCTGCCTTGATTTTGAGAGCAGTCACGCTCGCCTCACCTCTGGAATTCAGCTCTTTTGTCTATGTTTGGACCAAGGATGTAATGAGGTCTGAAGCTGAGTGGTGCTGGTGGGACCCAAACTGTGCATCCATGAGCAGGTTATTAGTGAGTAAGTGCCGCTTGATAGCACTGTTGATGACACCTTCCATCACTTTGCTGATGATTAAGAGTAGACTAATGGGGCGGTAATTGGCCGGATTGGATTTGTACTGCTTTTTGTGGACAGGGCATACCTGGGCAGCTGGCCACATTGTCAGATTGATGCCAGTGATGTAGCTGTACTGGAACAGCTTGGCTAGAAGCATGGCTAATTCTGGAGCATAATTCTTCAGCACAACAGCCGAGATGTTGTGAGAGACTGTAGGGCCAGAACCTGCACTTTTTTTGCCTGCTTAACGTCCACTTAACATCCATTTCACCACTGAAATGACGTATAATGCCCAAGTATCGCCCATTTTGGCACAAAATGGAAACTGACGGGCTTTTTTAGGAGACTTATCGGTGAGCATTATTTTTCCAATGGGCTTAACGTCGAGAAAAAATATTACTGTCCCCGCCCACTTTTTTGGGGCGGAATCAGCAAAATGGGCGATTTCAACACCCATATTACTTTCCTCATGGACTTAACGCCGAGATTCAATAATAACGCTCGGCAACTGTTTTTTGTTGTAAAGAGCATATTTACCCAAACTAGCGGCCATAGAGATCGGCCATCGTCAATTTCACCACCTCCCACACATATCGCCCAGAATAACGCCCTCCAAAGCTCCAATGAGCTGGTCACTAATGTCTACAGTCCTCTCGGACAACTGAACCATCTCTCCGCTGTCATGTCGTGCTCGTGGAACAGACCTGCCGTGTCCACGAGGCCTCCGCGGGGTCGGCGCCGTCCTGGGGACAAATGGGGTGCCCTGTGGAGAGGTGCTTCGTGCCGGTACCTCCAGAGTGGAGACGGGAATGGCCAGAGGACCAATAGATGGCCTTGGGGTGGAATGGGTTCTTCAGCATGGCGATGCAGGTTCTTCGAAGTTCACGCTACCATCCTTTGAGAACAGATCCAGCGGCTTGACGGGCGACAATCGGAGCTCCTCAGCATCAGATGTAGTAGGATCGTCAGAAGACTCTGCACCTCTGTGGCCTTGCCTGGGGCCACGCTGCTGGCTGAGCTGCAAAACACAAAGGAGGTTGTTGGAGGAGAAGGGGGTGCTAGGGTGACAAGGTGAGTCCAGTGCTATACATAGTATATGCACGATAAAAGCACCACCACTCTCAAAATCATCGCAGACATCACATTTCATGACCATCAACACATTGTGCAATGCAATGATTTTCACTGGACCCGCATTAGAAACATAGAAACATAGAAAATAGGTGCAGGAGTAGGCCATTCGGCTCTTCGAGCCTGCACCGCCATTCAATTAAGATCATGGCTAATCATTCACCTCAGTACCCCTTTTCTGCTTTCTCTCCATACCTCTTGGATCCCTTTAGCCGTAAGGGCCATATCTAACTCCCTCTTGAATATATCCAATGAACTGGCATCAACAACTCTCTGCGGTAGAGAAAGCCACAGGTTAACAACTCTCTGGATGAAGAAGTTTCTCCTCATCTCAGTCCTAAATGGCTTACCCTTTATCCTTAGACTGTGTCCTCTGGTTCTGGACTTCCCCAACATCAGGAACATTCTCCCTGCATCTAACCTGTCCAGTCCCGTCAGAATGTTATATGTTTCTATGAGATCCCCGCTCATCCTTCTAAACTCCAGTGAATAAAGGCTCAGTCGAACCAGTCTCTCCTCATATGTCATTCCAGCCATTCCGGGAATCAGTCTGGTGAACCTTCGCTGCACTCCGTCAATAGCAAGAACGTCCTTCTTCAGATTAGGAGACTAAAACTGAACACAATATTCCAGGTGAGGCCTCACCAAGGCCCTGCCCAACTACAGTAAGACCTCCCTGCTCCTATACTCAAAACCCCTCGCTATGAAGGCCAAACTACCATTTGCCTTCTTCACCGTCTGCTGTACCTATATGCCAACTTTCAATGACTGATGTACCATGACTCCGAGGTCTCGTTGCAGCTCCCCTTTTCCTAATCTGCCGCCATTCAGATAATATTCTGCCTTCGTGTTTTTGCCCCCAAAGTGGATAACCTCACATTTATCCACATTATACTGCATCTGCCATGCATTTGCCCACTCACCTAACCTGTCCAAGTCACCCTGCAGCCTCATAGCATCCTCCTCACAGCTCACACCGTCACCCAGTTTAGTGTCATCTGCAAACTTGGAGATATTACACTCAATTGCTTCATTATTTCTAAGACACTTTTAGAAATCATCTATCATATATGATTGTTCGGATATGAGTTGATGTGGCAGCTATTGACTTTACATCATGCAATGGTGTAAGCTTTACTCACACGGCATCACTTCAGGGTCTGCAGATACGTCGGTGGCTGACTGGGGGTGCTTCCCCACGAGTGCGAGCACTCGCTCCTCAATCTCTGTGATATTGCTGGGGACTGATGGCCCCCCCACCCGTTCGTCTCTGCACGGACCTCATCGTCGATAGCTTCTTCTGTAAAAGGTGACAGGACGACATGGCATGAGATCATTGCGTGATATCATTGCTAGGTACTGTCACAGACGCTGATACAACACATAACCAACAGATGTAATCATGATTATTATGATTATTATCATTCTTTACCTAAAGACGTACACCATGACCGCAAGCTTTGAGTAAAATATTCCAGGTAAAAGTGCAAGACCTCACATCTGATGATAGTCACCCATGACTGTTACAAATCAAATTATATAAAATCATAACTACATTTAAATCAATGTAATATTTACTCTTGCGGATCCCACAAGGTTGTTCCATCGTTTGTGGCATTGGTTGCCCTCACGCACCTCGTTGGTTGCCAACGAGACCACCTCTGCTATCTCGGTCCATATCCTCTGGTAAGCCTATGGGGTGGGCTTCCCACATCCTCCCTGTGTCAAATCACCCCAGCGTAACTCGACCTCCTGCAGGAGGGATGCATTTGCCTCGTCCGAGAACCTGCTGGCTCTTTTGCGGCCTCCAATGTGCTTCGCTCCCACCTCACTGTGCTCTCCAGCTTCAGTCTCCACAGCGTGCTGTGATGCCTCCTCCTCTCCCTCCATTATAGGCCAAATTCAGTCAAATATGTGGCTGTTAACAGTTACTTTTTGTTTGCCTACTTGCTGTGAAGCTCTAAAGTCTCCCTCCTTCCTCCCAAAGCAGCCACACCACACCCAGCCACGCCTTCACTCCCTCTGAGCTTCCCTCTCTCTCGGCCTCTACTCTTCTGCGCATGTCATGGTGACCCTTGACCTCCAGAATCATGGGAATCGAGCATTGCCATGCCGTTGCTAAGGACGACGATACTTTACGGCAGAAGCTCAAAAATATTTTACACTATCGCCCATTTGATATCGCTCACGGTAACACCCATTTTCAAAAATGTAAACTAGGTGTTTTGAGAATGGGCGAGAAGCCAGCGATCCGAAAACCTTATTCTGCCGCCCACGCCGGAAATAACGCCCATTTTTGGGCGATAAGCTTAAAAGTGGAGTTTCTAGCCCACAGCCGTTGCTGCATCCAGTGCATTCAGCCGTTTCTTGATATCACTTGGGGTGAATCGAATTGACTGAAGACTGGCTTCTGTGATGGAGGGGGCCTCAGAAGGAAGCCGCTATGGATCGTCCACTCGGCACTTCTGGCCGAAGATGGTTGTAAACACTTCAGCCTTTTCTTTTGCACTCACGTGCTGGGCTCTGCCATCATTGAGAATGTGGATATTCATGGTGACTCCTCTTCCCGTTAATTGTTTAATGGTACAGCACCATTCACGACTGGATGTGGCAGGACCTCAGAGCTTTAATCTGATCCGTTGGTTGTGGGATCGCTTAGCCTTGTCTACAGCATGCATAATCAGTTTATACTAGTTTCTGAGATGTACTGCCCCTGTGGAGTAAGTGCATCTGGGAGGGCGCTGAGCTCCTCGAGTCTCGTCACCGAGTGCATGCAGAAATCAAGCGCAGGCAGAAGAAGCGTGCGGCAAACCAGTCCCACCCACCCTTTCCCTCAACGACTATCTGTCCCACCTGTGACAGAGACTGTGGTACTTGTATTGGACTATACAGCCACCTAAGAACTCATGCTAAGAGTGGAAGCAAGTCTTCCTCGATTCCAAGGGGCTGCCTAAGATGATGATGATGATTAAATTGCAATGGTTCTCGTGCATTATCCCACACTGCTGATCTTTGGGCACCCAGTGTGGGTGGGGGAGCGGGCAGGTTGGAAGGCCCCCTCGTAGGACTGCTCCTGGGCCTGGCCAAGTTGGCCATTAACCGGTCCAGGCAGCGGCCGGTCAAGGGGGTCATTTAGCTCAAGTGCCTGCCTCTCTTCCATGGCTATGTTTGCGCCAGGGTGTCCCTGGAGTTCGAGCACGTGCTGTCCAGCGGTACACTCATGGCCTTCCATGAGAGGTGGGCACCAGAGGGACTGGACTGCATCATCACCCACGGGAGCAGAATTTTAATTTGAATTAAGTTCCCTTTAAAGTTTTAGTTGGAAATTTGTGGGTTCTAGTGCCCTTACCAAAAGGTGGCACTTGATTTAAAGTTATACATAAAATAGTTCTGTACAGCAGGCGGTAAAGAAGGCAAATGGTATGTTGGCCTTCATAGCTAGGGGATTTGAGTATAGGAGCAGGGAGTTCTTACTGCAGTTGTACAGGGCCTTGGTGAGGCCACACCTTGAATATTGTGTATAGTTTTGGTCTCCTAATCTGAAGAAGAACGTTCTTGCTATTGAGGGAGTGCAGCGAAGGTTCACCAGACTGATTCCCGGGATGGCTGGACTGTCATATGAGGAGAGACTGGATCAACTGGGTCTTTATACATTGGAGTTTAGAAGGATGAGAGGGAATCTCATAGAAACATAAAAGATTCTAACGGGACTGGACAGGTTAGATGCGGGTAGATTGTTCCCGATGTTGGGGAAGTCCAGAAACAGGGGATACAGTCTTGGGATAAGGGCTAGGCCATTTAGGACTGAGATGAGGAGAAACTTCTTCACTCAGAGAGTTGTTAACCTGTGGAATTCCCTGCCGCAGAGAGTTGTTGATGCCAGTTCATTGGATATATTCAAGAGGGAGTTAGATGTGGCCCTTACGGTTAAGGGGATCAAGGGGTATGGAGAGAAAGCAGGAAAGGGGTACTGAGGGAATGATCAGCCATGATCTTATTGAATGGTGGTGCAGGCTCGAAGGGCCGAATGGCCTACTCCCGCACCTATTTTCTATGTTTTAATGCCTATAGTGCATTATCAAGACACTGCTTCCAGGTGCACATTTATAGCCGGCTGATCATTGTTTCCCCTAAGTGGATGATATTGATGTGAAAGCACCAATGAAGTTTTTGATTTATACTTTATTGAGATAAGGTTTGACCTGGTGATAAAGTGATTTATTAAAGTACAGCACAACAAAATGGCTGAAGCTTGCTCATATGCAAGAATAGTCAGGACCAGAAGATGTACTTTATTGTGAATGGATCTACCATCATCATCATCATCATCATAGGCAGTCCCTCAAAATCGAGAAAGTCTTGCTTCCACTCCAAAAGTGAGTTCTCAGGTGGCTGAACAGTCCAATACGGGAATTACAGTCACTGTCACAGGTGGGACAGACAGTCGTTGAAGGAAAGGATGGGTGGGACGGGTTTGCCACACACTCCTTCCGCTGCCTATGCTTGATTTCTGCACGCTCTCGGCGACGAGACTCGAGGTGCTCAGCGCCCTCCCGGATGCTCTTCCTCCACTTAGGGCGGTCTTTGGCCAAGCACTCCCAGGTGTCGGTGGGGATATTGCATTTTTTCAAGGAGGCTTTGAGGGTGTCCCTGTGACATTTCCTCTGTTCACCTGGGGCTCGCTTGCCGTGTCGGAGTTCCGAGTAGAGCACCTACTTTGGCAGTTTTGTGTCGGACATGAGGACAATGTGGCCCGCCCAATAGAGCTGGTCGAGTGTGGCCAGTCCAGATGGATCTACCACCTATATTTTAGCTCTCTTGACCTTTTAGGCTCTTTCATTATTATCATAGTTGAGATAAGCTTTGGTTTATTAGTCTAGAATTCTGAATATCAGATTATGATCAGTGTGTCAGTAGCAGTGTGGATGGTTCTGCGGTATAGTATCAGTCGATAGTATCAGCTGTGGCTCAGTGGTATCACTCCTGTCTCTGAGTTTGAAGGTTATGGGTTCAAGCCCCAATCAAGAGACTTGAGCACATAATTTAGGCTTGATACTGAGGGAGTGCTGCACTGTCTGAGGTAATATCTTTCAGATGAGATGTTAAACTGAGGTCCCTGTCTGTCCTATCAGGTGGATCCCATGGTACTATTTGGAAGAAGAACACTGGAGATTTCTTGATAACCCCTCAATCAAGATCACTATGAAACAGATTGTCTGATCATTTACTTCATTGCTGTTTGTGGAATTTTGCTGTGCGCAACTTGGTTGCTGTGTTTTCTGCATTATAACAGTGACTTTACATCAAAAAGTGGCTATAAAGTGAGTTGGATAGTTGTTATATAACTGCGAGTTCTTTCTTTTACCAACATATTTAAGACTTCAAAGTATCCTCTCTACTTTATCATGTAATCAGACTGCTTGTCCGACATCCAGTTCTGTATGAGCAGAAATTTTCTCCAATTGAATATTGGGAAGACCAAAGCCATTGTTTTTGGACCTCGCTACAAACACCGTCCCCTAGCCACTGACACCATCCCTCTCCCCAACTTCGATATGAGGCTGAACCACACTGTTCGCAACCTTGGTGTCATATATGACCCTGAAATGAGCTTTTGGCCACATATCTACAGTATAACTAAGACCACTTCTTTCCACATATGTAACATCAACCGTCTCCGCCCTTACCTCAGTTCATCCGCTGCTGAAGCCCTCATCCATGCCTTTGTTACCTCTAGACTTGATTATTCCAATGCACTCCTGGCTGGCCTCCCACATTCTACCCTATGTGAACTAGAGGTGATCCAAAACTCGGCTGCCCGTGTCCTAACTCGCATCAAGTCCCGCTCACCCATTACCCCCTGTGCTCGCTGAGCTACATTGGCTCCCGGTTAAGCAACGCCTTGATTTAAAAATTTTCCTCCTGATTTTCAAATCTCTCCATGGCCTCGCCCCTCCCTATCTCTGTAATCTCCACCAGCCCCACAACCCTCCGAGATGGCTGCACTCCTCTAAATCTACCCTCTTGAGCATCCCTGATTATAATCCATTTTTTTAATCTTATAATACTCCTGTGAAGCGCCTTGGGATTTTTCGCAATGTTAAAGGCCCTATATAAATCCAAGTTATTGTTACTGAAATCAAGACGCCTGACACTCGTTCCAACTCTAAATAATTTCCTCAGACCTTAAAAATTGTGAAATACTTCACCTTTGTCAATCTCCCTTTCTCTCTACAAGTGATGTTTAGCATCACCTAACCATTATTTCTTGATGTGTTTCCTCATCTCTGCTATGCATCGGTACAGCAAGCTGATTAACGAAGTTGATTGAGGAAACTATCTTCATTGGTGGGCCGAGTCCAGAAGAAGGGGCCATAGCCTTAAAGCTAGAGCTAAACCATTCAGAGGTGACATCATTGAATCGTAGAAAAATTATGACACAGAAGGAGGCCATTCGGCCCATCGTGTCCGTGCCGATCGCAAAAGAGCAATCCAGCCTAATCCCACCTTCCAGCACTAGGTCTGTAGCCCTGTAGGTCACGGCTCTTTCAGTGCACATCCAAGTACTTGTGATGAGGGTTTCTGCCTCTACCACCCTTTCAGGCAGTGAGTTCTAGAGTCTCACCACCCTCTGGGTGAAAACATTTCCCCTGAAATCCCATCTAAGCCTTCTACCAACTACTTTAAATCAATGCCCCTTGGCTATTGACCCCTCATGGAAGCACTTCTTCACACAAAGAGTAATGGAAATCGGGAACTCTTCCCCGCCCTCCACCACCAAAAAAATAACCTCTTGAGGCTGGCGGAAAATTGAACATTTCAAGACTGATATTGATAAGATTTGTGTTAGACAAGGGGATGAAGGGTTACAGAACCAAAGAGTTAAGGATAGATGAAGTTAAGATACAAGCCAGCCATGATCTCATTGAATGGTGGAACAAGCTAGAAGGGCTGAATGGCCTACACCTGTTCCGATGTTTTGCTTGACACTTTACCTGGGTTTCTGATTAACAAAAAAATAAACAATGGTCCCTGAGCAGCAAAGGATAAATTTTATAGCAGTAAATATGGGGAACCTGGTGTGTTTAATTGCACACATATTAAATTGTGTAATTAACCATGCCTAAATCAAAAATATTCACTGATTCAGTGCAGGTGGCCTGTGATGTTACCAAAATTCACTCACGTACTTGCAAATGACCCAAAATGCTGTCTCGACGCAGTCATTTCTCTCACGCTTTGATGGAATGTGTAAGCTGAAGGCAATATGAACAGATTGTTTGGTGGGGTGGCTTTCCGTTGTATGTTAATATGGAGCGTGTGGGACTATTGTTCTGATTTTTCATCTCTTCTCTATTCTCCTCTGCTTTTTGTTTTCCCGAAGGTGTCACTCATGCTGGCCTGTAATTCCAAGGACACCGGCCACCCTCTGACCCCCTTGTTCCTGTAGGTTAAGCCCGCAGGTCAGTCATACCAAGGAGAGCATCAGGGCTGAGCCTGGTCCTTGGCCCATCACACGTCCCACACCCGTTCACTTTCTGATAGGACTCATTTCATAGCATTCAGGAGGCTGAAGGGCCATTTAATTGAGGTGTATGAAATTGTGAGGGGCCTAGATAGAATGGATAGGAAATACCTATTTACCTTAGCAGAAGGGGTCAACAACCAGAGGGCATAGATTTAAAGCGATTGGGCAGAAGGATTAGAGGGGAGTTGAGGAGAAATGTTTTCACCCAAAGGGTGGTGGGGGTCTGGAACTCACTACCTGAAAGGGTGGTAGAGGTAGAAACCATCAGTGTATTTAAAAAGTACTTGGATGTGCACTTGATGTGCCGTAACCTGCAGCGCTACGGACCGAAAACCGGAAAGTGGGATTTGGCTGAATAGCTCTTTTTCGGCCGGCACAGACACAATGGGCCAAAGTCAACTATAGTGGCCTGACTGCTTGCTGCCCTGGATAAGATTAGTTAATTCA
Organism: Pristiophorus japonicus; assembly: GCF_044704955.1. Taxonomy (NCBI): domain Eukaryota; kingdom Metazoa; phylum Chordata; class Chondrichthyes; family Pristiophoridae; genus Pristiophorus; species Pristiophorus japonicus. The sequence continues at coordinate 18,475,008 of NC_091980.1, forward strand.
ACACAAACCTTAATACAGAGGTGGAACCTGGGATCATCCTGCTCTGTATGATTCCGTTCATCAGTGGCTGTGCCCTTTATTAACTAAGGTTTGGGGAGGGGTGGGCATTATGTATTTGTTTAAGGTGACAACAGTTACATGATAAAAGCATGGTTAATGATGCAACTATTACATCATGGAAAGAAAGACTTGCATTTATATAGCACCTTTCACGCCCACCGGACGTGTCAAAAGCACTTTACAGCCACTTTTGGAGTGCAGTCACTGTTGTAATGTAGGAAACGCGACAGCCAACTCGCTCACACAACGTCCTGTGAAATGCAATGTGATTATGGCCAGGTAATCTGTTTTTGTTATTATTATGTATGCAATAAAGGTTCAAACTGAGTACTGTTTAACTAAGCAAGGTACAACCTTGGCTCTACTTTGTTTAGGCCCAAAGTGCCTAACTCTCAAAATGGCTGGCCTTTTATACCTGAGCAGCACCATGTGTGTGTTGCTCAGTGGCCTCCAACAATGACGCCATCTGGTGGCTACAAACAGAATGTACATACATGACAGTTATGTTGATTGAGGGATAAATATTGGCTGGACGGACCACCGCCTAATCCGATCCATCATTGACATCAACATAGCCCCAAAGCGAAGGGGGCAGCAGAAGCAGTGTTTCAAAAAAGTCAATGCCGGGGCACTTCAGGACCCATCTAAGAGAGCCCTTTACAGTCAGTGCCTCACAGCTAACCTGGCGTGCCTTGATGACCCCGAGACGCAGAATGCCCTCAGCGCTTGGTCTGCCCTCCAGGCCTCCATAACCAGTGTCTGCAAGGAGACGCTCGGTTACTCAACCAGGAAACAGCAGGACTGGTTTGATGAGAATGATCAGGAGATTCAAGAACTAATAGACTGCAAGCGCAGGGCATTTCTGAGCCTTAAACAGCAACCCAACTCTGGAACAGCAAAGCAGCATTACAGACAGCTAAAGGCTAAGGTCCAACAAAAAACCCGGGACCTAAAGAACAGGTGGTGGACGGAGAAAGCACAGGAGATACAGCAGCTGGCCAATAGCCATGATGTGCGAGGATTCTTCACTGCAGTCAAGACCATATACGGACCAAACTCCCAAGACCCCACCCCACTCCTGGCCAAGATCAGGGAAACACTCATCAAGGTAGTCAGGGCCCACTGGAAGGAACACTTCAAAGATCTCCTCAACTGAGACTCTGCCTTTGACTCGAGTGTTCTCGACTCCATTCAGTAGCATGCTACCCGTCACCACCTCAGTGAGACCCCAACACTGCACGAGGTAGAACAGGCCATAAGACAGCTAAAAACAACAAGGCTACGGGAGCGGATGGAATCCCTGCTGAGACACTGAAGTATGGCGGAGAGGCACTACTGGCGCGAATACACAACCTCATCTCTCTCATCTGGAGGGAGGAGAGCATGCCGGGAGATCTTAGAGATGCAGTGATCGTGACCATCTTTAAAAAAGGGGTCAAGTCCGACTGCGGCAACTACAGAGGAATCTCCCTGCTATCAACCACTGGGAAAGTCGTCGCTAGAGTCCTCCTCAACCGTCTTCTCCCCGTGGCCGAGGAGCTCTTCCCGGAGTCGCAGTGCGATTTCATCCCCTCCGGAGCACAACGGACATGATTTTTGCAGCGCGACAGCTGCAGGAAAAATGCAGGGAACAGCGCCAGTCCTTATACATGGCCTTCTTCGACCTTACAAAGGCCTTTGACGCTGTCAACCGCGAGGGTCTATGGAGCGTCCTCCTCCGTTTCGGATGCTCTCAAAAATACGTCACCATACTCCGCCTGCTCCACGACGAAATGCAAGCCGTGATCCTTAGCAATGTTCCCATCACAGACCCAATTCATGTCCGGACTGGGATCAAGCAGGGCTGCGTCATCGCCCCAACCCTCTTTTCAATCTTCCTCGCTGCCATGCTCCACCTCACAGTTGATAAGCTCCCCACTGGAGTGGAGCTAAACTACAGAACCAGTGGGAAGCTGTTCAACCTTCGTCATCTCCAGACCAGGTCCAAGACCACTCCAACCTCTGTCGTCGAGCTACAATATACGGGTGATGCCTGCGTCTGAGCACACACAGAGGCTGAACTCCAGGACATAGTCGACGTATTTACCGAGGCGTATGAAAGCATGGGTCTTACACTAAGCATTAGTAAGACAAAGGTCCTCCACCAGCCTGTCCTCGCTGCACAGCACTGCCCCCCAAACATCAAGATCCACGGCGTGGCCCGGGACAACGTGGACCACTTCCCCTATCTCGGGAGCCTCCTATCAACAAGAGCAGGCATCGATGATGAGATCCAACACCGCCTCCAGTGCGCCAGTGCAGCCTTCGGCCGCCTGAGGAAAAGAGTGTTTGAAGATCAGTCCCTCAAAACTGCCACCAAGCTCATGATCTACAATGCTGTAGTAATACCCGCCCTCCTGTATGGCTCAGAGACGCGGACCATGTAGAGTAGACACCTCAAGTCGCTGGAGAAATACCACCAGCGATGCCTCTGCAAGATCCTGCAAATCCCCTGGCAGGACAGACGCACAAACATTAGCGTCCTCCTCCAGGCCAACATCCCCAGCATCGAAGCACTGACCACACTTGATCAGCTCCACTGGGCAGGCCACATAGTTCGCATGCCAGACACGAGACTCCCAAAGCAAGCGCTCTACTCGGAACTCGTCCACGGCAAACAAGCCAAAAGTGGGCAGAGGAAACGTTACAAGGACACCCTCAAAGCCTCCCTGATAAAGTGCGACATCCCCACTGACACCTGGGAGTCCTTGGCCATAGACTGCCCTAAGTGGAGGAAGTGCAGTCGAGAGGGTGCAGAGCACCTCGAGTCTCATTGCCGAGAGCATGCGGAAATCAAGCGCAGGCAGCGGAAGAAGCGTGCGGCAAACCAGACTCCCTGCCCATCCTTTCCCTCAACGACTATCTGTCCCACCTGTGACAGAGACTGTGGCTCTCATATTGGACTGTACAGCCACCTAAGAACTCATGCTAAGAGCGAAAGCAAGTCTTCCTCGATCCCGAGGGACTGCCTATGATGATGATGATGATGATGATTGGCCAGGGCATCTTCGAAATTGTGCCGTGAAATCTATTCCGTCCACCTGAGAGGCCAGGCGGGGCCTCAGTTTAACATCTCATCCAAAAGACGGCACCTCCGACAGTGCAACACTGATTGAATCAGATTGATGTGCAATTTTTCCTTTCATAACAAGCGTCACTGCAATTCAAAGTAGCTTACTACGTGAGAAGCACTTTGAGAAGTTTCTGAGAGATGAGGTATATTGTTATATGAACACAAATCTTTTTTTTAATCAAACGGACTTTTGACATGCAGAATGTACACATCAAGTCCCTGGGATAGTTAAGCGGTTCTGTATAATGCTCCCCTAAGTAGGTTCTTCAGACCTCTGTGATATGCTGTGTGTTGTACAATACTACTGCATACAATAGAACTGTGGTTAACTGATCTTAGCATAGATTAAATACTTATGGGAATGACAGAATAGTGGTAACTTTGAAGGCTATGACTTTCTTTGCAATTTTATTCCATGTCTCTTTCAGGTTTAGGACCATGCTAAGTTCCTGCAAATTGATGATGCAATTTATGAAGATCTTTCCTTTAGATGAATAAAAATACCACATTTCCTTCCTTGTGATGCTCTTTTTAATATTTGCCTTTCAATGTTTGTAGTCAACTTCGAGGTTTCTCAATGCCTCTTTTTCATTGTATATGTTGCTGTGGCTCAGTGGGTAGTACTCTTGCCTCTGAGTCAGAAAGTTGTGGGTTTAAGTCCCACTCCAATAGCTTAAGCACATAAATCTAGGCTCACACTCCAGTGCAGTGCTGAGGGAATGCTGCACTGTTGGAGGTGCCGTCTTTCAGTATGAGATATTAAACCGAAGCCCTGTTTGCCCTCTCAGGTGGATACAAAAGATCCCATAGTTATCTGCAGTTTCCTGGCTAATATTTATCTCTCAATTGCTCTAACAAAAACAGATGATCTGGTCATTATCATATGGCTGTTTGTGGGAGCTTATTGTGCGCAAGTTGGCTGCCGCCTTTCCTACATTACAACAGTGACTGTACTCCAAAAGAGCTTCATTGGCTGTACAGCGCTTTGAGGCATCCAGTGGACGTGAAAGGCACTATATAAATGCAAGTCTTTGTTTCTTTAAATTACTTTTATCATCTGTAAACTCATCAGGATCAGAATGAAACAATTTTGTTTTGCAATAAGTACGTTTCTCTAGTTTCTTTTTTTAGACTAACCTCCTCTCTTTCAAGTCAACGTTTCCAGAAGTTATAAATAATATTTGCATTTATATAGCACCTTTTTATATTGGAAAAATAATTGCCGTTTTTTACAAGGGCGCTGACTGTTGTTAGGCAGATTTTTTAAAAAACAGCAACCGTTCTGCACCAGCCAGCCTCCACAAATGGTGAATAAGAAGATCATCTGATATTTTTTTTTTGGCTTTTGTGGAAGAATGTCGGGCGAGACACCAGGAGAACACCCTTCTCTTGTTTGAATAGTGCCACAGGATCTTTATTGTTTATTGGATCCACCAGAACATCTTATCCCAGAGACAGTGCGGCACTCCTTGATTATGAGCTCAAAATGATAAGCGTTAGCTGTGGGTCAGCGGGTAGCACACTTGCCTCTCAGTCAGAAGGTTGTGGGTTCAGGTCCCACTCCAGGAACTTGTGCACAAAATTCTAGACTGACAATGCAGTGCAGTGCTGAGGGAGTGCTGTACTGTCAGAGGTGCCGTCCTTCAGATGAGTTGTTAAAATATCTACTCTCTCAGGTGGATGTAAAAGATCCCATGGTACTATTTTGAAGAAGAGCAGGGGAGTTAACCCCGGTGGCCTGGCCAATATTTATCCCTTAAACAACATAACAAAAAAAAACAAATTATCTGATCATTATCACATTGCTGTTTGTGGGAGCTTGCTGTGCACAAATTGGCTGCTGTATTTCTCACATTACAACAGTGACTATGCTCCAAAGATACTTCATTGGCTGTAAAGTGCATTGTGATGTCTGGTGGTCGAGAAAGGCGCTATATAAATCCAAGTCTTTCTTTCGAATCTTGATGTGAACTTCAACCCTCAAACACCTGAGCCAGAGAAAGAAGAAAGACTTGCATTTACATTGTGCCTTTCAGCACCTCAGGACCTCCAATAAAAGTACTTTTGAAGTGTAGCTACTGTTGTAATGTGGGCAGTTAATTTGCACACAGCAAAGTGATAATTGTTATGTTCACACCCTGTTTGTTTGTTGCACAAACTCTCATGGGACAGGCATTAGGACTCTGCGGGAGCTTTTTACAGTTGCTCGAAACATGCTGGTTCATGCTGGTTTTGGGACACATTTTTGCTTGTTGCTATCAAGGACATAGTTAGTAATTTTATTGTTGTTTCAATTAGTCTGTGTATTTACATACACAACAGCAATCTGTTATTTTTAGATATTGTATGCGGGATAAATATTGGCCATGACACTGGTTGAACTCCCCTGCCCTTCTTCGAAATAGTGCCATGGGAATCTTTTATGTCCAGCTGAACGAGCAGATGGGGCCTCAGTTTAACATCTCATCTGAAACACTACAGTTTGGAATGTGATCTATCAAACCAAGCCAGCAAGCTTACAACAGCAAAAAACTGCGGATTCTGGAAAGCTGAAATAAAACGGAAATACTGGAAACACTCAGAAGGTCAGGCAGCATCTGTGGAGAGAGAAACAGAGTTAACGTTTCAGGTCTATGACCTTCATCGGAAAAGGTTAGAAATGTAAACTTAGAAACATAGAAAATAGGTGCAGGAATAGGCCATTCGGCCCATCGAGCCTGAACCACCATTCAATAAGATCATAGCTGATCATTCCCTCAGTACCCCTTTCCTGCTTTCTCTCCATGCCCTTTGATCCCTTTAGCCGTAAGGGCCATATCTAACTACCTCTTGAATATATCTAATGAACTGGCATCAACAACTCTCTGCAGTCGGGAATTCCACAGGTTAACAACTCTCTGAGTGAAGAAGTTTCTCCTCATCTCAGTCCTAAATGGCCTATCACTTATCCTAAGACTGTGTCCTCTGGTTCTGGACTTCCCCAACATCAGAAATATTCTTCCCGCATCCAACCTGTCCAGTCCCGTCAGAATCTTATCTGTTTCTAAGAGATCCCCTCTCACCCTTCTAAACTCCAGTGTATAAAGGCCCAGCTGATCCAGTCTCTCCTGATATGTCAGTCCCGCCATCCCGAGAATCAGTCTGGTGAACCTTCGCTACACTCCCTCAATAGCAAGAATGTCCTTCCTCAGACTAGGAGACCAAAACTGAACACAATATTCCAGGTAAAGCCTCACCAAGGCCCTGTGCAACTGCAGTAAGACCTCTCTGCTCCTATACTCAAATCCCCTAACTATGAAGGCCAACATACCATTTGCCGTCTTCACCGCCTGCTGTACCTGGATGCCAAATTTTAATGACTGATGAACCATGACACCCAGGTATTCGGAATAAGGTGGACGAATTAACTGCGCAGATAGCAGTTAACGGTTAAGATGTAATTGGCATCACGGAGACATGGCTCCAGGGTGATCGTTGATCAAATGCTTATTTTATATAATTTACATTGACCTCCCGTAGCATTGCACTTGAGATGTCAAGAACACATATAGTTTTCAGGGAATTAAAAACAAAAAATGCTGGAAATCTCAGCGGGTCGGGCAACTTCTGTGGAGGGAGAAACAGAGTTAACGTTTAGGTCGGTGACCCTTCGTCAGAACTCAAAAATGTTACATATGAAACAGGTTTTAAGCTCTTACAGAGGCAGGAAAAGTTGGGATAGGAGGATAGCACAAAGGGGAAGGTCTGTGATAGAGTGGAAGGCAACAGAGATTAAATGACAAAAGGGATGATGGTGCAAGGGAAAAGCGGGTGGGAATGGGACATGTAAAGAAACAAAAGATGGGTATAGAGGAGGTTCAAATGGCAAAAGCTGAATCAGCTGTCTGAGAAAATGGGGGCAGAGGTTATGGTCTGAAATTGTTGAACTCAATGTTGAGGCCAGAAGGCTGTAAAGTGCTCAATCGAAAGATGAGGTGCTGGTCCTCAAACTTATGTTGAGCTTCATTAGAACAGTGTAAGAGTTGGAGGTCAGAGAGGTCAGAGTGGGAGTGGGACAGAGAAATAAAATGGTGGGCAACTGGAAGCTCAGGGTCATGCTTGTGGACTGAATGGAGGTGTTCAGCAAAGCGATCACCCAATCTGCGTTTGGTCCACCTAATGTAGAGGAGAGTAGTGAGCATCATGAGCAGCGAATACAGTATACTAAATTGAAAGAAGGACAAGTAAATCTCTGTTTCACCTGGAAGGAGTATTTAGGGCCCTGGAAGGTGAGAAAGGAGGAGGTGAAACATAGAAACATAGAAAATAGGTGCAGGAGTAAGCCATTCGTCCCTTCGAGCCTGCACCACCATTCAATATGATCATGGCTGATCATGCAATTTCAGTACCCCACTCCTGCCTTCTCTCCATACTCCCTGATCCCTTTAGTTATAAGGGCCACATCTAACTCCCTTTTGAATGTACCCAACGAACTGGACTCAACAACTTTCTGTGGTCGAGAATTCCATAGGTTCACAATTTAAAAGTGACAGATAAAACAGTTTTTAAGCAAGTACAGTATGATTCTATGGTCCTGCACTTGCACGGGAAGGTGCTGTAGGAAGGGGAGGCGGTGCTGGGGCTGATTGAGGAGTGGACCAGGATGTAACAGAGGGAGCGGTTCCTTCAGAATTCAGAAAGGGGAGGGGAGGGGAAGATGTGTTTGGTGGTGGCATCCTGCTGGAGGTGGTGGAAATGGCGGAGGATGATCCACTGAATGTGCAGGCTGGTGGTGTGAAAGGTGAGGACAAGGGAAACCCTATTGTGATTCTGGGAGGGAGGGGAAGGGGTGAGGGCAGAAGTGCGGGAAATGGGATGAACAGGAGCGAAGACCCTGGCAACCACAGTGGAGGGGAATCCTCAGTTGAAGAAAAAGGAAGACATATTGGAAGCACTGGTATGGAAGGTGGCATTGTCAGTACAGATACGACAGAGACTGAGAAACTGGGAGAATGGAATGGAGTCCTTTCAGGAAGTGGGGTGTGAGGGGGTGTAGTCCATGTAGCTGTGGGAGTCAGTGAGCTTACAGTAGAATTCTGGTGACAGCTTATCCCCAGAAATTGAGCTGGAGGAGTTGAGGAAGGTCAGTGGGCTTATAGTGGATACTGGCAAGTTTACCTCAGTTCGTCAATAGAAATAAAACCCAAGCACAGTATAAAGCGCACAATAAATTAATCCAACCCTATGGGCTGGATTTTTGGTGTTGGCCATTTCGGGGCGGTAATGGCGGCGGGGCGGTGAAGTTTGCGTCGGGAAATGGATTGCGTGCTCAGCCACAAAATTCGTCAGCTGGATCCTGAGTGTGGGGCAGAGCGCAAAGGGAGGCATTTCCCACCTCTTTTAGGGCGCTCGGCCAGCTGGCTAACTGAAAATCCCGAGCTAAAGAGCCGGCTTATGAGTGCCCGAAGAGAGGCTTGCTTGAAGAAGAAAAATATCGGCACAAAACACAAAATAACAAAATACCTTGACCACCCCACATTAGGATAAATCGCAAAAATAACAATAAACGAAACAATCACACCCACCTCATTCATTACTAACTTCATTCGCCGCCGTCGGGACAACTCTGACCACCTGGTCTTCCAGGCAGTCCCACTAGGGCGCACTGCAGGGGCGCTAATTGCTCAGCGTCAATTCCAAGATCGAAGCGCAGCCGAAACCGGTGACTTAGCGCCCCCCGCAAAACTGGAAACCAATTTCCCGGTGAGGCACTGCAAGCTGGCCGCCCGCCCGGAAACCATTGCCACCGCCATTGCTGCCCCTCTGGGGCGCTAACAGGGGCAGCAGAAGACCCAAAATTCCAGCCCTATATGTTGAAGAATGACTCGGGGGTTTTAGAAAGAGGTGAGGAAGATGGGAAGGTTCCAAGCAGTACATTCTCCATCTTCAATAATTTGACCGTCCACAGAGCACTTCAAACAAGAATTTACGCTTTTTATGCGTGGGCTTCTGGCACAGAGTCTCACCCTCGAACACTGCTCAAACGGAAAGTTTACCCGCATGGTTCAATCACCCCAAAAACATGGGCCTCAAACCCCATTTCCTGATACGTATTCCAGGCAGGCAAAACTTATCTTGTAGCTACTTTGATATGTATCTTAATTTTTGGACCATGTTAAGTAGCTTTTACAGCAAACAAACAGGCCAGTCAGCCTGGCAGGTCCTTGCCGGTGTTTATGCTCCACATGAGCCTCCTCCCACCCTACTTCATCTAACCCTATCAACATATCCTTCTATTCCTTTCTCCCTCATGTGTTTGTCCAGCTTCCCAAGATGTTTCTCTTGAATTCCTTATTGGATTTATTCGTGACAATGTCATAATTATGGCTCAAAATTCAGGACTTATTTTGAATTACTATAAATTCTCATTTGCACAGTTTTGTCGTGTATCAGCAAAAAAATGTCCCTCATCTCAATCTCAGCAAAATTGAAGCCATCCCTTATTTACTGCTGCCAGCCCTTACACGCTACTGGCTGAAGATCCATTCCTGGCAGCCCAAAAAGCTGAAGTTGATAGATATTTTTAGACATGGTATTAAGGGTTACAGAACCAAGGCAGGTAGATGGCATTCAGGTACAGATCAACCATGATCTATTTGAATGGCGGAACAGGCTCGAGGGGCTGAATGGCCTTCTCCTGTCCCTACATTCCCACTGTGGCTGAACCAGGCAATGCACAGCCTTCGTGCACTGCCTATTTCCATCTCCGTAACATCGCCCGTCTCTGCCCCTGCCTCAGCTCATCTGCTGCTGAAACCCTCATCCATGCCTTTGTTGCCTCTAGACTTGACTACTCCAACGCACTCCTGGCTGGCCTCCCACATTCTACCCTGCGTAAACTTGAGGTCATCCAAAACTCGCACCAAGTCTCGCTCACCCCGTCACCCCTGTGCTCGCTGACCTACATTGGCTTCTGGTTAAGCAATGCCTCGATTTCAAAATTCTCATCCTTGTTTACAAATCCCTCTATGGCCTCGCCCCACCCAATCTCTGTAATCTCCTTCAGCCTCACAACCCCCAAGACGTCTGCACTCCTCAAATTCTGCCCTCTTGAGCAACTCTGATTATAATCTCTCCACCATTGGCGGCTGTGGCTTCAGCTGCCTGGGCCCCAAGCTCCGGAACTCCCTTCCTAAACGTCTCCACCTCTCTACCTCTCTTTCCTCCTTTAAGACGCACCGTAAAACCTACCTCTTGGACCAAGCTTTTGGTTATCTGCCGTAATTTCTCCTTATGTGGCTCAGTGTTAAATATATTTGTTTTGTCTTAAAACACTCTTGTGGAGCACCTTGGGATGTTTTACTATGTTAAAGGTGCTATATAAATTGGAGTTGTTGTTCTGGTTGCTCAATCTTAGCTGACATTTATACTGAGCCACACAGTCGATGCCAAGACTGCATTTGTTTCATGTCTAGTCCAGAATATCGTCCATTTTTGTCCCTACCTTTGCTGCCCAATGCTGGTTGCCTTGGCTACATTTTTTTCAGACTCTAATTAGAATGCAAATTTGCAGTCCAGGTCCTCTCTTGCACAAAACCCCTCCCACTGTTTAACCCCGCCTTTGCCAAGCTTCCTGTCCCCTGACATTTCGACCTGAAAGTCCTTGCACTTATGTTTGAATCCCTTCACAGTCTTGTTCAATTTTACCAGAACAAATTTCTCCAACCATATGTTCTATCCCACACCTTCGGAATCAGAATTGCTGCTCTTCCCACATTCCGTCCACATCACCAAGGGAAACCAATCTTTCAGGCATTAGTTCCGTGCACTGTAGAATCACAGAAATTTACAGCACAGAAGGAGGCCCCTGGCCCATCGTATCCGTGCCAAAAAGAGCTATCCAGCCTAATCCCACTTTCCAGCTCTTGTTCTGTAGCCCTGTAGGTTACGACACTTCAAGTGCATATCCAAGTTGTAAAGTCCTGTCCCCTCAGTACAGATTCACACGAGGCATGTAGTGAAGTCAAGGTCACTCTGGACCTGCACCTTTATTTCACAGCTCTGGAATGATGCACTTGCCTGAGACCCGTCCTTATATACCTGTCTCTTGCAAGTGCACCCCTGGTGGTAAGGTATGCTGGTGGTTACAGGTCATATCTTATTACAGTCATGTATAGCATGTTAGGATACAGTTATATATAATAATGTAAGATACATGACACAAGTCCTGTTTAAATGCGATGAGGGTTTCTGCCTCTACCAACCCTTTCAGGCAGTGAGTTCCAGATCCTCACCACCCTCTGGGTGAAAAAGGCTCTCCTCAACTCCCCACTAATTTTCCTATCAATTACTTTAAGTCTTTACTTTAATAACCGCTTTAAAAAATAAACTTTGAACCAATCAATTGGTCCCCTTTCATTATAAAATGCTCTGAAAAATTCCTCTATAGTATAAATGCAGAATTTTGTCGTCCCAAATTGAGTATACCATCTCCCTTACCGTTAATGCATTGCAGTTCAATGTACTTAGTCATGAAGAGCAAACCAGTTAATCAACAGGCCTCTTTATTTTGACACATTTTTAGGCATCAGAAATTGATCATGCGTTAATGGCTTTAGAGCTGGTTCTTAGCCAGCGAAGTCTGAATTTACTGTTTTTCAGAGGCTACAAAATGGATGTTGGGATGAGGTCAAAAGCACAGCATAGCTAAAGAGCGCTAAGGTTATATGGTCAGAAAAATAAAATGAAATTATATCAGCTTTTAAAAAATAATCATTCAAGTTATGGGGCTCGGGAGTAATTTTGATCTTGTGCAATAGGGGAAAACGGGTGACAGCACGTCACAGCCCGCTCTACATCTCTCCCGAGTTTTATTTCCATTGACTTTAACAATACGACTTGCAAATATATATAGTGTCTTTCACAGCCTCAGGGCATCCCAAAGCGATTTACAGCCAATGAAGTACTTTTGGAGTGCAGTCGCTGTTGGAATGTAGGAAACGCGGCAGGCAATTTGCGCACAGCAAGCTCCCACAAAAGGAAATATGATAATGGCCAGATAATTTTGCTTTTAGTGATATTGGTTGAGGGATAAATATTAGCCAAGGTACCAGGGATAACTCACCTGCTCTATTTCGAAATAGTGCCGTGGGATCTTTTACATCTAGCTGAAAGGGCAGAGGATTTGGGTTTTGGTTCGTGGGACACTGGCACCAGTACTGGGGTAAGAGGGAGCTGTTGGGACGGGCTCCATTTAGACCGTGCTGGGACTAGGGTCCTGGTGGATTGAATAACTAGGGTCGTAGAGAGAGCTTTAAACTAATTAGTGGGGAGGGAGGGTTCAGGTGAGCGAAAGTTTAAAAAGTCAAAGAATAAGGAGAAGGCAATAGAGCAGGGTAGCACTGGGGGAAATGAAAACCAGAGCGTGACAGGAAGGGACAGAATTTAGAAACATAAAAGTGAATTAAAAAGTGGGCTCAAAGCAGGAAAAAGAATGGTTAAAAAAAAATTAAAGGCTCTTTATCTGATTGCACGCAGCACTCGAAACAAAATAGATAAGTTGATGGCACAAATAGATACAAATGGGTATTGATACATATGCTTATCACTATAATAAATCACACGTGGCCCATGCTGGAGCTGATCACCTTGTAACCTTTAGGTTTAATGTAAACTCCAAAAGTGAGCACTGCAGGGGAGCCTGCTTTCTGTAGGGAGGCAGCACGAGGTGCAGTAATGTGTGCCTCCCGGGCTTTCCCCATCTAATTGTAATTACATGGTACAGAGCATGGTTGCAAATACATAGAAACATAAAAAATAGGTGCAGGAGCAAGCCATTCAGCCCTTCTAGCCTGCACCGCCATTCAATGAGTTCATGGCTGAACATGAAACTTCAGTACCCCATTCCTGCTTTCTCGCCATAACCCTTGATCCCCCGAGTAGTAAGGACTTCATCTAACTCCCTTTTGAATATATTTCGTGAATTGGCCTCAACTACTTTCTGTGGTAGAGAATTCCACAGGTTCACCACTCTCTGGGTGAAGAAGTTTCTCCTCATCTCGGTCCTAAATGGCTTACCCCTTATCCTCAGACTGTGACCCCTGGTTCTGGACTTCCCCAACATTGGGAACATTCTTCCTGCATCTAACCTGTCTAAACCCATCAGAATTTTAAACGTTTCTATGAGGTCCCCTCTCATTCTTCTGAACTCCAGTGAATACAAGCCCAGTTGATCCAGTCTTTCTTGATAGGTCAGTCCCGCCATCCCGGGAATCAGTCTGGTGAATCTTCGCTGCACTCCCTCAATAGCAAGAATGTCCTTCCTCAAGTTAGGAGACCAAAACTGTACACAATACTCCAGATGTGGCCTCACCAAGGCCCTGTACAACTGTAGCAACACCTCCCTGCCCCTGTATTCAAATCCCCTCGCTATGAAGGCCAACATGCCATTTGCTTTCTTAACCGCCTGCTGCACCTGCATGCTAACCTTCAATGACTGATGTACCATGACACCCAGGTCTTGTTGCACCTCCCCTTTTCCTAATCTGTCACCATTCAGATAATAGTCTGTCTCTCTGTTTTTACCACCAAAGCGGATAACCTCACATTTATCCACATTATACTTCATCTGCCATGCATTTGCCCACTCACCTAACCTATCCAAGTCACTCTGCAGCCTCATAGCATCCTCCTTGCAGCTCACACTGCCACCCAACTTAGTGTCATCCGCAAATTTGGAGATATTGCATTTAATCCCCTCGTCTAAATCATTAATGTACAATGTAAACAGCTGGGGCCCCAGCACAGAACCTTGCGGCACCCCACTAGTCACTGCCTGCCATTCTGAAAAGTACCCGTTTACTCCTACTCTTTGCTTCCTGTCTGACAACCAGTTCTCAATCCATGTCAGCACACTACCCCCAATCCCATGTGCTTTAACTTTGCACATTAATCTCTTGTGTGGGACCTTGTCGAAAGCCTTCTGAAAGTCCAAATATACCACATCAACTGGTTCTCCTTTGTCCACTTTACTGGAAACATCCTCAAAAAATTCCAGAAGGTTTGTCAAGCATGATTTCCCTTTCACAAATCCATGCTGACTTGGACCTATCATGTCACCATTTTCCAGATGCACTGCTATGACATCCTTAATAATTGATTCCATCATTTTACCCACTACTGAGGTCAGGCTGACCGGTCTATAATTCCCTGTTTTCTCTCTCCCTCCTTTTTTAAAAAGTGGGGTTACATTGGCTACCCTCCACTCGATAGGAACTGATCCAGAGTCAATGGAATGTTGGAAAATGACTGTCAATGCATCCGCTATTTCCAAGGCCACCTCCTTAAGTACTCACAACACTTCCCCCCAAGTCTTAGATGCGGTTTACAGGTCAAACCTGACCGGGGGTCTGCGCTCCCTGGTCGAGTGTCTGAGTTGGACGCTGGGTGTGGGCAGTCTGACCGGCGTGTCGCTACCTTGCGGTGCTGTGGCTCTGGTCGGACTGTCCGGTGCGACGGGATCTGTCTCTTGGTGAACCGCCGGTTCTGTTGCTTGTGGTTGGAAGTCGATGTCACTGTAGTCATCCAGCGGGTCTGGATCATCGCTGAACCTCAATTTGGTTTGATCGATGTGCTTCTTACAGGTTTGGCCATTAGTGAGTCCTACCCTACTCCCCTCTTTAACTACGACAGTGCCTGTGAGCCACTTGGGGACCGTACCAAAGTTCAGCATGAAAACAGGGTCATCGACATTGATGCAATGTGTTACAGATTTGCGGTCATGATATGTACATTGCTTAAGACGGCGATTTTCGACAATCTCACTTAAAACTGGATGCACGAGGGACAACCTTGTTTTGAGGGTCATCTTCAGGAGGAGTTCGGCGTGCAATCTTGCAATGGCTTTCATCATTACAATGCCGGGGTGTGTGCTATGGAGATCCTTGACAAATAAATCTCTGCCCTTCTTGGGCAATTTCCCCACAAAATGCAGTCAGCCTGGATGGATAACTTGTCTTTGCGCCAGTGAAACGGCTTAAAATCGCCATGCATCTTTCCATGGTGACCCAGTTTCCACTTAATATACAGTTTTTCACCTGGGACAGCAGTGGATCTTGGCTGATCCAGATTCTTATCTGGCGTGCCGTGACGGGTGACCCTTCACCCTCAAAAGGCTTCCATGGTCATGACCAGTTCCGCGGGCTGCTCCGCTTCACCCTCGGTGGTGGCGAGCGGGAGCCGGCTGAGCGCATCTGCGCAGTTATCGGTGCCTGGTCTGTTGTGGATCGTGTAGTCGCAAGTGGACAGCATTAACGCCCACCTCTGAATGCGAGCTGAGGCGTTGGTATTAATGCCTTTGCTCTCAGGGAATAACGACGTGAGCGGCTTGTGGTCGGTTTCTAGTTCGAACCGCCGGTCAAGTAGGTACTGGTGCATCTTTTTTACCGCATACACACAAGCTAGGGCCTCCTTTACGACCTTGCTGTATCCCCTTACAACCTTGGAAAGACTGCAGGACGCATACGCTACAGGTTGGAGCTGACCCGACACATTCGCTTGCTGAAGCGCACACCCGATCCCGTAGGATGATGCCTCGCATGCTAAAACAAGGTGCCTACAGGGATCATACAGTGCCAGTAGTTTGTTTGAGCACAATAAGTTTCTGGCCTTCTCGAAGGCAGTTTCTTGGTTTTTACCCCAGACCCAGTCATCATCCTTATGGAGCAGTACATGTAATGGTTCAAGCAAAGTGCTCGGCCCAGGCAGAAAGTTACCAAAGTAGTTCAGTAGTCCGAGGAACGAGCGCAGCTCCGTCGTGTTGCATGGTCTCGGGGCCTTCTGGATCGCCTCCGATTTGAAGCCTGACGGTCTGATGCCATCTGCTGCAATTCTCCTTCCCCGGAATTCCACCTCTGGTGCCAAGAAGATGCATTTGGTTCGCTTCAATCTTAGACCTACTCAATTTAGCCGGTGTAGCTCTTCTTCCAGGTTAAGGAGGTGTTCATCGGTGTCGTGTCCGATGATCAAAGTATTTTTTACTCCAAAGTTAAAAATAATAAATAAACACACAACGAAATATTCAATCAGTAAGTATAATTTGATGAGAGCTTAGTTACCTCGTCAGAAATGATTATAAAGGACATAGTATGACTTTTATTTCGATTACAGAATAGACCACGCAATAATAATACTGGCCCTTCAACAGATATGATTAATACTGCATGCTTTACATTTGGGTATAGCTGCTTTCGAAACCATTATCGTCTTGGAAGATGACCATTCCCGGGACAGATTTCAGCAGGCTCTCCATGTTTCGTTGGAAGATCGCAGCCGCTGAACGGATCCCGAAGGGGCACCGGTTGTATACGAACAGCCCCTTGTGTGTGTTTATGTACGTCAGCTTCTTGGACGATTCCACCAGCTCCTGAATCATGTATGCTGAGGTGAGGTCCAATTTCGAAAACAGCTTTCCACCCGACAGGGTCGCAAACAAATCCTCCGCTTGGGTAGTGGGTACTGGTCCTGTAACAATACTCAGTTTATGGTTACTTTATAATCTCCACAGATTCTAATTGTCCCGTCGCTTTTAAGAATGGGGACAATGGGATTGGCCCAGTCATTAAATTCCACTGGCGATATGATGCCTTCGCGCTGAAGCCGATCGAGCTCGACTTCTACTTTCTCCCGCATCATGGAAGGGACCACTCTGGCCTTGTGGTGAACGGGTCTCGAGTCTGGGCTGAGGTGAATTGTCACCTTGGTCCCTGTGAAGCTGCTGATGCCAGGCCGGAACAGTGACGGAAACTTGTCGAAGACCTGCGCAAACGTGGCTTTCTCCACCGATGATAATGCTTTTACATCGCCCCATTTCCAGATAAAATTTGGTAGCCAGCTTCTGGCAAGCAGCGTGGGCCCATTACTGGGAACAATCCATAGAGGCAATTTATGCACAGAACCATCAGACAGCACATGAACCATTGCACTTACGAGGACCGGGATAATCTCTTTAGTGTAGGTGCGCAGCTTTGCGTCGATCGGGCTCAACTCGGGCCTGTGTGCCTTGTTTGCCCATAACTTCTCGAAGGCCTTCTGGCTCAGGTTCGATTGGCTCGCACCCATGTCCAGTTCCATCGGTACCGTATGCCGTTCAGTTTAACGTTCATCATAATCGGGGGACTCTTGTTGGTAAAGGTATGCACTTCATGCACATGCACCTTATGTACCTCTGCGCGATCCTCAGGATCTACACTTGACCTCCCATCCTCCGCTACGCATCGAGTTGTAGCACGTTTACACATTCGTTGGAGGTGCCCCATCATTGAGCAATTCTTGCAGACATATTGTTTGAACCTGCACTGGTTTGCCTGATGAGCCCCTCCACAGCGCCAACAGCGTGCTGATGGACTTGCATTCACAGGCACTGATCTCTCCACCTTAGTCCATTGTTGTGGTGAGTGAGTCATCTCAGATCGAACAGAGGTCGCATTAGCCCAGCTGGGGGCATTTCTCCTGTCTGCCGACGAATTTAGCTTATTCACGGTGCTTGGCCCCGGGTGATTCCGAATTTGTGAGTAGAGTAGCTTTGTTTCTTCCTCTCTAGTCATGTATGCCTGAGCAATCAGGGTGGCTTTGGCTAAGTCCAAGTTTTCCTCCGCCAGCAAGTTGCGGAAAATCCCTTCGTGCCCAATTTCCAAAACAAAGAAGTCTCTGAACATTTCTTCAAGAACTGTCCCGAATTTGCATGGCCCAGCAAGACGCCTTAGCTCAGCGATGAACGCTGCCACGTCTTGGCCTCATCCGCGCTGGTGTGTGTAGAAATGGTACCTTGCCATGAGCACACTGCGTTTCGGCTTTAGGTTATTTCGAACTAGTTCGCACAGTTCTTCGTAACTTTTCTCAGCGGGTTTCGTCGGGGCCAGTAGGTCCTTGATCAGTGCGTATGTCCGTAATCCGCAGACCATGAGGAGGATGGCCCTGCATTTGCTGGCATTCGCGGCTCCCTCTAAGTCTTTCGTGACAAAGCATTGATCCAGCCGGTCAATGAAGTCATCCCAATCTTCCCCAACGCAATATCGCTCGATGTAGTCAACAGTGGCCATAACTGCGTGTTAGTATCCTATTCTCGTTGCCAGTTGATACGTATACCTATACTATAATAAAGCACACGTGGCCCATGCTGGAGCTGATAACCTTGTGACCTTTAGATTTAATGTAAACTCCAAAAGTGAGCACTGCAGGGGAACCTGCTTTATATAGGGAGGCAGCACGAGGTGCAGTAATATGTGCCTCCCGGGCTTTCCCCATCTGTTGGCTATTACATATAATTACATGGTACAATGCATGGTACAGAGCATGGTTGCAAATACATCACAGGTATGATCTGATAGTCATTCCAGAGACGTGATTGCAAGGGGATCAAGGCTGGGGACTGAATATTAAGGGATATTTGACAATTCAGAAAGACAGACAGAAAGGAAGGATATACTTGCATTGGTGGCTGTTCAAAGAAGGTTCACTCGGATGATTCCAGAGATGCTAGGGTTGACTTGTTGTTATGTTCTGGCAGCCAGCATCTCCGGGTCGATCGCATGGGTTGAAGTCCTGACAAGGTGGGTTCATCCTCGGTTGACGGCGAAGTTGATCATGTTAGTGGGTCACTGGGATGGGGGCCAGGTCCTTTCACAGTTGTTATGTATTGTCCAGGTACATTAAATGTATGGTTACAATGGTGTGCCACAGAGGGCGCTGTGGTGGGAGACCTGAAAGTACCTGCAAGACAGAGTATAAAAGGCTGTCCATCACACCTGAGAGGCACTCTGGAATTACACAATAAAGGACGAAGGTCACAGCAGTTACTACAACACCATACTGTGTGGAGTCAGTGATTTGAGTGCTACATACATCACATTGGCGACGAGGACACGGACGAGCTTCACGCAACCATGGCTACGCTGGACTTACTAAAGGATTTTACAGTGGGTAATGATTGGGAGGCCTTTACGGAAAGGCTCGAGTACGACTTTATAGCAAACGACCTGATGGGGGACACGGACGCACTGAGAGAGAAGCGTAAGGCGATATTGCTGTCCAGTTGTGGCAATGAGGTTTACTGTCTCGTCAGGGATTTGCTGGCACCCGCGAGCGCCAAGGACAAGTCATATGAGGAGCTAATTGAACTCATTCGTGACCAACTGAAACCGAAGGAGAGCATCCTCACGGCCAGGCACAAATTCTACCACCACTTCAGACCTGAGGGCCAGGACGTCACCAAATATGCTGCGGACATCAGGAGACTCACGGCGCCTTGTGATTTTGGCACACACCTTGACGAGGCATTGCGAGACGTTTTTGTTATGGGGATTGACCATGAGGGTCTCCTTCACAAGCTGCTATCCACTGAACCGACAGTCAGCCTGCAGCAAGCCATCACCATCAGCCGGGCATTTCTGACCTCGACTTGCAGCACCAAGCAGATGATCCACAAAGGTACACCAAGGAACTGATACCTGTTCTTGGCAGAGCGGATGTGCAGGTATCTCACGGGGGTGAGACGCACAGTTTACCTTTGTGGATCATTGCAGGCGATGGGCCGACGCTACTCGGCTGGAGGTGGATGGGGAAGGTCTGTGGGAGCTGGGAAGACTTCATGCCTCCACAGACCGCTGTCCCCGGGGTTCCCAAAGAGTAGCATCGACTGAGCTGGAGGAGAAAGAAGGGCTTCGATGGGCTGCTGACGGCATACGGAAGGTTCGGTTCTGAGTGATTCTGTCTGGTGACTGCTTAGCACCCACGATAGCCGGGTCTGTAGGAAGTCTACCGTGACACGTGTGGTGCTACGTTTAGTGATTTGGGCTGCCTGCTCTGGGTTATTGTCACTGACCCTGAGGTGTAGCAAGCCCAGGATGGCCGCAATGGCCTTGAGACTTTTGGTAGTGGACTAGTGGTTCCCGTGGACCTTGGGTCATGGTATGGGGGCCCCGGATCACCGACTGTGTGTAACCGCCCTGCCTTACTTTGCAACGTTGGGATGGGTCTCCTGTCTCTGCGACAGATAGGTTGCCACATCCCGTCTAGCAGTTCACCTTTGGCAGTCGGTAACGTGGGATCCTGGCTGGTCCAGGTCCTAAGCTGGGAGGCCATTACAGTTGACCCCTCGCTTTCTAGCACTTCCACAACCGTGGGTGGGTCTGCAGGCTGCGCTATTACCACCCCGGTGGTGGGCAACGGTAGCCAACTGAGGGCGTCAGTGTTATTATCAATATCTGGCCCGTGGCGGATCATGTTGCAGTGCACAGACAGAGTTAGACATTCTCGAAACAATGCATCGATAATGGTGCCTCTGCTCTCCTAAACTTGTGGAATGGGCAGCTTGTCTGACTCGAGCACATATTGGGACACTCTTTGGTACGTATCTTTAGTCTCGTAAATACAGGCTGCTGTCTTGTTTAACTTATTTAATACATGTTCAATCGTTTGGGGCTTACTCGCTACTTTTGCTTGCTGCACAACACCCCCGACCCCATGCGGCAACATATCACTTGCTCCGAATACTTTGTTAGATACATATACAACTGCTTGGGGTTCGCCCGCTACTTTGACTTGCTTTACAACACACCCGATCCTGTGTGATAACACATCACTTGTTGCAAGTACTTTGTCAGATACATATACGACCGGTTGGTGTTCGCCTGCTACTTTGGCTTGTTGTAAGGTCCCCCCGACCCCATGTAATAGTACATCATTGACCGCGAAGGACCACTCACGTGGGTTACATAACGCAAACAACTTATTGGAATGTGATGGGTTCCTGACCTTCTCAGCGGCCGCTCCTTTACCTTTGCCCTAAACCCAGTCATCTTCCTTGCTGGGCAACACATTACTCCATTCCGTTTCAGCAATCTCCCGTGGTCTGGACGTTCTCTCGTCCCGTGGTCTGGACGCGCTCTCGTCCCGTGGTCTGGACGCTCTCTCATCCCGTGGTCTGGACGCATCTTCATCCCGTGATCTGGATGCACCTTCGTTCTGTGGTCTGGACGCTCTCTCGTCCCATGGTCTGGAAGCACTCTCGTCCCGTGGTCTGGACGCTCTCTCATCCCGTGGTCTGGACGCACCTTCATTCCGTGATCTGGATGCACCTTCGTTCTGTAGTCTGGACGCTCTCTCGTCCCATGGTCTGGAAGCACTCTCGTCCTGTGGTCTGGACGCACTTTTGTCCCGTGGTCTGGACGCCCTCTCGTCCGTGTCCATGATGCCGACTGCCGTGATCTTCCTCCCCAGGGACTCTGCCTCTGGCATCAGGGAAATGCATTCGGATCGTTTCAGCCAGAGTCCCACTCCGCATGGTTGACCTGGAGCCTCTTCCATCGCTGCGAAGCGGTCATCGGCTTCAGGTGGTGGGTACCGTGCCTGTACCGCTGCTCGGTTGAACTTTACCTCCTCGTAGTCGTGATGAACGGCCTGTGTCTTGGGGATCCACAAATGGATCTGCACTTTGATGCCTAGTTCAGCTGAAGGTGGGGGTTTGCTCGGCCTTTGAGAAGGGGAGACGTCGTTCGCCGGAGAAGATATGCAATTCCATCGAATCTTCCCCATCCACCTCCTGCCAAGCAGCGTTGGCCCATCACCTGAAACAATCCACAGTGGTAAATCGTGCACTGTTCCCACATGGAATACTCTTATGTCCACACTACCAATAACTGGTATCAGTTCCTTGATGTAGGTGCGCAGATTTGCCTGAATCAGGATCAGCTCGGGTCGCTGTGCTTCATCGCCCCACAGCCTCTCGAAAGCCTTCTGGCTCATAATTGATTGACTCGCCCCCGTGTCTAGTGCCATGGAGACTGGAGTGCCATTAAGTTCAACTTTTAACATTATTGGAGGGCTTTTGGTGGTGAAGGTGTATATCCCATATACTTCCTCTTCATCCTCAGGTTCAGTTGCCTCTCCTGCTCGTTCATCGTGATCCTCGCTGGAACGGTCGTCCTCTCCTGACTCTGCCACGTGGTGAATCAGAGATCGTTTGCACATTCGCTGGAGGTGCCCCATTGTTCCACAGCCCTTGCACACATGGGGCTTGAATCGACATTGATGAGCTCTATGGCTGCCCCCGCAGCGCCAACATGGTGCTAATGGATACGCATTCACACCCCACGACGGACTCTGAGTCACTCTAGACCTAGGTCTGGCCTCTGCACTCGTGTGGGCCCTGCCCTGTGCCAGTCTGCCTGATGAAAACACTATTCTGTGCAGAGTACGTGCCGGTGAGCTTCGATTCTGTGAAGATATCTGTTTCGTGTTATCGCTCGTGGATATGAAGGCTTGGGCTAGCGTGGTGGCCTTGCTCAGGTCTTGGGATTCGGCAGACAGCAGTTTGCGAAGAATGACCTCGTGGCCAATTCCAAGCATGAAAAAGTCCCGCAACATTTCGCCCAAGGATCCTGCAAATTCGCACTGCCCCGCAAGATGTCTTAGGTCGGCGACAAAACTTGCCACGTTCTGGCCCTCGGAGCGATGATGCTCTCCTTTGGCTTGAGGTGTTCCCTAGCCAGCGTACACAGCTCTGCGTAAGATTTGTCCGTTGGTTTGACTGGTGCCAGCAAATTATTAAGGAGGCCATATGCCGATGACCCACATACGGTGAGGAGAATCGCCCTGCACTTGATCGCTGTTTCAGCCGTGTCCAATTCGTTGGCAACAAAGTACTGGTCAAGGCGCTCAACGAAAGCTTCCCAATCATCACCCCCAACAAATTTCTCAAGAATACCAACGGCAGCTATTACCACGTGAAAGTTCGTGATCCGTTACCAATTTGTTATGTTCAGAATAAATCCACAGGACTGTATCGCAAGCTCAAACTGTTGTGACCTTGGTCTTTTTATTCAGACTCCAGACTGGGGAAGCAGCATGGTGAGTCACCTTTTATACCTGCTTGCCCCAGGGAGCACAGGTGACCCTTAGGTCTCCCACAGGTGTGCCCTCTAGTGGAAAGTCTTATATTTTGGTAAGGTTTATATACATACATAACACTTATGAAGATAGGTTGAGTAGGTTGGGCCTATACTCATTGGAGTTCAGAAGAATGAGAGGTGATCTTATCGAAACATATATGATAAAGAGGGGGCTCGACAAGGTGGATGCAGCGAGGATATTTCCACTCATAGGGGAAATTAAACTAAAGGGCATAGTCTCAGAATAAGGGGCCGCCCATTTAAAACTGAAATGAGGAGGAAATTCTTCTCTCAGAGGGTTGTAAATCTGTGGAATTCTCTGCCCCAGAGAGCTGTGGAGGCTGGGTCATTGAATATATTTAAGGTGGAGATAGACAGATTTTTGAGCGATAAGTGAATAAAGGGTTACTGGGAGTGGGCAGGGAATTGGAACTGAGTCCATGATCAGATCAGCCATGAATGATGGAGCAGCTTGAGGGGTCAAATGGCCTAATCCTGCAGCTATTTCTTATGTTCTGATGTTCTTATGTAGGATGGTTTAACGTCTCATTCCAAAGTTGGCACCCCTGACAATGCAGCACTCTGGGAGTGTCAGCCTAGATTTTGTATTCAAGTCTCTGGTGGCCATGCCTTCTGTTGCCTTGGCCCCAACCTCTGGAACTCCCTCCCTAATTCTCTCCGCCTCTCTATCTCTCTTTCCTCCTTCAAGAAACTCCTTAAAACCTACCTCGTTGACCTGCTATAATTTCTTCCTTATGTGGCTCAGTGTCAAATTTTTTCTCATAATACACATGTGAAGGGACTACCTTAAAGGCGCTATATAAATACAAGTTGTTGTTGTTGTTGTAATGGTGGGCCTTCCTGAACCGCAGCAGGCCGTGTGGTGATGATGCTCCCACAATGGTGTTAAGCAGGGACTTCTAGGATGCTGAGCCAGCGTTGATGAAGGAACAGTGATATAAGTTTGTCAGAATATTTTTGGAACTTGGAGGGCAGCCTGGAGATAGTGGTGTTGCTAGGACAACGCTGCTCTCGTCCTTCTCAGTGGCAGTGGTTGATTCCAAACTCTGTGGAGCAGAGGGAGTCACATTGGGTTATAGAAATTGTGGTCGGAGGCTTCCCGCGGGCGGATGCCTCTGACACTGCAAAAGAAAAATCTACGAATTTACCTGGCGGTTCGCGAGGTACGGACATTCGCAAGCGCCCCTGGGATCACATGGGCTGGCCCAACCAATCAAAGAAGGGAATCCCCAATCATACTTATGGGGTTTCCGTTTGACCAGAATCACCATAAGTATAAACGGGAATCACTTACAAAATACACAAACGCATGAAATAATTGTTTTTCAAGTTACATATTTAAAATGTATTAAAATGCCATTTTATTAAATATGTTAAACAAAAAGTGAATTTTTTGAAATGTATTTAAATATGTCTATCCAAATAATGGGTTATGCAGAGAGATGTAGATGAGAAAAGACGGGAGATGGCACGAGTGGAGCAGAGACTAGTTGGGCCGATTTGACTGTTTCTGTGTCGTATATACCATGTAATCCGATTTAAAAAATAAACTTACCTTATCAGACAGGGTTTTATTGTATCAATGAGCGATAACATTTTAGTTTTCTATTTCTTTAAACTCTTATACTGGTAAAAGCATGCCAGGAGTAAGACTTTCAAGAGCATTCACTGGACAGAAACCCAACTCCTCACCAGCGAATGCCCTTTGCTTTCGGATTCGAACGATCTGTCAAGAGGATTCCTGACAGCTCGCATATTTCGGGTTTCAGCGCATGTGCAGTGCATGGCTAAACCCAGAGCTCGCGGAGCCCCCACAGGCGCGTGCACACCTCATACACGCACTCGTAGGGGCTGCAAATTCAGCCCCGTTGCTTCTAATGTCAGCCTCAACAAAAGTCCTGTTAATTTTCTAACTTGACCTCTACTTATGCCCTCATAGTCTAAGTTAAGTCACCCACATTCCTCAGCATTTTACAAACCTCGACAGTATCATGTTTATTCATCTTTTCTCCAACAAAACAAGTTGTGAATCTCTCTTCTTGACTTAAAGCACTAAATTCTATAATTGCTGATGTTGCACTTCTCTGAAGGCTCCCAGCACGTTGATATCCTTTGTTGGAGAGGTGCCCACACCTGCGTATAATATTGCAAACACGGCCTTACCAATAAAGAAAGAAAGAAAGACTTGGATTTATATAGCGCCTTTCACAACCACCGGACGTCTCGAAGCGCTTTACAGCCAATGAAGTACTGTTGGATTGCAGTCACTGTTGTAATGTAGCCAAGCAAGCTTCCACAACCAGCAATGTGATAATAACCAGGTAATCTGTTTTCTGTCATGTCGATTGAGGGATAAACATTGGCCAGGGCACCAGGGATAATTCCCCTGTTCTTAGAAACATAGAAACATAGAAAATAGGTGCAGGAGTAGGCCAGTCGGTCCTTCGAGCCTGCACCACCATTCAATAAGATCACGGTTGATCATCACCTCAGTATCCCTTTCCCGCTTTCTCTCCATACCCCTTGATCCCTTTAGCTGTCAGGGCCATATCTAACTCCCTCTTGAATATATCCAACGAACTGGCATCAACAACTCTCTGCGGTAGAGAATTCCACAGGTTAACAACACTCTGAGTGAAGAAGTTTCTCCTCATCTCAGTCCTAAATGGCTTACCCCTTATCCTTAGACTATGTCCCCTAGTTCTGGACTTCCCCAACATCGGAAACATTCTTCCTGCATCTAATCTGTCCAGTCCCGTCAGGATTTTATATGTTTCTATGAGATCCCCTTTCATCCTTCTAAAATACAGGCCCAGTTGATCCAGTCTCTCCTCATATGTCAGTCCTGCCCTCCCGGGAATCAGTCTGGTGAACCTTCGCCGCACTCCCTCAATAGCAAGAATGTCCTTCCTCAGATTAGGAGACCAAAACTGAATACAATATTCCAGGTGATGCTTCACCAAGGCCCTGTACAACTGCAGTAAGACCTCTCTACTCCTATACACTAATCCACTAGCTATGAAGGCCAACATGCCTTGTGGAGTCCAGAACCATGGGTCACAGTCTAAGGATAAGGAGTAAGCCAATTAGGACTGAGATGAGGAGAAACTTCTTCACTCAGAGAATTGTGAAACTGTGGAATTCTCTTCCGCAGAGAGATGTTGATGCCAGTTTGTTAAATATATTCAAGAGAGAGTTGGATATGGCCCTTACGGCTAAAGGGAACAAGGAGTATGGAGAAAAAGCAGGAAAGGAGTACTGAGGTGAAGGATCAGCCATGATCTTATTGAATGGTGGTGCAGGCTCAAAGGGCCGAATGGCCTACTCCTGCACCTATTTTCTATGTTTCTATGTTCTATGTTTCTATGTTTCAATTTGCCTTCTTCACTGCCTGCTGTACCTGCATGCCAACTTTCAATGACTGATGTACCATGACACCCAGGTCTCGTTGCACCCCCCTTTTCCTAATCTGCCGCCAATCAAATAATACTCTGCCTTCGTGTTTTTGACACCAAAGTGGATAACCTCACATTTATCTACATTATACTGCATCTGCCATGCAGTTGCCCATTCATCTATCCTGTCCAAGTCACCCTGCAGCCTCTTAGCATCCTCCTCACTCCTCATACTGCCACCCAGCTTAGTGTCATCTGCAAACTTGGAGATATTAACCCAATTCCTTCATCTAAATCATTAATGTATATTGTAAATAGCTGGGGTCCCAGCACTGAGCCCTGCGGCACCCCACTAGTCACTGCATGCCATTCTGAAAAGGACCTGTTTATCCCAACTCTCTGCTTCCTGTCTGCCAACCAGTTCTCTATCCACATCGATACATTACCACCAATACCATGTGCTTTAATTTTGCACACCAATCTCTTGTGTGGGACCTTATCAAAAGCCTTTTGAAAGTCCAATTACACCACATCCACTGGTTCTCTACTTGTCCACTCTACTAGTTACATCCTCAAAAAATTCTAGAAGATTTGTCAAGCATGATTTCCCTTTCATAAATCCATGCTGACTTGGATCGATCCTGTCACCGCTTTCCAAATGCGCTGCTATTTCATCTTTAATAATTGATTCCAACATTTTCCCCACTACTGATGTCAGGCTCACCGGTCTATAATTCCCCATTTTCTCTCTCCCTCCTTTCTTAAAAAGTCGTGTTAGCTACCCTCCAGTCCATAGGAACTGATTCAGAGTCAATAGACTGCTGGAAAATGATCACCAATGCATCCACTATTTCTAGGGCCACTTCCTTAAGTACTCTGGGATGCAGACTATCAGGCCCTGGGGATTTATTGGCCTTCAATCCTATCAATTTCCCTAACAATTTCCTGACTAATAAGGATTTCCTTCAGTTCCTCCTTCTCACTAGACCCTTGGTCCCCTAGTATTTCCGGAAGATTATTTGTGTCTTCCTTCGTGAAGACAGAACCAAAGTATGTGTTCAATTGGTCTGCCATTTCTTTGTTCCCCATTATAAATTCACCTGATTCTGACTGCAAGGAACCGACATTTGTCTTCACTAATCTTTTTCTCTTCACATATCTATCGAACTTTTGCAGTCAGTTTTTATGTTCCCAGCAATCTTCCTCTCATACTCTATTTTCCCCCTCCTAATTAAACCCTTTGTCCTCCTCTGCTGAATTCTAAATTTCTCCCAGTCCTCAGGTTTGCTGCTTTTTCTGGCCAATTTACATGCCTTTTCCTTAGATTTAATACTGTCCTTAATTTCCCTTGTTAACCACGTTTGAGCCACCTTCCCCGTTTTATTTTTACTCCAGACCGGGATGTACAATTGTTGAAGTTCATCCATGTGATCTTTAAATGTTTGCCATTGCCTATCCACCGTCAACCCTTTAAATATCGTTCACCAGTCTATTTTAGCCAATTCACGTTTCATACCATCGAAGTTACCTTTCCCGAAGTTCAGGACCCTTGTCTCACTGTTTCACTCTCCATCTTAATAATGAATTCTACCATATTATGGTCACTCTTCCCCAAGGGGCCTCGCACAACAAGATTGCTAATTAGTCCTTGCTCATTACACATCACCTAGGATGGCCAGTCCTCGAGTTGGTTCCTCGACATATTGGTCTTGAAAACCATCCCTAATACACTCCAGGAAATCCTCCTCCATCGTATTGCTACCAGTTTGGTTAGCCCAATCTATATGTAAATTAAAGTCGCCTATGATAACTGCTGTACCCTTATTGCATGCATCCCTAATTTCTTGTTTGATGTTGTCCTCAACCTCAATACTGCTGTTTGGTGGTCTGTACACAACTCTCACTCGCGTTTTCTGCTCTTTGGTATTCCACAGCTCTACCCAAACAGATTCCACATCATCCAAGCAAATGTCCTTCCTTACTATTGCATTAATTTCCTCTTTAACCAGCAATGCTTCCCCACTCCTTTTCTTTTCTGTCTATCCTTCCTTCTTCGAATTAGTGCCATGGGATCTTTTACATCCACTTATGAGAGTAGACTAAACCTTAAGCTTATGGTCTCATCTGAAAGACAGCACCTCCAACAATGCAGCACTCCACTGGAGTGTCAGCCTAGATTTTTTGTGCTTAAGGTCCCTGGCGTGGGATTTGTACCTACAACTTTCTGACTCAACGACAAGAGTGCTACCCGCAGAACCAAAGCTGACACTGATCTGAAGCTAGTTTAGAATAACTCAATTTACCTTGTAGTCAAATATCCTTGAGAGGAATAACATATATAAATAATACCAGAATCGGACATCCCATTTTGGCTTGTGGAAGCCAGTCTGCATTGTGCTAAAACTGGTCTGTGCAGCCTTTGAAACATTGCCTGCTTTTTGTTGTCTCCATGTCTGGACCTGGGCCATCAAAATGTTGGCTCCTAAAATCTACAGGTCTTTTTTTTTCTCTCTATTTTATCATCCTTGTTTAGAGGCAGTGCCTTATGTTGGCACACAATCCCATTGGTGCTGGCAGGACTTTGCCCAACTAGCTGTTATTTATGTATGATCTGAATTCAGCAGGTGATTCAATCCAGGGAGAGGTGGGAGTAACATAATGAAGCTCCTATCTCTCTTCACTCAGCACCCACAAGGCTTGTTTTCAATGTGCCACTGGTTGACAATGTGCAGCCAGAGCCTGGGCCAATTCTTCCCATCTCTGGAGCAGTGACACTGGAATAGTTCATTCAGTCGAGTACAGAGATCGAACTCAAGTCCCTTCCTTATTTGTACGGCTCCTTATCAGACCACAGAGTGGGTCCATTTTAGCTCAAAGCTCTCAAAATAATCTCCCATCCCCCCATCCTTGCATCTATCTGCTTCTTAAGTAATCCCTGGGCTTCTCCACTACTCAGAAATCCAATCTATGTGTTGATTAATCTTTGTTAATGACTTCCTTACATCAATTACTAAATTTGGTCATTAGAACCTTTCATTGTTTCCTTGAGGTTTCACATAACCTCTCAGAGCTGTCTGTTTATTCCAAGTTTTCTCTTATTTGGGCAAGTGTGAGTGGCTCAGTGGGTAGCACACTCACCTCTGAGTCAGAAGGTTGTGTATTCTAGTCCAACTCCAGGGACTTGAACACAAAAACTAATACAGGTTGACACTCTAGTAGAGTGCTGCACTGTCAGAGCAGCTGTCTTTCAGATGAACCTTTTAACCGAGGCCCCGTCGCCTTGTAAAAGATCCCAGGGCACTATTTTGAAAAAGAGCAGCAGAGTTATCCCCGGTGTGCTGGCCAATGTCTATCCCTCAATCAACAGAACAAAAAAACTGATTATTTGGTCATTTTCACATTGCTGTTTGTGGGAGCTTGCTGTGCGCAAATTGGCTGCTGCATTTTCCACATTGCAACAGTGACTACATTCCAAAAAGTACTTCATTGGCTATAAAGCGCTTTGAGATGTCCAGTGGTTGTGAAAGGCACTATATTAATGTAAGTCTTTCAATTCTCCTTTATGGGGGCAATTGCTTTCAGCTTGAAGACTGGCGTAGGAATAATGGACCTTTGTTCATGTCTTTTATATGGCAGGCGAACTTTATGGGGGAGGAGGTAGGGAGGTGGACTAAAGGAACTTGATTCTCCCTGTCCTCAAATTCCGTCCTCCTGAGCATTCCTGATTAGAATCGCTCAACCATTGGTGGCCGTGCCTTCAGATGCCCAGGCCCCAAGCTCTGGAACTCCCTGCCTAACCCTCTCAGCCTCGCTACCTCTCTTTCCTTCTTCAAGATGCTCCTTTAGACCTACCTCTGTGACCAAGCTTTTGGACACCTGCCCTAATTTCTCCTTATGCAGCTCGGTATCAAATCTTTTATCTTATAATACTCCTGTGAAGTGCCTGGGGACGTTTCATTACGTTACAGATGCTATATAAATACAAGTTGTTGTTGTCCACATTGTGATGAGCTGTCCGATGTAACAACCCTGACTGACAGCAGAAACCGTGCAGGAACCAAGATAAATAACAAACAAAAAAATAAGCTTGGACTCAGAGTTTCTACAGCAACAACAGCAACTTAGATTTGTATAACCTATTTAATGTTGTAAAACATCACAAGGCACTTCACGAGGAGCGTTATCAACAAAATTTGACACTGAGCCACAAAAGGAGATATTATGACACATGACCAAAACCTTGGTCAGAGATTTGGTTTTAAGGAGGGTCTTAAAGGAGGAGAGAGTGAACGAGAGGTGCAGAGGTTTAGGGAGGGAATTTCAATGCTTAGGGCCTCGGCAGCTGAAGGCACGGCCGCCAAAGGTGGAGCGATGAAAATCGAGGATGCACAAGAGGCCAGAATTGGAGGAGCCCAGAGATCTTATAAGAACAGTTTTGGTCTCCTAATCTGAGGAAGGACATTCTTGCTATTGAGGGAGTGCAGCGAAGGTTCACCAGACTGATTCCCGGGATGGCAGGACTGACATATGAAGAAAGACTGGATCGACTGGGATTGGACAGGTTAGATGCAGGAAGAATGTTCCCGATGTTGGGGAAGTCCAAAACTAGGGGACATAGTCTAAGGATAAAGGGTAAGCCATTTAGGACCGAGATGAGGAGAAACTTCTTCACTCAGAGAGTTGTGGGCATGTGGAATTCTCTACCACAGAAAATTGTTGGGGCCAGTTTGTTAGATATATTCAAAAGAGAGTTAGATGTGGCCCTCATGGCTAAAGGGATCAAGAGGTATGGAGAGAAAGCAGGAATGGGGTACTGAAATGAATTATCAGCCATGATCATATTGAATGGTGGTGCAGGCTTGACGGGCCAAATGACCTACTCCTGCATCTATTTTCTATGTTTCTATGTTTCTATGTTAACATAAGAAATAGGAGCAGGAGTAGGCCATTTGGCCCCTCGAGCCTGCTCCGCCATTCAATAAGATCATGGCTGATCTGATCTTGGCCTCAACTCCACTTCCCCGCCCGCTCACCAAACCCTTTGCTCCCTTATCATTCAAAAATCTGTCTATCTCCAGCTTAGATACATTCAGTGACCCAATTGTCACAGCTCTCTGGGGTAGAGAATTCCAAAGATTCACAACCCTCAGAGGATTGTAGTGCTGCAGTAGGTTACAGAGATATGTGGGTGGGTGGGCAGGGGCGCGTGCGAGGCCATGGAAGGATTTGAAAAACACGATGAGCATTTTTAAATCAAAGCGTTGGCCGGACCGGGAGCCAATGTCGGCCAGCGAGCATGGGAGCGATGGTCAAATGGGATTTGTTGTCCGTTAGGACACGGGCAGCAGAGTTTTGGATGAGCTCAAGTTTTCGGAGGTCGGGCGGTGGGAGGCCCGACCGGGAGAGCGTTGGAATAGTCGAGGTAAAAAAGGCAGGATGGAATGTGTTGGCAGCAGTCAGTACATCGGTTATAGCCTGAGCAATGGGACAATTGGTGCAACGGTTAGGTGCGTGGTGCTGCAGTAACTTGCTAAAAATAAGATGCACCAAGCATCTTTGCCACCGTAAAAGAAACCTATGCTTCTATCATAGTGTACCGAAACAGCGCATTAATAAAAAAATGTATTGTGGTTCTCCGTGATATAAATTTGAAACAAAATAGATTAACGGTGGACCAGTTATCCTTCATCCTGGCGACAGGTCCCAGCACTATCGCACGATGACATACTGAATTCAATGCCTCTGGCAATCAATATACAATCTCCTCTGCGCTAAAAACCTGTTTACTTGGAAATTTCCCAGGATATGAATAATGAGCAGTTTATCGGAAGCAGAGCAATAATTTTCATAAAGCACCAATAGATCATGAAATGTGATGAAGCACATTCATTTCTTCAGTTCAGTCAACGAGTAGTGCATTCTCGCGCAGCCCCCGCCCAACATCCGCGCCCCCGCCCCCACCCCCTCCTCGGAAAAACAAACTGTCTCATGGCTCTTCGGTTCAATCCCAGCCTCAATATTTCATCCGTATGCTGAGCCAGAGCACTTTCTGAGAAAACTGCTGCTGATGTCCCGACGTTGAACAAGACGATCGCCACAGTGATAGCAGTTGGGCAGCCACGAGAGTTGGCCAACACCACAGAAGGGAAAAATAATCAGTCGGGCATCCCAGTCACTATTCAGTGATTCCCTGACCCCCCTACCCCTCCGGTAAGTGTGTACATGTGAGGATAGGATGGGATCGAGCCACAAGAAGAAATGACCTCAGAATGAACAATTTGCATACAACAACGTCTCACAATCAGTCGTGCGATTTCAAAATTCTCATCCTTGTTTTCAAATCCCTGCATGGCCTCCCCCTTCCCTACCTCTGTAATCTCCTCCAGCCCCACAACCCCCCGAGATGTCTGCATTCCTCTAATTCTGTCCTCTTGAGCATCCCTGATTATAATCGCTCAACCATTGGTAGCCGTGCCTCCAGTTGCCGGGCCCCAAGCTCTGGAACTCCCTGCCTAAACCTCTCTACCACTCTTTCCTCCCTCAACATGCTCCTTAAAGCCTACCCCTTTGACCAAGCTTTCGGTCACGTGCGCTAATTTCAACTTAGGTGGCTCGGTGTCAAATTTTTTATCTCATAACATTCCTGTGAATCGCCTTGGGACGTTTCACTACGTTAAAGGCACTATATAAATACAAGTTGCTTTTGTTGTTGTTGATGCTTGAAGGATAACTATTGGCCAGGGCACTTTCTCCCCTGTAATTTTTCGAATCGTACCACCTAAGGACTCGGGATAACATCTTATCCGAAGGACAGCGCTCCCTCAGTACCACACTGAAGCGTCAGCATAGATTTTGTGCCTTGGAGTAGGACTATGAGCCCGCAACCTTCTGACTCAGAGGCTACCCACTGAGCCACAGCTGACACAATTAGGCTGACCTGGGATATTCTCTGGAGTTGACGGCCAGAGTCCCACCCTGCTCGTTTAATGCCGACGTTCCTGCATTGGTTGCCACAGTATCGGGGCCCTCGCGACACCACTTGACATGCTTCTGCGAAACAAATATGCTGTCAGTCACAGGAGGTTATCAGTTTGTTCACAGTAACTCATAACGACACTGAAAGCAATTCACCCTTCTCAGAATATAGCACGCGGCCTGACAGATTACCGAGTCTGCTGATTGCCAGGCCCAACAGGCGTCAGGTTGCTCTCAAGGCCTTGTCACTGGCTTCTGAAATTCCCAGGAGTGTTACATCCCGTTTGAAGTTTACATTCCCCAAACAGATTTAAAACAGCCCCTTGTCTCACAGCTGCCATGAGGTGAATGACAAAAAAAAATCACACTTCTTCGGAAGTGATCATGAATTTTAACTTGTAGGCAATGGGTTTAAATCCAAGCCCAGAGTGATAGAATGAAAAGAAAGTACTTTCAGTTGATGTGACTGCCACTGATTTGCTGTTGGACAGCGCTGGAGATAAATGATCCGACTCTAAACTCAATGGCGGCATGGAGGTGCAACCTGCTGTTGGGAAAGCGAGCACCTCCTGTGACCCGTCAAGACATGAAGGAGGGGCGGGTTTCCGCTGGTTTATCGCCCAGATTCCGGAGCAATCCGGGCGGAATCGGCCGAACTAGCGCAAAAAATCGGGGACTTTAAAACGTGAGTTGCATCCCCCCACCCCACAACCCCCCAACCACCCCCCCACCCCCCTTACCCCCCCCACCCACAACCCCCCCACCCCATAAACCCCACCCGTGCCCCCCTCCCAACCCCCCCCCCGCCTGCTCCCCCCACACCCAACCACTCCACCACCCCCCTTACCCCCACCCCTTACCCCCCCACCCCACAACCCCCCCCACCCCCCCCAATCCCCACACCTCACCCCCCCATGCCCCACTCCCCCCCACACCCCTCTCCAGAAGCCTGAGAACAAAAATCTCAGCTGACACGCCCATTGCACTACAGAAGGGGGTCTTCCTGATGAGACGCTAAACCGAAGCCCAGTTCTACCCGATCAATTGGTCCTAAAATAATCCCATCGCACATTTTTGAAGAAGAGCATAGGAGTTTTCCCAATGTTCTGGCCAATATTAATACCACTACAATAGAGGCTCCAGTCATTATCTCATCACTGTTTTTGAGATCATAGAATCATAGAAATTTACAACACGGAAGGAGGCCATTTCGGCCAACAAGAGGCTATCCAGCCTAATCCCATTTTCCAGCTCTAGATCCGTAGCCCTGTAGGTCACAGCACTTCAAGTGCACATCCAAGTGCTTTTTAAATGCGATGAGGGTTTCTGCCTCTACCACCCTTTCAAACAGTGAGTTCCAGATCCTCACAACCCTCTGGGTGAAAAAATTTCCCCTCAAATCCCCTCTAAAACTTCTTCGAATTACTTTAAATTTATGCCCCCTGGACGTTGACCCCTCTGCTAAGGGAAATATGCTCTTTCTATCCACTATATCTAGACACCTCATAATTTTATATATCTCAATGAGGTCTCCCCTCAGTTTCCTCTGTTCCAAGGAAAACAACACAGCCTATCCAATCTGTCCTCATAGCTAAGATTCTCCACTCCCAGCAACATCCTCCTAAATCTCCTCTGTACCCTTTCCAGTGCAATCATATCCTTTCTGTAATGCGGTGATCAGAAATGCACTCAGTACTCCAGCTGTGGCCTAACTAGTGTTTTATACAGTTGAAGCATAACCCCCATGCTCTTATATTCTAAGCCTCGGCTAATAAAGGCAAGCATTCCGTATGCCTACATAACCACCTTATCTACCTGGCCTGCTACCTTCAGGGATCTGTGGACATGCACTCCAAGGTCTCTTTGTTCCTCTATACTTCTCAGTGTCCTAACATTTAATGTGTGTTCCCTTTCCTTGTTAGCACTCCCCAAATGCATTACCTCACACTTCTCCAGATTAAATTCAATTTGCCACTGTTCTGCCCACCTGACCAATTGATTGATAGCTTCATGCAGTCTATAACTTTCTTCTTCATTATCAACCACTCAGCCTATTTTAGTATCATCTACAAACGTCTTAATCAAGTCTAGATCATTGATGTATATTACAAAAAGCAAGGGACCTAGTACTGAGCCCTGTGGAACCCCACTGGAAACAGCCTTCCAGTCACAAAAACACCCATCAACCATTACCCTCTGCTTCCTGCCTTTGAGCCAATTTTGGATCCAACTTGCCACTTTGCCCTGGATCCCATGGGCTTTTACTTTCATGATCAGTGTCCATTCTTAAACACATTAGCTGTCCTCAAGTCCTCTGGCATCATACCTGAAACCAGAGAGGATTGGAAAATGATGGTCAAAGCCTCTGCTATTTCCTCTTTTGTTTCGCTTAACAGCCTGGGATACATTTCATCCGGGCCTGGGAACTTATCCACTTTCAAAGCTGCTAAGCCCTTTAATACCTCCTCTCTCACTATATTTATTTCACACTCCTCCTCCCCGATAGCAGTGTCTGCATCGCCCCTCTCCTTTATGAAAACAGATGCAAAATATTCATTAAGAACCATACCCACATCTCCCACCTCCACACACATGATCTCTAATAGGCCCCATCCTTTCTTTAGTTATCCTCTTGTTCTTAATATATTTATAAAACATCTTTGAGTTTTCCTTGATTTTACTTGCCAGAATTTTTCATGCTCTCTCTTTACTTTCCTAATATACTTTTTAATTTCACCTGCACTTTCGATACTCCTCTAGAGATTCTGCAGTATTTAGCCCTCAGTATCTGTCATAAGCCTCCCTTTTTCTCTTTGTCCTCCCCTGTATATCCTTAGACTTCTAGGGCTCTAGATTTGTTAGTCCCACCCTTTTTCTTTAAGGTCGCATATTGGTCTGAACCCTCCGGATCTCCTCCTTGAATGCCTCCCACTGCTCCAACACTGATTTACCTTCAAGTAGCTGTTTCCAGTCCACTATGGCAAAACCACCTCCCAGCTTAGCAAAGTTGGGATCTTGCTGTGCACAGATTGGCTGCTATGTTGCCCTACCTTACAACAGTGAATGCACTTCAAAAGTACCTCATTGGCTGTAAGGAGCTTTGGGACATCTTGAGGTCACAAAAGGAGGTATTATACATACAATTTCTTTCTTTTTAAATGTCTAACTGGTGCAGAGGAACAGAGGGAACTGGGTGTACAAATAAATAAATCACTGAAAGAAGTGACGCAGGTTAAAAAGGCCATTAAAAAAAAAGCGCTGGGGTTCATTTCTGGAGAGATAGAATTGAAAAGCAAGAAGTTACGTTAAACCTGTATTGAATATTGGTTAGACCACATGGAGTACTGTGAACAGTTCTGATACCGATGTTCTAAAAAGGATAAAGAGGCACTGGTGCACAAAAGATAAATTAGAATGATACCAGAACTGAGCGGTTTTATCTATCAGGAATGATTGAACAGGCTGGGGCTCTTTCTCTAGAACAGACTGAGGGGTGACCTGATAGAATTCTTTAAAATTATGAAAGGATTTGTTAGGGTAAACAATGAGAAGACGTTTCCACTTGCGGGCGAGACCAGAGCTCGGGGCCATAAATGTAAGGTAGCCATTAATAAATCCAATAGGGAATTCAGGAGAAACTTCTTTACCCAGAGCGTGGTGAGAATGTGGAACTCGCTACCACAGGGAGCAGTTGAGGTGAATAGCATAGATGCATTTAAGGGGAAGCTAGATCATGAGAAAGAAGAAGAAAAGACTTGGATTTATATAGCGCCTTTCACGACCACCAGACATCTCAAAGCGCTTTACAGCCAATGAAGTACTTTTGCTGTGTAGTTACTGTTATGTTCAGAATAAATCCACAGGACTGTATCGCAAGCTCAAACTGTTGTGACCTTGGTCTCTTTATTCAGACGCCAGAGAGGGGAAGCAGCATGGTGAATCACCTTTTATACCTGCTTGCCCCAGGGTGCACAGGTGTGCCCCCTAGTGGCAAGTCTTATATTTTGGTAAGGTTTACATACATCCATAACAGTTACTGTTGTAATGTAGGAAATATGGCAGCCAATTTGTGCACAAGCAAGCTCCCACAAACAGCAATGTAATCTGTTTTTTTTTTAGTGAAGTTGATTGAGCGCTTAATATTGGCCAGGTCACCAAGGATAATTCCACTGCCTTTCTTTGAAATAATGCTATGGGATCTTTTATGTCCACTTGCGAGAGCAGACAGGGCCTCGGTTTAACATGTCATCCAGTGATCCTCAGCACTGCACTGGAGTGTCAGCCTAGATTTATGTACACAAGTCCCTGGAGTGGGACTTGAACCCACAAACTTCTGACTTAGAGGTGAGAGTGCTACCCACTGAGCCACAGCTGGCACACTGAGGGAAAAAGGGATAGAAGGATATGTTGATTGGGGGTAGATAAAGAAGGGTGGGGGAGGAGGCTCGTGTGGTGCATGATTACCGGCATGGAGTGGTTGGGCTGAAAGGCCTGTTTCTGTGCTAAAAATACTTTGTAATGACAAGAGCCCCAGTTTCTCACATCTCTCCGAATAACTAAAGAAGAGCAACATAGGGAGTTAACAAAGAAAACACCTTGGAAATATTTGCCAAGCATCAATGTCCCAGCACGCTTTGCATTATCTGTCCTCGCGTCCAACTAAATTACATTACTGCATGTTGAGAACAAGTGTGTGACATACTCCGTCCAACTAAAGATTAACTGACCACCCATTGAGGTACATAAATAGGCGATCACATAGATAGGCACAACCAAACAATGCTATCATTACTTAGACTCATCATCTGCATACACAGTGCCTCAGAATCGAGGAAGACTTGCTTCCACTTTTAACCTGAGTTCTTAGGTGGCTGTACAGTCCAATACGAGAAACACAGTTTCTGTCACGGGTGAGTCAGATAGTCATTGAGGGAAGGAGTGGGTGGGACTGGTTTGCCACACGCTCTTTCCGCTGCCTGTGTTTGATTTCTGCATGCTCTCGGCGACGAGACTCGGGGTGCTCAGCACCCTCCCGGATGCTCTTCCTCCGCTTAGGGCGGTCTTTGGCCAGGGTCTCCCAGGTATCAGTGGGGATGTTGCACTTTATCCTTTGAGAGTGTCCTTGTAACAATTCCGCAGCCCACTTTTGGCTCGTTTGCCGTGAAGAAGTTCCAGGTAGAGCACTTGCTTTGGAGTCTCGTGTCTGGCATGCGAACTATGTGCCCTGCCCAGCGGAGCTGATCAAGTGTGGTCAGTGCTTCGATGCTGGGGATGTTGGCCTGGATGAGGACGCTAATGTTGGTGCGTCTATCCTCCCAGGGGATTTGCGGAGACATTATTGGTGGTATTTCTCCAGCGACTTGAGGTGTCTACTGTACATGATCCATGTTTCTGAGCCATACAGGAGGGCAGGTATTACTACAGCCCTGTAGACCATGAGCTTGGTGGCAGTTTTGAGGGCCTGGTCTTCAAACACTCTTTTCCTGAGGCAGCTGAAGGCTGCAATGGCGCACTGGAGGCGGTGTTGGATCTCGTCATCGATGCCTGCTCTTGTTGATAGGAGGCTCCTGAGGTATGGGAGCAGCATGCAACCCGCCAGCACCTCAGTAAAACCCCAACATTGCACGAGGTAGAAAAAGCCAAAAGACAGCTTAAGAACAAAAAGGCTTCGGGAGCGGATGGAATCCCTGCTGAGGCACTGAAGTATGGCGGAGAGGCACTACTGGAGCGAATACATGACCTCATCTCTCTCATCTGGAGGGAGAAGAGCCTGCCGGAAGATCTCAGAGATGCTGTGATCATGACCATCTATAAAAAAGGGGACAAGTCCGACTGCGGCAACTACAGAGGAATCTCCCTGTTATCAACCACTGGGAAAGTCGTCGCTAGAGTCCTCCTCAACCGTCTTCTCCCTGTGGCCGAGGAACTCCCCCCGGAGTCACAGTGCAGATTTCATAGAAACATAGAAGCATAGAAAATAGGTGCAGGAGCAGGTCATTCGGCCCTTCGAGCCTGCACCACCATTCAATATGATCATGGTTGATCATGCAACTTCAGTACCCTACTCCTGCCTTCTCTCCATAACCCCTGATCTCTTTAGCCGTAAGGGCCACATCTAACTCCTTTTTGAATATATCCACGAACTGGACTCAACAACTCTCTGTGGTAGAGAATTCCACAGGTTCACAATTCTCTGAGTGAAGAAGTTTCTCCTCATCTCGGTCCTATATGGCTTACCCCTTATCCTTAGACTGTGACCCCTGGTTCTGGACTTCTCCAACATCGGGAACATTCTTCCTGCATCTAACCTATCCAATCCCGTCAGAATTTTATATGCTTCTATGAGATCCCCTCTGATTCTTCTAAATTCCAGTGAATATAAGCCTAGTCGATCCAGTCTTTCTTCATATGTCAGTTCTGCCATTCCAGGAAACAGTTTGGTGAACCTTCGCTGCACTCTCTCAATGGCAAGAATGTCCTTCCTCAGATTAGAACGAAACTGCACACAATACTCAAGGTGTGGTCTCACCAAGGCTCTGTACAACTGCAGTAAGACCTCCCTCCTCTAGCTATGAAGGCCAACATGCCATTTGCCTTCTTCACCGCCTGCTGTACCTGCATGCCTACTTTCAGTGACTGATGTACCATGACACCTAGGTCTCATTGCACCTCCCCTTTTACTAATCTGTCACCATTCAGATAATAATCTGCCTTCCTGTTTTTGCCACCAAAGTGGATAACCTCACATGTATCTACATTATACTGCATCTGACATGCATTTGCCCACTCACCTAACCTGTCCAAGTCATCCTGCAGCCTCTCAGTATCCTCCTCACAGCTCACACTGCCACCCAGCTTAGTGTCTTCTGCAAACTTGGAGATATTACATTCAATTCCTTCATCTAAATCATTAATATATATTGTAAATAGCTGGGGTCTCAACACTGAACCTTCCAGTACCCCACTAGTCACTGCCTGCCATTCTGAAAAGGACCTGTTTATTCCGACTCTTTGCTTCCTGTGTGCCAAACAATTCTCTATCCACGTCAATACATTACCCCCAATAGCATGTGCTTTAATTTTGCACACTAATCTCTTATGTGGGACCTTGTCAAAAGCCTTTTGAAAGTCCAAATACACCACATCCGCTGGTTCTCCCTTATCGTGTAATCATGTCCTTTCATCCCCTAGGGGCACAACAGGCATGATTACTTAGATTATCCATTTGACAAAGGCAGCTACCTTCACACCATTAAGTCATCAAACAAAAATCAAGATGAGATTTGGACGGCACAGTTTGTGATGGGAGGATGCGGAGAGAGTTTTATTATATTAACGGCATGGAGGAGTCAGAAGGGTTCGCGTGCTTCCTGTGAGAAAGTAAAGTCAGAAGTTGTTTTTGACTTTAGGAAGCTCAACATTTCTTTGTCAGTTTTTTTTAGGCATTTCTAATGTACAATTAGAGCCAGGTCGTTCAGGGGTGATTTCAGAAAGCACGTCTTCATACAAAGGGTAATGCAAGTCTGGAACTCTCTCACCACCCTCCCAAAAAAGTTGTGGCTAGGGGATCAATTAAAAATTTCAAAACTGAGATCAATATGTTTTTGTTATTATTTGTGTCCTTGCCTTCAGCTGCCGAGGGCCTAATCTCTGGAAATACCTCTCTAAACCTCTCTACTTCTCTTTCCTTCTTTAAGACGCTCCTTAAAGCCTGCCGCTTTGACTAGGCTTTGGGTCATTTGCCCTAATATCTGTGGCTCGGTGTCAAATTTTGTTTGACAATGCTCCTGTGAAGCACCTTGGGACGTTTTAGTACGTTAAAGGTGCTATATAAATACAAGCGGTTGTTGTTGTTCAGGGATACGGAACCAAAGCAGGTAGATGGAGTTAAGATACAGATCAGCCGTGATCTAATTAAATGGCAGAACAGGCTGGAGGCCGACTCGAATGGCCAACGCCTGTTCCTATGTTCCTTTCAACTGCTATAAACGGGGAGTGAGCCATACATTCACTTAGCTCCCATTTCTGCTGATTCAAATGGTGTCAGGTTGCAATAGTGTTGTCAAACCTCAAGGATTGCCCTGGAATCTCAAGGAATTGTTCCGGACACTAATGCGAGCAAACCCAGGAGAAAAATCATAGGGGCATTAAAACAAATGAAGTGATCTCTTTGCATTATCTTTGAACACAATCTTTTATAAGAACATAAGAATATAAGAAATAGGAGCAGGAGTAGGCCATTTGGCCCTTCGTGCCTGCTTCGCCATTCAATAAGATCTGATCTTGGCCTCAATTCCACATGCCTGCCCGTCCCCCATGACCCTTGACTTTCCTGTAGTTCAAAAATCTGTCTATCTCCGCCTCCACGGCTCTCTGGGGCAGAGAATTCCAAAGATTCACAGCCCTCTGAGGGAAGAAATTCCTCCTCATCTCCGTTTTAAATGAGCGACCGCTTATTCTAAAACTGTGCCCCCTAGTTCTAGATTCCCCCACGAGGGGAAACATCCTCCCTGCATTTACCCTGTCAAGCCCCCTCAGAATCTTTTATGTTTCAATAAGATCACCTCTCATTCTTCTAAACTTCAATGAGTTTAGGCCTAACCTGCTCATGATTATTAATGATAGAAATATTGGAAAATAGGCTGTATGACTGGGCAAGGTGGCTGGAGCTGGGAGGTCATGTGATGAAGCCTCCAGGAATAAGAACATAAGAACATAAGAAATAGGAACAGGAGTAGGCCATACAGCCCCTCGAGCCTGCTCTGCCATTCAATAAGATCATGGCTGATCTGATCATGGACTCAGCTCCACTTCTCTGCCCGCTCCCCATAACCCCTTATCCCCTTTTCGTTTAAGAAACTGTCTATTTCTGTCTTAAATTTATTCAATGTCCCAGCTTCCACAGCTCGCTGAGGCAGTGAATTCCACAGATTTACAACTCTCTGAGAAAATAAATTTCCCCTCATCTCAGTTTTAAATGGGCGGCCTCTTATTCTAAGATCATGTCTCTAGTTCAGATACGTCCAAACAGATACGTCCAAATGAGATATGTACAATCAGATTTGACAACCCTAGGTGGCGAGCATTGGGATCCAGTGGAGAGTGGTTCAAAATTGTGAAGGACTGGATAGTATCAAAAAGTGACTTACAAGCTTAGATTTTCGAACTGGTGCTATGGTAACCCAAGCAGTCTTAAAATAACCCTGATCAGAAAGTCAAGGCACAGAGTCAGGTTGCCATGGGCAGGGGTATAACAGAACGAGATAAAGGCTTGGGCTATGAGGTTCGGGTATTGTTATGTATGTGTGTTGCCCTTACCCAAATGTAAGATTTGCCACCAGGGGGCATACCTGTGGGAGACGTAAGGGTCAACTGTGCACCCTAGGACAAGCAGGTATAAAAGGTGACTCACCATGCTGCTCCCTCACTCTAGAGTCTGAAATAAAGAGACCAAGGTCACAACAGTTTGAGCTTGCGATATAATCCTGTGGATTTACTCTGAACATAACAAATTGGCGATGAGTAACGGATCACGAACTTTCACACGGTAATGGCTGCCGTTGGTTTACTTGAGAGATTTCTTGAGGGTGATGATTGGGAAGCCTTCATTGAGCACCTCAACCAGTACTTTGTGGCCACCGAATTGGACAAAGCTGAGACGGAGGCCAAGTGCAGGGCAATTCTCCTCACCATATGTGGGTCATCGGTTTATGGACTCCTAAAAAACTTGCTGGCACCGGTCAAAATAACAGACAAATCTTACTCGGAGCTGTGTATGCTGGCTCAGGAACACCTCAAGCCAAATGAGAGCATCCTAGTGGCCAGGTATTGCTTTTACACGCATCGTCGCTCCGAGGGCCAGAACGTGGCGAATTTTGTCGCCGACCTAAGACGCCTTGCGGGGTAGTGCGAATTTGCAGGATCCTTGGGGGAAATGTTGCGGGACTTTTTCATGCTTGGAATTGGCCACGAGATCATCCTTCGCAAACTGCTGTTTGCCGATTCCCTCGATCTGAGAAAGGCCATCACGATAGCCCAAGCCTTCATATCCATGAGCGATAACACGAAACAGATATCTTCACAGAATCGAAGTTTACAGGCGAGCACCGTGCACAAAATAATGTTTGCAGCAGGCAAAACGGCACAGGGCAGGGCCCACACAGGTGCAGAGGTCAGACCTAGGCCTAGAGTGACTCAGAGTCCGCTGCGGGGTGTGAATGCATATGAATTAGCACCATGTTGGCGCTGTGGGAGCAGCAATAGAGCTCATCAATGTCAATTCAAGCTCTATGTATGCAAGGGCTGTGGAACAATGGGGCACCTCCAGTGAATGTGCAAACGATCTCTGACTCACCATGTGGCAGAGTCAGGAGAGGACGACCGATCCAGTGAGGATCACGATGAACGAGCAGAAGTGGAAATTGAACCTGAGGATGAAGAAGAAGTATATGGGATATACACCTTCACCACCAAAAGCCCTCCGATAATGTTAAAAGTTGAACTTAACGGCACTCCAGTCTCCATGTAACTAGACACGGGGGCGAGTCAATCAATAATGAGACAGAAGGCTTTCGAGAGGCTGTGGAGCAACGAAGCCAAGAGACCCGAGCTGATCCCAATTCAAGCAAAGCTGCGCACCTACACCAAGGAACTGATATCAGTTATTGGTAGTGCGGACCTAAGGGTATTCCATGAGGGAGCAGTGCACAAATAACCACTGTGGATTGTTTCAGGTGATGGGCCAATGCTGCTTGGCAGGAGGTAGATGGAGAAGATTTGATGGAACTGGGAAGACCTCTGCGTACCCTCTTCGGGGAATGAGGCCTCCCTTTCCCAAAGGCCGAGCAAACCCCCTTGTCCAGCTGTACCAGGCATCGCAGTGCAGATCCATATGCAGATCCCCGAGGCACAGGCCGCTCATCACAACCATGAGGAGCTAAAGTTCAACTGAGCAGAGGTGCAGGCACGGTATGCACCACCCAAAGCCGATGACCCCTTCGCAATGATGGA
Organism: Pristiophorus japonicus; assembly: GCF_044704955.1. Classification (NCBI taxonomy): domain Eukaryota; kingdom Metazoa; phylum Chordata; class Chondrichthyes; family Pristiophoridae; genus Pristiophorus; species Pristiophorus japonicus. The sequence goes on from NC_091980.1 coordinate 18,519,506, forward strand.
AGAGGCTCCAGGTCGACTATGCGGAGTGGGTCTCCAGCCGAAACGATACGAATGCGTCTTCCCGACGCCAGAGGCAAAATACCTGGGGAGGAAGATCACGGCAGTCGGCATCACAGACACGGATGAGAGGGCACCAGACCATGGTACGAGAAGACGTCCACACCACGGGATGAAGGTGCGTCCAAACCACGGGACAAGAGCGCGTCCAGACTACGGAAGGTCGCCGCAATGGAACGGAGGAATGTGTCGCCCAACAAGGAAGATGACTGGATTCGGGGCAAAGGTAAAGGTGTGGCCACGGCGAAGGCCAGGAACCCACCTCGCTCAAATAAATTGTATGCACCATGTAACCCATTGTATGGGGTCGGGGGTACTGTACAACAAGCCAAAATAGCGGGCGAACACCAACCGGTTGTATATGTATCTGACAAAGTACCTGTAACAAGTGATGTGTTATTACACGGGGCCGGGTGTGTTTACAGCAAGCCAAAGCAGCGGGCGAACCCCAATCAGTTGTATATGTGTCTAACAAAGCATTCGTAGCAAGTGAGATGTTACCGCATGGGGTCAGGAGTGTTGCACAGCAAGCAAAAGTAGCAGGCGAGCCCCAAACGATGTATCAAAGAAGTTAAACAAAGCAGCAGCCTGTGTTCAGAGGACTAAAGAGACGTACCAAAGAGTGTCCCAATATGTGCTCAAGTCAGACAAGCTGCTCATCTTACAAGCTTGGGAGAGCAGAGGCAACATTAGCGATGCGTAGTTTCGAGAATGTCCAACACTGTGCACTGTAACATGATCCGCCACGGGCCAGGCACAGAGAGCGGCACCCATGCTCTCAGTTGGCCACTGTTGCCCACCCCCGGGGTGGAAACTGAGTAGCCTGCAGACCCACTCGCGGTCGTGGAAGTGCTAGAAAGCGAGGTGTCCCCCAGCTTAGGACCTGGACCAGCCAGGATCCCATGTTACCGCCTGCCAAAGGTGAACTGCTCGATGGGATGTGGCCTCCTATCCACCAAAAAGATGATAGACCCATCCCAACATTGCAAAGCAAGGCAAGGCGGCTATACACAGTCGGTGGTCCGGGGTCCCCATTCTACGGCCCAATGTCCACGGGGACCACTCAGCCTCCCGCCACCACCGAAAGTCTTCAGGCCATTGCGGCCATCCTGGGCTTGCCAGACCTCAGGGTCAGCAACCAAATCTCTAAACCCAGCACCAGGCGTGCCACAGTAGACCCCCTACAGACCCGGCTATCCTGGGTGTTACGCAGTCACCAGACCGAATCACTAGGAACTGAGCCTTCCACGTGCCATCAGCAGAGAATGCACCATAAGTGCACGGCCTCTCCATGCGACATCAGAATAAGTGATGTAGACCAGGTTCAAGGCCCCAGTGGGGCCGCTAGCGAAACCATGTACCGGGCCAACGAATAAAGCAGTGGGACGAGACCAAACTGCGAACGACAGATAACCAGGAACCACACCATAAGGACCTGGCCCCCAGCAACCCACCAACACGATCAACTTCACCGTCAACCACAAAGACAAACCCACCATGTCAAGACTTCAACCCAGGGCGATCGACCCGGGGGAGCAGAGCGCCACATCGCCTCAACTTGCAAATAACTTGCACAATATGACTTTGGGGGGAGAGTGATGTTATGTATGTATGTTGACCTTACCCAACTATAAGACTTGCCACCAGAGGGCACATCTGTGGGAGACCTAAGGGTCACCTGTGCACTCTGGAGCAAGCAGGTATAAATGGTGACTCACCATGCTGCTCCCTCACTCTAGAGTCTGAAATAAAGAGACCAAGGTCACAACAGTTTGAGCTTGCGATATAGTCCTGTGGATTTACTCTGAACATAACAGGTACAATGGAGATAACGGAGATTGAGATACAAGTACAGACTGTTTGACACCAGGGCAATTTATATTGCTTTTTTAGAAGATAGTGGTCACACAGTCCTCATTAATGGATGAGTAATAAAAAGGCATGGAATAATAATCTTGTGAACATGAGTTCAAACTCATGGCAATTTGAGAAAGTGATTTTTTTTTAAAAGCTGGATATAAAAAAGCTATTAGCCTTGAAATTGCGGTCGGAGGTTTCCCGCAGGCGATTGGCTCCGACCGAAGAATTTTTCCGAATTTACCTGGTGGTCTGGGAGGAGCGTGGGATTCCGGTGGGGAGGCCTTCTCTTCCCACGCTGCGAAGCGCGCTCCCGTCCTCCAGGTTCCCACGGAGACGGTGCAGTCATGTGTGACTGCTCAGCCAATCAGGTAAAGTATTCTCAATTAATAGCAATGGGAACTCTGTATCTACAAGTTCTCATTGCTATTAATTGAGAAAAAAAAATCAAACACAGTAACACCAAATTAAAAATTAAAAACACACCTCACATAATTAAAATTAATTGAAATTAAAGTTAATAAATATCTTGGAGAAACTCCGTATGACCCAGGGAGGCCGTTATGTCTGGGCCATTATCAGGAAATGTCACCAGGAAGTTGTCGGATAAGTGTAAAAACTCATCTGGTTCACTCATGTCTTTTAGGGAAGGAAAGCTGCTGACCTTACCCGGTCCGGCCTATAGGTGACTCCAGTCCCACACCAGCGTGGTTGACTCCTAACTGCCCTCTGAAGTGACCCAGCAAAGTACTTGGTTGTATTGAATCGTACCGCTTTCTCGGACAACTCATAAAGGCCGGCATTGCCAGTGACGCCCAGGTCCTGAGAATGAATAAAAATAAACTCATGCTAGCACTCTGATTTAATTCTCTACACTGACGTTATTACAAAAGACAAAAGCAAGACTTGGATTTATATAGTGCCTTTCACGACCACCGGATGGCTCAAAGCGCCTTACAGCCAATGAAGTATTATTGGGGTGTAGTTACTGTCATAATGTGGGAAATGCGGCAGCCAATTTGCGCACAGCAAGCTCCCACAAACAGCACTGTGTAAATGACCAGTTCAGCTATTTTTGTTATGTTGATTGAGGGATAAATATTGGCCAGGACACCGGAGATAACTCCCCTGCTCTTCTTTGAAATAATGCCAAGGGATCTTTTACGTCCACCTGAGAGGGCAAACGGGGCCTCGGTTTAACGTCTGAAACGAAAGACGGCACCTCCGACAGTGCAGCACTCCCTCAGCACTGCACTGGAGTGTCAGCCTAGATTTATGTGCTCAAGTCCCTGGAGTGGGATTTGAACCCACAACCTTCTGACTCAGCAACCCACTGAGCCCCAGCATAATTGATTCCTAACATGGGGTCCCCATGTAGTTGACGGCATTACTAAAAGTAAATTTAGCAGGCTCCACTGAGGTGGCATGAGTAGAAACCCGCTTTTTCACTTGGGAGGGGGTGGAATTCACTTTAGAGCAAAATGGATGATGGTGAATTGGCAACCCCCCCCCGCTTTCTCAGGATACCACCCAAGACCATTTTCAGTGACCTTGGCCTCCAGCTCTGCTGCTGCCGTCCCAGTTCTGGCCTTGTCATGTCGGCACACCAAACAGGTACAATGTGGCAGCTAGTGCCATATTGAACAATGTCAGCTGTATCTATCTCAGTGGATAGCACACTCACCTCTGAATTAGAAGGTTCTGGGTTCAAGTCCCACTCCAGAGACTTAAGCACAGAATTCTAAGCTGACACTCTGGTGCAGTACTGAGGGGGTGTTGCACTTCCTGGAGGTGCTGTCTTTCGGATGAGATGTTAAACTGAGGCCCTGTCTGCTCTCTCAGGTGGATGTAAAAGATCCCATGGCACTAATTCGAAGAAGTACAGGAAATTTCTCCCCAGTGTCTACTTATCGCTCAACCAGGGAGCTTGCTGTGCACAAATTGTTGGCTGTAAATTGCTTTTGGACATCTTTGGCTGTGAAAAGCGCTATTTCAATGCGGGTCTTCATCATTTCTTTTTACATATGGTGCACTAAGCCCTCATCCCAACTACACTCTCTAAATAGTAATGTTCTTCAATCTACGAGACAAGGATGGTCCCCAGTATCTCTGCACTTGAAAATAGAGATACCATCTCCGCACGTGAATAAGACCAGATCTTCATTTTTATGCACTTTCGGTGGTGTTAGACATGGCTTAGTGCCATGCTGAGGGAATGCCGCACTGTCGAAGGTGCCGTCTTTCAGATGAGACGTTAAACCGAGGCATCATCTGCTCTCTCAGATCCCATGGCACTATTTTGAAGGAGGGGGGCTCTCCCCGGTGTCCAGCCCAATATTTGTCCCGCAATCAACATCACCAAGAAACAGATTATCTGGTTATTATCACATGCTTTTTGTGGGTGAATTTTCTGCCACATTTCCCACATTACAATAGTGACAAAAGGTGCGTAATGCATGCAATACACTTTGGGACATTCTGAGGCTTGAAAGGCGCTCGATAAATGTAAATCTGTCTTTCTGAATGGGATTATTCTTAAGAATTCTTACGAACATTGGCTCCCGGCTAAGCAACGCCTCAATTTCAAAATTCTCATCCTTGTTTACAAATCCCTCCATGGCCTCGCCCCTCCCTATCTCTGTAATCTCCTCCAGCCCCACAACCCCCTCAGAGATGTCTGCGCTCCTCAAATTCTTCTAGAATTGTTTGAGGCTGCAACTGGTAGAGTGGACAAGGGAGAACCAGTGGATGTGGTGTATTTTGAGTTTCAAAAGGCTTTTGACAAGGTCCCACACAAGAGATTGCTTTGCAAAATTAAAGCACATGATATTGGGGGTAATGTACTGACATGGATAGAGAACTGGTTGGCAGACAGGAAGCAGAGAGTCGGGATAAACGGGTGCTTTTCAGAATGGCAGGCAGTGACTATTGGGGTGCCGTAGGGCTCAGTGGTGGGGCCCCAGCTATTTACAATATACATCAATGATTTAGATGAAGGAATTTAGTGTAATATCTCCAAAGTTGCAGATGACACTAGGCTGGGTCGCGGTGTGAGCTGTGAGGAGGATGCTAAGAGGCTGCAGGATAACTTGGACAGGTTAGTTAAGTGGGAAAACGCATGGGAGATGCAGTATAATGTGGATAAATGTGAGGTTATCCACTTTGGGGGCAAAAACACAAAGGCAGAATATTATCTGAATGGCGGCAGATTAGGAAAAGGGGAGGTGCATCGAAACCTGGGTGTCATGGTGCATCAGTTATTGAAGGTTGGCATGCAGGTACAGCAGGCGGTGAAGAAGGCAAATGGTATGTTGGCCTTCATAGCTAGTGGTTTTGAGTATTGGAGCAGGGAGGTCTTATTGCAGTTGTATAGGGCCTTAGTGAGGCCTCACCTGGAATTTTGTGTTCAGTTTTGGTCTCCTAATCTGAGGAAGGACGTTCTTGCTATTGAGGGAGTGCAGCGAAGGTTCACCAGACTGATTCCTGGGATGGCAGGACTGACAGATGAGGAGAGACAGGATCGACTGGGCCTGTATTCACTGGAGTTTAGAAGGATGAGAGGGGATCTCATAGAAATATATAAAATTCTGACGGGACTGGGCAGGTTAGATGCAGGAAGAATGTTCCCGATGTTAGGGAAGTCCAGAACCAGGGGACATAGTCCAAGGATAAGGGGTAAGCCATTTAGGACTGAGATAAGGAGAAACTTCTTCACTCAGAGAGTTGTTAACCTGTGGAATTCCCTACCGCAGAGAGTTGTTGATGCCAGTTCATTGGATATATTCAAGAGGGAGTTAGATATGGTCCTTACGGCTAAAGTGATCAAGGGGTATGGAGAGAAAGCAGGAAAGGGGTACTGAGGTGAATAATCAGCCATTATCTTATTGAATGGTGGTGCAGGCTCGAAGGGCCAAATGTCCTACTCCTGCACCTATTTTCTATGTTTCTATATTTCTATGTTTCCCTCTTGTGCATCCCTAATTCTGCCCTCCTGAGCAATACTGATTATAATCGCTCAACCATTGGTGGCCGTGCCTTCTGTTGCCTGGGCCCTAAGCTCTGGAACTCCCTCCCTAAACCTCTCCACCTCTCTTTCCTCCTTTAAGACGCTGTTTAACAGCTACCTCTTTGACCAAACCTTTAGTCATCTGCCGTAATTTCTTCTTATGTGGCTCGGTGTCAAATTTATTTGTTTTTTCTTAAAATACTCCTGTGAAACACCTTGGGACATTTTACTACATTAAAGGCGCTATATAAACACAAGTTGTTGTTGTTGAAGCCAGGTTGTGGGGCGGGGTGGAGGGAGGGGTTACAGCTGTGTGCATGAGGGGAAGCACTCGAGACAGCCGACTGCAGTGTGGAGTTAGCACAGGCTGAGATTTCTATGAGCTCATCAGCTCATTTGAGAACAGATGTAAATTAACACAAAGACGTGCTCAAACTTTTCTCTTGTAATGAATGATCAGTGGTGGCCTCGGGGGGGGATTCATGGGTAATTCCAACCAGCTCCCAGCAAAGCAGATTCTCCGAGAAACAGTGTTGCATTTGAAGACTGCCTCAAAGTGGTTCCTCTGTTTGTGATTTCACAAATGCACCTAAAAGGAAAGATTAAGGCAAAATTTCTTCTGGTTCAGATCCCACACTCGGCTCAGAATTAAGCGGCTCTGCAGGCGTTTGGAGAATTCCAGGGTGAGGGGCAATGGTTTCTCAAATGAAACTCTCACTTGTTTGCAGACTCAGACTGATGAATATGCAAATATAAAGAGAGATTTCTACATATATAGCGTCTTTCACAGTCACCAGACAGCCCAAAGCGCATTACTCCCAATGAAGTACTTTTTGAAAACTAGTCACTGTTGTAATGTGGGAAACCCAGCAGCCAATTTGAGCACAGCAAGCTCCCACAAACAGCAATGTGACAACGACCAGATAATGTTTTTAATGAAGTTGATTGAGGGATAACTACTGGCCAGGACACCGGAGATAACTCCCCAGCTCTTCTTCGAAATAGTGCTATGGGATCTTTTACATCCACCTGAGAGGGCAGACGGGGCCTCAGTTTGATGTCCTCCAAAAGACGGCACCAACGACAGTGCAGCACTCCCTCAGCACTGCATTGGGGTGTCAGCCTTGAATATTTGTGCTCAAGTCACTGGAGTGGGACTTGAACCCACAATTTTTTGACATAGAGGGAAGAGTGCTACCCACTGAGCCACAGCTGACACTTAGGATACACAGGGCAAATCAATCCTGGGACCACCATGGGATACATAGATCAGCTACTCACTGGGTAGATTCTCTGAGGCATCCAGCGAGTCTGCTCCCACTCCTTTGAACGATGTCACGCGTTTGATCTCCACTTCGGTCTCAAGAAAAAAAAACAAGGAAATGTGGCAGCTTTTTTGTCAGGCGCGAGCGAAAAAAGAATCTTTAATAAATACCGGTAAATGCAAAAGAACAGAGCGACTGCATTAAGCGCCCATTAAAACAAACACACTCGACATCAACTCCCCTACGCTGTAGTAACACCCCACATGTTACTGGTGACAGATAATTCAGGGAGCTGGTACAAGCTTTCGACCAAATCCCATCTTGTTGTTTGTCTGCTGGAGTGAGATATATAGAATTAATGGGCTAGACAGGCTAGATGCAGGGAGGATGTTTCCCCCTGGCTGAGGAGTCTAGAACCAGGGGTCACAGTCTCACCTTAAGGGGTTGGCCATTTAGGACTGAGATGAGGAGAAACTTCTTCACTCAGAGGATGGTGAATCTTTGGAATTCTCTGCCCCAGAGAGCTGTGGAGGTTCAGTCTTTGAGTATATTCAAGACAGAGATCGATAGATTTTTGAATATTATGAGAATCAAGAGATTTGGGGCTAGTGCAGGAAAGTGGATTCGAGGTCAAAGTTCAGCCATGATCTTTTTGAATGCCAGAGCAGGCTCGAGGGGCCGAATGGCCTACTCCTGCTCTTAATTCTTATGATCTTATGTTCTACATAGAACTTACAGAACAGGTAGCCATTCGGCCCAACTGGTTAATGCTCCACACGAGACTAAGTGGAGGATAAAATTTCAAAACCCATAAGATTCCACATCTCTTCACCCGAAGCTTGATGAACACATGAGGATGAAAGGAATAGAAGTTTACGCTCAACCTATCAGCCTATCTTTCTGTTCCTTTGGCCCTCATGTGTTTATTGAGCTAGGACAGAAGGAGGAGTGGGATTTACAATGTGATCCTCGACCTTTTCAACGCATCCCCTACCTCAATGGTGTCAGAAAGCAATCCTAATAGCACGTGAAAGCCCAGGAACACTAAAAGGACATTCTCGCTGTCTTGGGTTGTGATTTCAAAAAGTGATTTGTGCTTATCTTTTCATCGCAAATCAGAGGATCCGTGGGAAAGGAAGTGCCTTCCCCGAACCTGTGTCTGAATAGCTCATTGTGTTATTATCCAAGATAAATAGCATGTCTGTGGTGATCCCTGACGACCTCTGTGTGTTCCCTGCCTCGCTACACTGAAGTAGCTCCTGCCTTAATTGACTCGACAGTTCGTGGCTTTGATGTTTTGCAGTCAAACCTCCCCCACTTGATCTCACTGAAGCTGCATTCTTATCTTGTGTGTGTGCGTATGTTTGCTTAAGGGGCGCGAGAGCGCTCTGGCTGGTACTACGAGCACCAAACAGGCCCCACCTTGCATTCAAACAGGCCCTGACCAGTACTGCATTCTACTCTACGTCATCATCATAGACAGTCCCTCGAAATCGAAGATGACTTGCTTCCACTCTAAAAGTGAGTTCTCAGGTGGCTGGAAAGTCCAATACGGGAATTACAGTCTCTGTCACAGGTGGGACAAACAGTCGTTGAAGGAAAGAGTGGGTGGGGAGTCTGGTTTGCCGCACGCTCCTTCCGCTGCCTGTGCTTGTTTTCTGCATACTCTTGACGACGAGACTCGAGGTGCGCAGCACCCTCCCGGATGCTCTTCCTCCACTTAGGGAGGTCTTTGGCCAGGGATTCCCAGGTGTCGGTGGGGATGTTGCACTTTATCAAGGAGGCTTTAAGGGTGTCCTTAAAACTTTTCAATCTGCCCACTTGGGGCTCGCTTGCCGTGTATGAGTCCCGAGTAGAGCACTTGCTTTGGAATCTTGTGTCGGGCATACGAACAATGCGGCCCGCCCAAGGGAGCTGGTCGCGTGTGGTCGGTGCTTCGATGCTGGGGATGTTGGCCTGATCGAGAACACTGACGTTGGTGCGTCTGTCCTCCCAGGGGATTTGCAGGATCTTGCGACGACATCGTTATATACCTTACGTAAACTAGAGGTGACCCAAAACTCGGCAGCTGTGTCCTAACCCGCACCAAGTCCCGCTCACCCATCACCCGTGTTCGCTGACCGACATTGGCTTCAGGTTAAGCACGCCTCGATTTCAAAATTCTCATCCTTATTTACAAATCCCTCCATGGCCTCACCCCTCCCAGTCCCACAACACCCCCCACCCCACCCCCGAGATCTCTGCTCCTCTAATTCTGCCCTCCTGCACATTTCTGATTATAATCGCTCAACCATTGGTGACCGTGCCATCTGTTGCCAAGGTCCCAAGCTCTGGAACTCTCTGCCTAAACCTCTCTGCCCCCAACCTCTCTTTTCTCCTTCAAGACACACCTTAAAATGTAACTCTTTGACCAAGCTTTTGGTCACCTGCTCTAATTTCTACTTATGCGGTTTGGTGTCAAATTTTTACCGCATAATACTCCTACAAAGCGCCTTGGGACATTTCACTAATTTAAAGGCGCTATATAAATACAAGTTGTTGTTGCACACAGAATGCTAGGAAGGTCCCCTGTTTGCACCAGAGATAAGATCCAGTGAGGGGCTCACTGGAATGCGGAATATTATGAAGGATATTTTGGCTTTGGAGGAAATGCAGCGTAAGTTTAACAGAATGATACCCAGACTTCAAGGGTTAAGTTACGAGGATAAATTACACAAATTAGCGTTGTATTCCCTTGAAATTAGAACGTTAAGAGGTGATCTGATCGAAGTTTTCAGGATATTAAGTGGAACAGAGTGGGTAGATAGAGAGAAACTATTTCTGCTGGTTGGGGATTTTAGGATTTGGGGGCATATTCTAAAAATTAGAGCCTGACCTTTCAGGAGTGAAATTAGGAAACACTTCTACACACAAAGGGTGGTAGAAGTTTCAAACTCTCTTATGCAAATGGCAATTGATGCTTTTGCGAATGCAGTTATTAATTTTAAGTCTGAGATTGAAAGATATTTGTTAACCAGAGGTATTAAGGGATAGAAACATAGAAACATAGAAAATAGGTGCAGGAGTAGGCCATTCGGCCCTTCTAGCCTGCACCGCCATTCAATGAGTTCATGGCTGAACATGCAACTTCAGTACCCCATTCCTGCTTTCTCGCCATACCCCTTGATCCCCCTACTAGTAAGGACTTCATCTAACTCGGATCAAAGGCGGGTATATGGAATTAGGTCGCAGATCAGACTTGATCTGATAGAATGGTTGAGGAGGCTCGAGGGGCTGAATGGCCTACTCCTGCTCCTATGTTCCTAATGCTCGGTGTTTTGTACGTAAATCAACAGACTAACTGAAACAGGATTACTGCAACTAACTGTGTCCTTTATAACAACTCCCCAAAATGGTGTCCCCAAACCAGCATGAACCAGCATGTTTACAGCAGTGTGTGAATAGCTCCCGCAGGGACCTAATGCCCATCTCGTGAGGGTTTGTGTAACAAACAAATAGATATGAACGCAACATATTTTCCCCCTTCAGAAAACAGAGTCTATTAACAGACAAAGTCATTGAGATAGCCAGGCCGAGTTCTGGTACACTGAGACCGGCGTGGAGCTTGCGGTGTTTGATCGAGGTTTTTGGTTGGGAAACAGAACGGTGCCTCCATCCTGCAGGTCTGTTGGCCTGTGAGCTGGGATCAGTCGATGAGCGTTCCATCGAGTTTCATCGAGCTCGTAGGTGTGAGGGCTGAACTTTCGCCCGATCTGTTTTGGAGGCGAAAGTGAAGATGCGAGCTTATGACTCCGGTTTGAGCGCTTAGCTCTGATCCAATCTCCGTTCTTCAGTTGGGGCTTTTGAGCGCATCGTTTTGTGTCAGTGTAGGACTTTGCTTTTCGTTGGCATTCCGAAATCTAGGATGCGAGTGTGGTTAGCTTCGTGCTAGGTCTGGCTGGGGGTTTGAGAGTGTCCAGTAGCCAGTGAAGATTCCATCCAATCATGAGCTCAGTGAGTGTCTTCCCCATTAGCAAGTGTCGAACGGTATGTGCAGAGAATGGTCTGAACTGCTTCGTCGAATGTTTGGTCTGCTGCGAGGTTGGTTTTCAAACCCTCTTTGATGATGTGGTTAAATCGCTCAACACTCCGTTGCTTTGAGGAGTATACCGAGCAATAAGGCAATGCTCGACAGCATGATGAGTGAGGAAATCCGTGAACTGTTTGGACACAAACTGTGGTCCATTGTCAGTGATTATGACCTCTGGGAGGACCACTTTGTGAACATACGCTGCAGAATAGTGACGATCGTTGATGAGGTCACTGAACTTGTTGTAGCGATTTCTGGCCATTTGGAATGCAGGTCATGTACTACAACAAGGAGACGCTGGTGCTGTGGAGCTGCTTTAACTGGACCGAAGATAACCAACTGAAGTTGTTGCCATTGTCTTTGTTGTCATGGAATGGGCTTCATTGGCGCTGGTCAGATGTTTGTGGCCTTTTCGCTCAGACTGCATGCTTCGCAGTGCGAAACAAACTTCTCGATGCGAGTGTCAATCCCAGGCCACCATACTGAATCGTGACATCTCCGCTTCATGCAGACAATGCCAGGGTGCCCATTGTGTGCCAATGAGAGAACGCGCTGTTGAAGCGACTTGGGAATTACTGCTCTATCACCACGAGCTAGGCAGCCATCGTTGCAAATGGAAAATTCATCGCGAAGTCCGTGGAAGGTTTTCGGCTCTTTCAGAATTTGCTAGGCCACTCAGTCTGGAGGAAGTGGCACGTGTGCTGTGATTCGGTTTTGATTTTGTCGCAGGAGACAAAGTTTCTGATGGACTGAGTGATGATCAACATGACATATTTGTCATCATCTGTGAACAAGTCAGCACCAGAGTCCGAAGCAGGTGTCAAGCAGCTGAGCATGTCAGCTACGTGGTTGCGGCTGCTAGCGATGTAGTGTACATTAAAGTTATACTGGTGAAGGCGATCTGACCATTGGTTGATTCATAGTGTTCTGTGCCCAGATCCAGTTGTAGCAAGTAGCGCAGTTAGCGCTTGGTGATCCGTACGGAAGGTAAATTTCCTGCCATAGAGGTAGATGTGCCCGCGTTCACATGCGTAGATGCAAGCGAGTGCTTTGTGTTCCCTTGTAGAGTATTTACGTTCTGCAGATGAGAGTGTGCGAGAGGCGAAGGCGACTGGGCGTTCCAGACCGTCAATGCATTGCGAGAGCACAGCACCTATAGCGGTGCCTGATGTATCCGTGGTGACATACATAGTGGCATTCGGGTCAAAGTGCACCAGGATAGGAGGGGATGTGATTTTCTCCTTAAGCGTGGTGAATGCCTGAGCCTGGGAATCTGTCCATTCCCAAGGGATGTCCGTGTGCAACAATTTGTGAAATGGTTTGGCTATGTGCACATAGTGTGGGACAAACTTCAGATAGAAGTTGCAAGTGCTGAGGAATGATGAAAGTTCTTTGACATTGATAGCCTCCTGCATTCGTTGGATCACACCTTGTGCTGTGACTCTGTAACCCATAATGTTTAGTTCTCCATCAGCAAATGCACACTTATCAGCAATAAGTATAATGTTACGTGTATGCAAGTCTAGACATAACTGTGTGAAGTCGCTGGTCATGTTCTTCCATTGTCCGTCCATGGATGACGATATCGTCAAGCCTGCTAGCATAGTAGTGCCAATCTTCTGAAATGCACTTGGTGCAGAAGATAGTCCATAGGGCATGCGTTGATACTGATACAGACCATCGTGCATCATGAATGCCGTAAGCAGTTTGCTGTCCTCCGCTAGGGGTATTTGCAGGTAACTGCGGTGCAAGTTGAGTTTCGTGAAAACTATTGAGCCGTGGAATTCTGAAGACAGTTCGTCGATGGTAGGAAGAGGTTACTTGTCGGGGATGCATAGGCGGATCTCCCCATTTTTACATCAAGCAATGACTAAGTTCGAGATCCAGAGTGAGGAGTCGACGCTCTCAATGATTCCCTGAGATTCGAGTCGAGTTAATTCTGCGGATACTTGGTCGTGAACAGCGAATGGGAGACGGCGAAGTCGTTGCTAAATGATTTGACGGAAGGTCAACGTGGGGATGATGGCAGAATTTTGTTGTCTCTCCAAACTCTGTGATGATTGAGGGATACTGCTCGTCAAAGTCCACCGGGTACACAGGTGTGCCGGTTGGATCGTAAACGTTTAACCCAGTTTGGTCAAAAAGGTCAACGCCCATGAGGCTTTGTCCCTTTGCGACATAAAAGGAAAAGTTCTCCAATGTTATGTCCTTGTAGTATATCGGGACAGATATGACCCCAAGTACCTCAATTTTGGAGTCGCAGTACGCATGTAGAGTGGAAGTTGCGGGCTGCAGTTGACGGTGCGTGAAGTGGGTTTTGTACACAGCCTCGCTCAATATGGAGACTTTTGCTCCAAGTTCAATGAGGAGGCAGATGGGCGTGCCGTCAATGTTTGTATCACAGTCCTTGAATTTACCTGAACCGATGTGCATTGTCACTAACGGTGTAAACCATACTGGGTTCATCACTATCGGAGTTGTCCACATGTCGAATATGCTGCAATGAACGACAGACACTAGCAAAATGATTCATTTCACCACATGCAGAGCATTTCTTCCCACGTGCAGGGCAGTTAGGACTCTTTGCTGAATGTGATTTGTCCCCACAGTTAAAGCAGTGGAAGTTAGGCCCGCGATCCGTAATAGGTGGCTTATTACTAGCCCTGGGTCTCTGTGATTTTCGCTTTGGTTGAATGCCTTGCACATGGGCTGTAGCTGCAGTCTGTTGCACAGGAAGAGCAGGGGATCTGATCGCTTTTGAATCAGAAAGCACTGATTCGATTTGGATGGCCAAATTCGTTGCTTTGTCAAATGTCAATTTGTCATCCTCCATCAGCGAGCGTTCCCGAATGCGGGGGATTGTTGTTTCCTCAATAATTTGATCCCTGATCATTTCCTCTGTGAGTGTTCCAAAATTACACGTAGCGGCCAGTTCAGTTAATGAAATGATATACCGTTTGATTGGAACACTGTTCTCTTGCCCCCTTTGACAAAATTTGTATCTCTCCATCATGATATTTTTCTTTGGCCCAAAATATTTCTCTAGGGCACTTACTGTTTTTTCGTAGGACTCCGTGTCTTTGATTTGACCAAAGATGCGTTGGTCTTCAGTGCTGAGGCAGTGGATCAGTATTGCACGGCGGCGAGCTAGTGTTACGTTGCACCACTCGCCGTGATGTACATAGAAAAGCTTTGTGTCCATCTCGGCCATGGGATTGGAAGGTCCCCGGGTGTGGAGAGGAAAGGGCGGGGGTGTAGGGAGGTTAATTTGATTCATCCTCATCACCAAATTATGTTGTGTACGTAAGTAAACAGACTAACTGAAACAGGAGTAGCATAATTTACTGTGTTCCTTTATAGCAGCTCTCCAAAATAGTGTCCCAAAAGCAGCATGAACCAGCATGTTTATAGCAGTGTGTGAATAGCTCCCGCAGGGTCCTAATGCCTGTCCAGTGAGACTACGTGGAACAAACAGAGTATGAACACAACACTCGGTTCTCACCTCACTCTTTGGCATCGACACTTCATCGGCAATTCATTCTTAATTTTTCATTCCATCCCTTCAGCACCACTCTGCCGACGCAGCCAGTTCTCGCCGGGGTTGAGTTCCGCAAGTCTTCTCGATCTTATTCAACCCTGGGTCCATCAGAACCAAACCCAATATTATTCTGCAAAATTCCACTCCAAGCTCCTTCACCAATCGATACCGGTCCAGGAGACCACATAAACCGTAAAGGTCTCAGTGCGTGAGATCAGCATTCTCCTGTTAATGCCCATTATTCATAGATTAGTAATAGGAGCATTTAAACCAATAATCAATAGCTTTTTTGAGTCACATACAAATAATTTTTGAGTGCTTCACTTACTATTAATAAAAAATAAAGATTTACATTTATTTATCGACATTCACAACCTCAGGACGTCCCAAAGCGCTTTACAGCCATTGAAGTGTCCTGGCCAATATTTATCCTTCAATCAACATCATCAATATAAAAGCAGATTATCTCATTGCTGCTTGTGCGATCTTAGAATCATAGAATGGTTACAGAACAGAAGGAGGCCATTCAGCCCGTCGAGCCCTTGCTGGCTCGCTGAAAGAGCACCTCAGCGAGTCCCACTCCCTCCCTTTTTGCCGTAGCCCTGCAATTTTTTTTTCAGGCACTCATCTAATTCGCTTTTGAAAGCCACGATTGAGTCTGCCTCCGCCACCCTTTCAGGCAGTGCATTCCAGATCCTAACCACTCGCTGCGTTAAAAAGTTTTTCCTCATGTCGCCTTTGGTTCTTTTGCCAATCTCCTTAAATCTGTGTCCTCATGTTCTCGGCCCTTCCGCCAATGGGAACAGTTTCTTTCGATCCACTCTGTCTGCACCCCTCATGATTTTGAACACTTCTAGCAAATCTCCTCTCGACCTTCCCTGCTGTGCGCAAAATTGGCGTCCGCGTTTCCTACTTTACAACAGTGACTACACTTCAAAATTACTTCATTGGCTGTAAAGCACTTTGAGACATCTGGTAGTCATGAAAGGTGCTATATAAATTCCAAGTCTTCCCAAGTCTTCCTTCCTACTTTACAACAGTGACTACACTTCAAAATTAACTGTCTTCCTTTCTTTTTAAAATTCAACTGTCCCTTCCCCCAAGGCTATAGAATCAATCACGGAGCAACAGATTCACTCTGTCCATCTGAAAGATTTCAGTTGCTATTTCGAAAGGCCTTGTAGTGCTTGTCCTGCTCTTCAGACAGCTGGCCGCTTCACTCTGCTGATTTAGGCGTTCACCCAATGCATTGAGGCTGGCGATGGGAAATTCTCCAGGGTCAGCGCCAGGTCAATCGGGCCTTATCGGACCCACTGACCTTTTGCAACTAAACCCTTCAAATACCATAGTGCATGTGCAAAGTTCTTCAATTTGTAAATGGAATTTCCTAGAGTCCAGTCACTAAATACCTTTTTGGAACAAGCTACCCCATCGGGCTGAGGATGGTCATTATTTGAGTACATTCAAGACCGAGTTCGATCGATTTTTGGACTCTGGGGGAAATCAAGGGCTGTGGGGATCGGGTGGAAAAGTGGAGTTTAGGTCGAAGATCAGCCATGATCTTATTCAATTGTGGTGCAGGCTCGAGGGGCTGGATAGCCTACTCCTGCTCCTAATTCTTTTGTTCTCATGTTCTTATGTAGCCCTTTCCCACACCCCTCCCTCTCTCTCACTGCCCCCTCCTCCTGTCACCACACTCCACCATCTCCCCTTTCCCCATTTCTCCCCCACTGCTTCCTCACTGCTCCCTCTCTCCTTCACTGCTCTCTCTCCCTCACTCTCCCCTCCCCCTCTGCCCCATTCCCCCTCATTTCCCCTCTCCCCATTCTCCATTTTTCCCTCAATCCCCCTCTCCCCATTTCTCCCTCACTCCCCCTCCCGCCCTCCTCTCTCACTGCTCCCTCACAGCCCCTTTCCCCATTCCCTCTCTCTCCCTCACTTTCCCCTCTCCCCATTCCCCATTTCTCCCTCACTTCCCCCTTTTCCCCATTTCTCCCATTCCCCATTCCTGTCTCACTGCTCCCTCACTCCCCCCCCCTCTCCCCATCCCCCTACCTCTCTTGCTGCCCCCAATCTCCCACACTCGCCCTGCTACCCCTTCTCCCGTTCATCCCCTTTAACACCCCACTGAAATAACTGCAAAATAATGGTGTATAAATGCATTCTGTTTTCGTGCGCTAACATGGGTAAATCTGTCTACAATCCCAAAAACAACTTTGGTGTGCCAGTTCTATTTTGTCTGCCTGAGATAGAAAGTTAGAAAGATGACTTTCAAATACTGGATTTGCATTCAGTGGTACTGGCCTCCTGAATATCTGTGTTCGTGTCTCAAAGGTTCTCGAGCTGGGTGCTTTCCGGCAACGTATTTAATCTGACCAACTGGAATCTTGTCGTTTATAATCAAGAGTGTGTTCTGCCTCCCCCAGCCCCCTCCCCGCCCCCAGCACTTTCCATTTTTGGCAACTGTGCTCCAAATTTAGGAGGCACGTCCAGTTAACGTTGCCAAATTCACAATGCTCCATCCACACCATGAACATTCACTCCCTCCATCACTGGCACACCATCTACAAAATGCACTGCAGCAACTCGGCAAAGCTTCTTCTACAGCACCTCCCACAACGGCGACCTCGACCAACAACAACCTTTAACACAGTGAAATGTCCCAAGGAACTTTACAGGAGTATTATGAGACAAAAAATTTGACACCGAGCGACATAAGGAGAAATTCGGGCAGGTGACCAAAAGCGTGGTCAAAGAGGTAGGTTTTAAGCAGCGTCTTAAAGCAGGAAAGAGAAATAAAGAGGCAGAGAGATTTAGGCAGGGAATTCCAGAGCTTTGGGCCGAGGCAACAGAAGATACGGCCACCAATGGTTGAGCGATTATAATCAGGGATGCTCAGGAGGGCAGAATTAGGGGAGCACAGACATCTTGATGGGTTGTGAGGCTGGAGGAGATTACAGAGGTAGGGAGGGGCGAGGCCATGGAGGGATTTGAAAAGAAGGATGAGATTTTTGAAATAGAGGTGATACATAACCGGGAGCCAATGTCGGTCAGTGAGCACAGGGGTGATAGCTGAGCAGGACTTGGTGCGAGTTCGGACACGGGCAGCAGAGTTTTGGATCACCTCTAGTTTTTACGTGGGGTAGAATGTGTCAGGCCAGCCAGGAGTGCATTGGAATAGTCAAGTCCAGAGGTATGGATGAGGGCTTCAGCAGCAGATGAGCTGAGGCAAGGGTGGAGACGGGCGATGTTACGGAGGTGGAAATAGACGGTCTTAGTTATGCTGCGGATATGTGGTCAAAAGCTCATTTCTGTGTCAAATATGATGCCAAGGTTGCAAACAGCCTGGTTCAGCCTCAGACAGAATTGGGGAGGGGGATGGAGTCAGTGGCTAGTGAACGGAGTTTGTGGCAGCGGCCGAAAACAATGGTTTCGGTCTTCCCATCCAGAAGGACTAGGGCAGCAGGTGCATGGGAACACCACAAGTTCCCCTCCAAGTTACACAACATCCTGACTTGGAAATTTATCGCCATTCCTTCATTGTCGCTGGGTCAAAAACCTGGAACTCCCTCCGTAACAGCACTGTGGGAGCACCTTCACCACACGGACGGCAGCAGTTCAAGAAGGCGGCTCACCACCACCTTATCAAGGGCAATTAGGGATGGGCAATAAAAGCTGGCCGTGCCAGTGATGCCCACAATGAAAAGAAAGCCACCAATTTTGCAATGCACCCGATTTTCATTCCGACAAATTTCAAGGTAGGTTATGCTTAAATATGGTCAATTGCAACACAATTCTCCTTTGACTTTGCACCAAAAATTGGTTTCATTTCCCCTTCAGAATAGCACCCAGTGTGAATTAAGTTTTTTTTCATTTCCCTCAACAGTCCACCCTGTAGCCTCTTTTGGAGGTTGCCACTGAATAATGAATGTGCGCAATCAGGAGCCCAAATCCCCACCAGGAATAGGCTTGCCACAACTCGTTTCATGTTAGGTCCCAGACTCCAGCAGTCTGCATTGCATTTGAATCCATCGGGCAAAAGACCAGGTCCTACTGTAAAGGAAAAAGGGGAGTGGTGGAAGTGGAGACAGCATCTCAAAAGGAAAAAAATAAATTGAGAGATAAAGTGCCGGCTGATGTGTCCTTACACACTGCAGAAAATCAACACGAGGCACATACTGGAGACAAGGTCACTCTGTGACCTGTACCTTTATTCACAGGATCAAGGAGTGCTGACCCTGCGTAGGACCTCCCTTTATATACCTGGATGGCCAGGTGAGGAGTGTCTCTCACAAGTTCACCCCCTGTGGTCAAGGTGTGCATTTCTCAGGTGTATACAGTGTACAGTATTGTTACATAAAGGTTACAGTTATGTGAAGGTTACAAACATGACATCACCTCCCCCCCAATGTCTTTGGGCAAAGATTGAGTCTTTTAGGCGGTCGACACTCTCTCGTGGAGCGCCGCAGTTGGGACTCTGGTTGTTGAGCCTTGGCATGCGTCTTTGTCACCTGTGGTGATTCCGGCTCATCCGGGCTGGCCGCAGGGACAGTGCATGCCGCTAACGGTTCTTGTTATTTGTTCTCTGGCAGTGGTGTGGGCAGCATCTCATGATGTTCCTCAGGTTCCTCAGTGTCCATGCTGAACCTTTTTTTTACTTGGTCCAAATGCTTGTGGCAGATCTGGCCATTGTTGAGTCTGACCACTTTGAACCTATTCCCCTCTTTACCAATTACAGTACCCTCGAGCCACTTGGGCCCCACAGTGTAATGAAGAACAAATACAGGGTCATCGATTTCTGTCCATCTCCCCTTTGAGTTACGGTCGTGGCACTAATTTTGGGACTGGCGCTTGCCCTCAACAATGTCTGACAAGACTGGATAAATGAGGGACAGCCGAGTTTAAAGTGTACGTTTCATGAGTAGTTCCACTGGCGGGACTCCCATGAGCGAATGTGATCGGGACCTGTAGGCCAGCAGGAGGCGTGATAGACAGTATTGAAGGGAGGGTCCTTGAATCCGGAGCATGCCTTGCTTTATGATTTGGACCACACGTTCCGCCTGGCCATTGGAAGCCGGCTTGAACAGTGCTGTCCTGACATATTTGATGTCATTACCCAACATGAACTCCCGGAATTCATAGCTAGTGAAACACGGGCCGTAGTCACTAACTAGGATGTCCAGCAAGCCATGGGTCGCAAAGACTGCAGGCAGACTCTCCACTGTGGTGGATGTCGTGCACAAATTCAATATGATGCACTCGATCCATTTCGAGTAAGCATCAACAACAATGAGGAACATTTTTCCCATGAACGGGCCCGCGTAGTCTACGTGAATACATGACCATGACTTGGTGGGCCAGGGCCACGGGCTGAGTGAGGCCTCCCTGGAGGCATTGCCCAGCTGGGCACACGTCGTGCACCTTTGAACACAGTGTTCCAGATCTGCATCAATTCCCGGCCACCATACATGTGACCGCACAATGTCTAGGTGCTCGCTGTGGAGTTCCCTGATGAATGCTTCCCTTCCCTTCTGGGGCATGACTACCTGGCTGTCCCATAGTAGGCAGTCGGCTTGGATAGAGAGCTCGTCCATCCGTCTGTGAAACGGCCTGACCTCCTCGGGTACGCTCTGTTTGCGGGCGCCCAATCCCCAGTCAGGACACATTTCTTAATCAGAGATAGGAGGGGATCTCTGTTTGTCCAGGTTTTGATCTGGTGGGCTGTGATGGGGGAGCCTGCGCTGTCAAAAGCATCGACAGCCATGACCATCTCAGCACTTTGCTCCGCTGGCCCCTCAGTGGTGGCCAGTGGAAGCCTGCTGAGTGCGTCAGTGCAATCTTCGGTGCCTGGCCGGTGCCGTATGGTGCAGTCATACCCAGCCAGCGTGAGAGCCTATTACTGTATGCGAGCTGACGCATTGGCATTGACAGCTTTGCTGTCGGACAACAAGGATGTTAACAGCTTGTGGTCCGTTTCTAACTCGAACCTTCTGCCAAAAAGGTACTGGTGCATCTTTTTCACTCCGTAGACACATGCGAGTGCCTCCTTTCCAACCATCCCATACCCCCTTTCTGCTTGGGAAAGCGACCTGGAGGCAAAAACCATAGGTTGTAGTTGGCCCTCATCATTACTCTGCAGCAACACGCACCTAATCCCATAGGATGATGCATCGCATGTCAAAACGAATTTCTTACAGGGGTCTTACAGGGTCAATCACTCATTAGAATAAAGCAGGTTCCGCACCCGATTGAAAGCCCGTTCCTGACAGTCTCCCCAAAACCAATCGCAACCCTTATGCAGGAGCATGTGTAGCGGCTCCAACAATGTACTTAAGTTCGGCAGAAAGTTCCTGAAATAGTTCAATAGTCCCAGAAATGAACACAACTCCGATGTGTTGCCGGGCCTGGGCGTGCGACGGATCACCTCAGTTTTGGATTCGGTCGGCCAGATCCCGTCTGCGGCAACCCTCCTGCCCAAAAACTCAACCACTGGCGCCAAAAACACACACTTAGACTTCTTCAGTCGCAGGCCTACCCAGTCCAGTCAGCGTACCACCTCCTCCAGGTTGTGGAGGTGTTCCTCGGTGTCTCGACCCGTGATAAGGATGTCGTCCTGAAATACGATTGTTCTGGGGATGGATTTGAGCAGGCTTTCCATGTTCCTCTGAAAGATAGCGGTTGCTGAACGAATGCCAAATGGACACCTGTTGTAGACAAACAGCCCCTTGTGCGTGGTGATGGTGGTCAGTCGCTTGGATTCTTCGGCCAGGTCCTGGGTCATGTGGGCCGAAGTGAGGTCCAACTTGGTGAACAGCTTGCCACCTGGCAGCGTGGCAAAAAGATCCTCTGCTCTCGGAAGCGGGTATTGGTCCTCAAGGGACACTCGGTTGATGGTGGCCTTGTCGTCGCCACAGATCCTGACCAATTCATCCGTTTTTAGAACAGGGACGGTGGGGCTTGCCCAGTCGCTGAATTCAACGGGCGAAATTATGCCCTCTCTTAGCAACCTGTCCAACTCACTCTCAATTTTCTCCCGCATCACATATGGCACAGCTCTGGCTTTGTGATGCACTGGTGTGGCGTCCGGGGTGATGCGTATCACTACTTTGGTGCCTTTGAAAGTCCCGACACCAGGTTGAAATAATGACTCGAACTTTTGTTGGACCTGTGAGCATGAACTTCGCTCCACAGATGCAATGGCGTGCACATCCCCCCATTTCCAGTTCATCTCGACTAGCCAGCGCCTCCCCAAAAGCGCGGGACCATTTCCCGGGACAATCCAGAGTGGCAACCGGTTCTGAGATCCACTATGTGTGACCACCAATATTGCACTGCCTAGCACTGGGATAATCTCTTTGGTGTACATCCGTAATTGCGTGTCAATGCGTTCTAGTTTGGGTCTGCTAGCTCTGAGTGGCCACAGTTTCTCGAATTGTTGGACACTCATAAGTGACTGGCTGGCTCCTGTGTCCAGCTCCATGCATACCGGGATGTCGTTTAACAGTACTTTCATCATCATAGGTGGCTTTCTTGTGTATGAGCTGTGGATGTTTGCCACCTGAACCCACTGAACTTCAGTGCCCATTGCTGAGTTGCAAGCATACCCCTGCCTTGCAGACCCCTCTTGTGGTTCATCCACTTCGTAAACCAGCCTCGCTGCGGGCTTCCTGCACATCCTGGCTAAATGTCCACTCAAGTTACAATTTCTGCAGATGAATTGTTGAAACCGGCAGGTCTTCGCAGCATGTTTGCCCCCGCACCTCCAACATGAGCTGAGATTGTTGCGAACAAAAGAGCTGTTACCAGGCATTCCTTTCTGATTGTCTCTTTGATTACTCTTGAGCACTCTGTTTGTGGGTGTCAATGGTCCCATCCCGGGACGTATTGTCCCTTGTGATTGTGTAAATGTCCGTTCAACCTGCCATTGTCTGTGTTGAGGACCCACCCTAGAGTCTGTTACTGCCTGGGTGGTGTCGAATTGCCCTTGCCTGCCTGCGGGGTTCTGAGTTACGTTTACCATGTTAACTCCCTGCTCCATCGCCACGTTGGGAGCAGAGTTGCGCGCATATATGATCTTGGTTTCCTCCTTCCCCGCCATAAAGGTTTGAGCCATCAACGCTGCTGCTTCCAAGGTCAAGTCCTTGGTCTCAATTAGCTTCCTAAAAATCCCGGCATGACCAATGCCCTCAATGAAGAAATCCCGTATCATCTCCCCCCTGCCTGGCGTCTGTGAACTTACAGAGGCTGGCCAAGCGCCAAAGGTCCGCAACAAAGTCCGGTATGCTCTGCCCTTCCCGACGTCGGTGCATATAGAATCGGTGTCGGGCCATGTGTATACTACTCGCCGGTTTGAGATGCTCACCGATCAGTTTGCTGAGCTCCTCAAAGGTCTTGTCCGCCGGCTTCTCGGGTGCGAGCAGGTCTTTCATCAGCGCGTGCATCTTAGGTCCACAGCTGGTCAGTAGATGCGTCCTCCGCTTGTCAGCCGCTGCCGCTCCCAGGCAGTCCTTCGTGACAAAGCTCTGCTGGAGCCTCTCAACGAAATCGTCCCAGTCCTCACCAACACAGTACCATTTCTCCGTGCCATTCTCTTGAGTCGTTGATTCTCGTTTCTCGTCGCCAAATGTAGTGTCCTTACACACTACAGCAAATCAACATGAGGCACATACTGCGACAAGGTCACTCTGTGACCTGTACCTTTATCCACAGGACCAAGAAGTGATGACCCTGCGTGGGACCTCCCTTTATATTCCTGGATGACCAGGTGAGGAGTGTCTTACACAAGTTCACCCCCTGTGGTCAAGGTGTGCATTTCTCAGGTGTACACAAGTGTTGTATTGTTACATAAAGGTTACAGTTATGTGAAGGTTACAAACATGACACCGGCAGTGTGTTCAAAGCAGTGAAATAATTCACTTGATCCTTTGTTTACAAGCTGATCTGCAGAGATCCCAAGTGAAGCTGTATTAAAGTGAATGGCAGAGAAATTCTGGCCGGGTGTAAAATGGACTGTTGATTCTTGTGCATGAAACACAAAAGGTTAGTATGCAGGTACAGCAAGCGATCAGGAAGGCCAATGGAATCTTGGCCTTTATTGCAAAGGGGATGGAGTACAAAAGCAGGGAAGTTTTGTTACAGCTGTACAGGATATTGGTGAGGCCACACTTGGAATATTGCATGTAGTTTTGGTTTCCATATTTGCGAAAGGATATACTTGCTGTGGAAGCTGTTCAGAGAAGGTTCACTCGGTTAATTCCGGGGATGAGGGGGGTGACTTAAGAGGAAAGGTTGAGTAGGTTGGGCCTCTATTCATTGGAATTCAGAAGAGAGGTGATCTTATCGAAACATATAAGATTATGAGGGGGCTTGACAAGATGGATGCAGAGAGGATGTTTCCACTGGTGGGGGAGACTAGAACTAGAGGGCATGATCTTAGGATAAGGGGCTGCCCATTTAGATCTGAGATGAGGAGAAATTTCTTCTCTCAGAGGATTGTAAATCTGTGGAATTCGCTGCCTCAGAGAGCTGTAGAAGCTAGGACATTGAATAAATTTAAGACAGAAATAGACAGTTTCTTAAACGATAAAGGGATATGGGGTTATGGGGAGTGGGCGGGGAAGTGGAGCTGAGTTCATGATCAGATCAGCCATGATCTTATTAAATGGCAGAGCTGGCTCGAGGGGCCGTATGGCCTACTCCTGCTCCTATTTCTTATGTTCTTATGATTCATTATTACCAGTAATGTGCTACTGCCCCAAGACCATGTTCAGCCCCACTGTTTCAGTACAACAGGGATGCACGCATGGGACATGATTCTCCAAAGGGAGTGTGCTCAGCAAAAAAAATACATTTAGGAAATCCAATTTAGGAACCACCGTTTCAGCCATGCTCAGTGAGTAGTTTTTAATTTTATTTAGTTAATCATTGATGGGATGTGGCTGTTGTTGGCAAGGCCAGCATTTATTGCCCATCCCTAATTGCCCTTGAGAAGGTGGTAGTGAGCCACCTTCTTGAACCGCTGCAGTCGTGTGGTGAAGGTACTCCCACAGTGCTGACTTTGTCATAACAGTTTGGTACAACTGAATCGCTTGCTCGGCCATTCAGTGGGAAGTTAAAGGTCAACCACATTGCTGTGGGTCTGGAGTCACATACAGGCCAGATCGGGTAAGGACGGCATATTTCCTTCCCTGAACAACGTTAGTGAACCAATTGGGTTTTTACGACAATCCGGAAGTTTCATGGTCACCATTACTGATACTAGCTTTTTATTCCAGATTCAGTTGATTAACTAAATTTAAATTCCACAGCTACCGTGGTGGGATTTGAACTCACGACTCTGGATCATTAATTCAGTGCACTTCCCTCTGCGTCAGAAGGTTGGGGGGTGAAGTCCGACTCCAAAGACATGAGCACAAAAGCTGGGCTTACACCTCAGTGGAGTGCTGCACCGTTGGAGGTGCCCGTCTTTAGGTTGAGAAGTTAAACCGAGGCCCCGCTTGCCCACTTGGGGGATCAAGGGAGATGGTGAGAAAGCAGGAATGGGGTACTGAAGTTGCATGTTCAGCCATGAACTCATTGAATGGCGGTGCAGGCTCGAAGGGCCGAAGGGCCTACTCCTGCACCTATTTTCTATGTTTCTATATAAAAGGTCCCACGGCACTATTTCAAAAAAGAGCAGAGGAGTTCTCCCCCAGTGTCCTTAACCCTAAGTCAACATCACGAAAACAGATTATCTGCTCAGAGCTTCCTCCTTTCGAATGAGACATTAAATCGAGGGCCCATCTGCTCTTTCAGGTGTGCCTGCAAGACCCCATGCCACTATTTTGAAGAAGAGCAAGAGAGTTCTCCCCAATGTCCTAGCCCAATATTTGCCCCTCAACCAACCTCACTAAAACAGATTATCTGGTCATTTGTCACATTGCAGCTTGCTTTGCACAAATTGGCTGTCACATTTCCCACATTACAACAGTGACTGCACTTCAAAAAGTACTTCCTTGGCTGTAAAGAGCTTTGGAACATCCTGAGGTCATGAAAGGTGCAATATGAATGCAAGTCTTTCACTGCTGTAAGTGAACTTTTCCAATCTGCATCACAAACACATTCTCTTCTTCGTGGCATTGTCTTCAATCTCTCCTGCTCACCGAACGTTATTTGGGATCACCACAGTCAAACCTGCAATAAGAATATCGGAAATAGGAGCAGGAGTAGGCCACCTGGCCCCTTGAGCCTGCTCCACCAATAATAAGATCATGGCTAATCCGATCTTGGGCTCAGCTCCAATTACCTGCTCCCTCCCCATAACCCTTCACTCCCTTATCAATCAAAAATCTGTCTATCTCCACCTTAAATATATTCAATGACCCAGCCTCCACAGGGGCAGAGAATTCCACAGATCTACGACCCTTTGAGAGAAGAAATTTCTCCTCCTCTCCGTTCTAAATGGCGACCCCTTATTCTGAGACTGTGCCAACTAGTTCTAGATTTCCCCACGAGGGGAAGCATCCTCTCTGCATCTACCCTGTCAAGCGCCCTCAGACTCTTATGGGCATAATTTTCGGTTTAAGGCAAAAACAGTAGTTTTAAGCCAAAAATGACCGTTTTCGCTGCGCTACCGCTTTTAGGCCTAACTTTCGACCTTTACATCTGCGTCATCGGTAAAGTCAGCATTGCATGAGGATTAGCGGCGCAAACCGCGAGTTTTGGCAACTTTAGTCCGGGTCCGATAGCGCTGTGAGAGAGGCCTTGGGAGAGGGAGAAAACAAAAATTGCAAAAAACATTCACAAAAATCCTTACCTACCATATGGCTGAAAAATAATTTTAAAATAAAAAATTAACGTAACTTTTTGCAGTTCTTCATCCTTACCGCTGCCGGCAGGGTTGCACCGACAGGTTTGACCCTGTCGGTATTCTGGGCACGGCGTACTAGTCGCGAGAGAGCCGAAAGTACGACGGGAGCACAATCCGCAGCGTTAGACGGCGTTTCACGTCAGCGCAAACTGTCCCGGGCAGCAGGTGGAAGCGCTGTCATAAAGAGGTGCCCGCGGATCCCGCCGACTGGGTTTTCACTGCGGAGGGTCAAATCGCGGCGAAAACCCGGTCGCAAAGTCGCCGAAAATTCTCCTCTATATGTTTCAATGAGATCACCTCATTCACAACTGAGCAGGTAAAGGAATGACTTCTCTGCTGTGACAGAACGGGCTCCTTCCAATGAAGACAGTGCACGTTGTCACCTGATGGCCATCCCCCGATACCTTATCGAGTCAACTCATTTGTCACATCGGTCGGAGAGGCTACAGGAGTCGCAACCTATTTTAATGAAGTTCACTCGCTTGCCATTTATGAAAGAGGATGCTGCTAACAGCTTGTAATGGGATCAAGCATCAATAGCTGAAATCCCGATCTCAACGCATCCATTGTCATTACAGTTCCCAGCCAAATGCTGTCAGATTCAGAAACAGGCCAGGACGAGCACAGGAGAACAAACGATTTCCTGTAGGAATAGTAACGGTTTGGCTTTGTGGTCGGGGGAGGGTTGGGAAATATCCCAGATGATCCAGTTGGACGAATATTGAAGCCTGCAGGATTCAGTCAGACGGGTTGCAAATGCTACAAGCAAAGGCCATTTTTATGAGACGCTGGTAACTGGAGAGTTCTGCATTTAATTGCTTCGCAGCACGCGCTCTGCTGCTGAGGGCTGGTCATGGTCATGGTCATTTTTGGCTTAAACCAGGCCGACTCCTTCTCGATGAGTCGTGATTGCTCATGAGCATTGCCCTGCAGAACAAAATAAAGTATTAGTGAAGGAGCTCCTGTGCAGCAGCATTGAGAGACAGAAATGTAGCTCAGCTGGCAGCAGTTTCAACAACTTGCATTTATATAGCACCTAAAAGGAGTAAAGTCTCCAAAAGTGCTTCACAGGAGCCGTTATTAAATATTTCACAAGGAGACACATCAGCAAAAACTTGGTAAATGAGGTAGGTTTTAAAGAGCTTCTTAATGAAGGAGAGAGAGGTAGCGAGGCGGAGAGGTTTAGGGAGAAAACTCTACAGCCTAGGGCCTAGGCAGCAGAACGCACGGCCGCCAGTGGTGGAGAGATGAAAATAGGGGCTACGCAAGAGGCCAGAATTGGAGGAGCGCAGAGATCTTGGAGGGTTGTAAGGGCTGGGTGGGGCGGTTACAGAGAAAGCGAGGGGCTCAATTCCAACTCTCAATTAGAAAACTGCAGGTTCAAACCCCAATCCAGCAAGATGAGCAACATTATTTTGGCTGTCACCCCAGTGATGAACTGAGGACTTGTCAGTTGTGCCAACGTTTGGATGAGACGTTAAACTCAAGCCCCTCTGCCTGTGCGGCTAGACATTGAGATCACATGGCACTCTTCGAAAAAGAGTCGCAATATCTCACAGTACGTTGGCCAACATTCCTGCTGTCATTGCTATTTGTGCGATCATGCTCGGCCAAAAATGGCTGCCGAGTCTGCCTACATAATAGCAGTGACTAGGCCTCAGTCATAATTCATCAGCTGTGGGGCACTTCTGGATGTTCTCAGGAAGATGCGCTTTCTTTATCTGTTGAAAGAAAGAAGTTGCATTTATATAGCGCCTTACATAACTTCAGAACATCCCAAAGAACTTGACAGCCAATGAAGTACTTTTTGAAGTGTCATCACTGTTGTAATGCAGGAAACGCGGCAGCCAATTTGTGCACAGAAATACCCCACAAACAGCAATGCGATAATGACCAGCTAATCTGTTTCAGTGAGGTTGGTTGAGGGTCAAATATTGGGCCAGGACTTAGGGGAGAATTCCACTGCTCTTCTTCAAAGTAGTGGCATAGGATCTTGTATACACACCTGAGAGAGCAGTCGGTTTAACATCTCATTCAAAAGGTGGCAGCTCCGACAGTGCAAAACTCCCTCAGTACTGTGTCAGCTTAGATTTTATGCACAAGCTCCATGGAATGGGACTTGACCCACGACCTTCTGGTTCAAGAGGTGAGAGTGTCATGGACTGGGCCACGGCTGACATCTGTCATTGTATTTTATTCATTGCAGGTGAAGCACGTTTTTAAAGGATTAGCTGTACATCGAGTGTCCTATAATCTACAGCACAGAAACAGGTCATTCAGCCCAAGTTATCTGTGCCTGTGTCTATGCTCCACACGAGCCTCCTCCCACCTCACTTCATCTAACCTGATCAACACATCATTCTATTCCTTTCCCCCCTTTTGTGTTTCATCATAAAATCAGGGCGGTTTATGGCACAGAGGGAGGCCATTCGGCCCATCGTGTCTACGCTGGGATTTTAAGATCTCTCTTAGCTCAGCCCTCCCGCTCTCAGGGCTTTCCTGTATCCACCTCCGACCTCACTTAGCTTCCGATGATCCAACAATCGGCTCGCTCCGCGGCAGTGAGGGCACTTTTAAATTTCTTACTCAGTTTTCTCTCGCGGACTCTCGGCCGCCGGTTCTCCCGCTTTTATCTGTTGTTCTCTCGCACTGTTTCCCCACAGGCTTGTTCTCTCCTCTCTCGTGCTTATCTAGCTTCCCCTTAGATGCATCTCTTCTTCTTCTTCAGCAGTCCATCGGAGTCGAGGATGATATGCTTCCACACTAATCTAAGTTCTAAGGTGACTGATGAGACCAATGCGGGACCTACAGTCTCTGTCACAGGTGGGGCAGACGGTGGTTGAAGGGACGGGCGGGTGGGGTGCTTGGTTTTTCGGACCGAGATGAGGAGACATTTTTTTCACTCAGAGGGTGGTGAACTTGTGGCATTCTCTACCATAGAAGGCTGTGGAGACCAAGCCACTGAATATATATAAAAGGGAGATAGATAGATTTCTAGAAACAAAAGGGGTATGGGGGAAAAAAGCGGGAAAATGGTGTTGAGATAGAAAATCAGCCATGATCATGTTGAATGGTGGTGCAGACTCGAAGGGCCGAATGGCCTACTACTGCTCCTATTTTCTATGTTTTCTACGTTTGTCGGGCGCTCCTTCCGCTGTTTGTACTTGGCGCCTGTGTGCTCCCGGCGAAGAGACTCAAAGTGTTCGCCGCCTTCTCGGAAGCTCCTCCTCCACTTTGAGCGGTCTTGGGCCAGGGATTCCCAGGAGTCGGTGCGGATGTTACATTTTTTCAAGGAGGCTTTGAAGGTGTCCTTGAAGCGTTTTCTCTGCCCTCCTGGGGCTCGCTTGCCGTGACAGGACTCAGAGTAGAATGCTTGTTACGGGAATCTTGAATGAGGCATGCGGACTACGTGGCCTGCCAATCGGAGCTGATTGAGCGTGGTCAATGCTTCGATGCTGGGGATGTTGGCCTGAAGGAGAATACTGACGTTGGTGCACCTATCCTGCCAATTCTATTCTATTCTATTCACCTCAACCACTTCCTGTGGCAGCGAGTTCCACATTCTAATCATTCTCTGGGTAAAGAAGTTTCTCCTGAATTCCCCAGTGGATTTATTAGTGACTATTTTATATTTATGGCTCGTAGTTTGCTCTTCCCCAACAAATGTCTATCTTATCAAACCCCTTCATAATTCTAAAGACCCCTATTAGGTCACCCCGCAACATTCACTATTCTAGAGAAAAGAGATCCAGCCTGTTCATCCTTTTGTGATAAGGAGAGAAAATCGGGAACTACATACCAGTTAGCTTGATGGAAAATGCTAGAATCTATTATTAGAGTCATGGTAACAGGGCACTTGGAAAATCATATGATTGAGCACAGTCAACGTGGTTTTATGAAAGGGAGATCGTGTTTGACAGATGCGTGAGAGCTTTTTGAGGTTGTAACTGTCAGGGATGATAAGGGGGAACCAGTGGGTGAAGAGTAATTGGATTTTCAAAAAGCATTCGATAAGGTGGCACACAAAATGACTATACGAAATTAGGACTCGTGGAATTGATGAAAATATATTGCGGATTCGTTACCGGACAGAAAACAGTGAGTAGGGATAAACGGGTCATTTTTCGGCTCGCAGGCTGTAACTAGTGGTATTCCACAAAGATCAGTGCTTGGGGCCTCAGATATTTACAGTCTATATTGATGACTTAGACGAGGGGCCAAGTGTAAAGTATCCAAGTTTGCTGATGATACAAAGCTAAGTGGGAAAGTAAGCTGGGAGGAGGACACAAAGAATCTGCAAAGGGATATAGACAGGTTAAGTGACTGGAGAAGAACGTGGAGATGCTGGTATTCAGAGGGACCTAAATGTCCTTGTGCACGAATCACAGAACATTAAGCAGGTACAGCCAACAGTTAGGAAAGCAAATAGTATGTCAGCCTTTATTGCAAAACGATCGGAGTGTAAGAAATCTTACTTGAAATTATCTCGGGCCCTGGTGTGACCACACGTGGAATACTGCGCGCAGTTTTGGGGGCCGAAATTGCCCACCGCCCGAAACGAGTCGCATCTACCCCTCTCGAAGTGTTCCGTCCGGCCCAATGCACTGACCGGCAGCAGTGTCGATCCCGCGGGGCAATTCGGGAAAGCGGGTAACCGCCGGTCTACAGTGGGTCGGCGCGTGCGCGAAGCGGTGAGAAAGCGGGCGGAGCAGTCGCCTACACCGCTCCAAACCTGAAGGAGGGCAATATCTAAAATGGCGGCCCCTCTGTGGAGACACGGTGGACAGTCCGCACTGACCCGTGGCCGCTGCTTTCAGGCGGCCACGGGCCTGATAGAAAGGGGCAATTTCAGGCCCTTGGTCTCCTTACGTATGGAGGGATATACTTGCCACAGAGGAAGTGCAACAAACTCCATTGGTTCCTGGGATGAGGGGATTGTCCGTTCAGGAAAGATTGAGAACACTAGGCCTACACTTCCTAGAGTTTAGAAGAATGAGAGGTGCTCTCATTGAAATATATATTACATTATACATTAGAGTGAGCAGCGTCTGGCGGCCCGGCCCAGAAATCGGCGCAGTCGCGGCCTGCAAGACCGTCAGCAGGCCGGGGCCATTACAGGGAGCCGCGTCTGGCGGCCCGGCCCAGAAATAGGCACAGTCCCGGCCTGAAAGACCATCAGCAGGCCGGGGCCATTACAGAGAGCCGCGTCTGGCGGCCCGGCCCAGAAATAGGCACAGTCCCGGCCTGAAAGACCATCAGCAGGCCGGGGCCATTACAGGGAGCCGCGTCTGGCGGCCCGGCCCAGAAATAGGCACAGTCCCGGCCTGAAAGACCATCAGCAGGCCGGGGCCATTACAGGGAGCCGTGTCTGGCGGCATACCACTGCAGGGAGCAGCGCGTGCTGCTGCAGGAGGGCGACGGCTGCGAAGCCAGGTCGCTGGTTGCAGTGCGGGCAGGCACAGCAGGAGGGACGAAGGAGCAGCAAAAGTTCGTAGAGGGAAGTGACCGGGGACCAGAAAAGGCGAGGGCCCAGGGGCAGCACGGGCCCAGCCCACACTGCGATATGTGTGCACTAGGTCCGTGCAGCAGAGCTGGTCTCCAGTCGTCTTGGGTAATCCTTGCCACTGGACCAAGACCTAGCTCTGTCAAGCCCGTGTGGTGACTGGTGTGCAACGGTCACCACACATTAAAAGAATCCACGTACAGGCATCTTCCAGCCTTCAAGATGTAGTTCGGGGTCTGGAATATTAGGTCCTTCATTGAAACACCTGTGAACTCATCCCTTTTTGGTGTGGAAGCAAGTCATCCTCGATACGAGGGACCGCCTATGATGATGATATATTTCTCAAGGGGCACGACGGGGTAGATGCAGGGCGGATGTTTCTTCTGCCTGGGGAATCTAGAACCAGGGGTCAGTCTCAGAATATGGGGTCAGCCATATTCTGACTGGGATGAGGAGATTATATCTTTGCTCAAAGCGATGCGTATCTTTAGATTCTCTGCCCCCAGAGGGCTATGGATGCTCAATCATTGAATATATTCAAGAGAGAGATCGATATATTTTTGGATACTAAGGGAATCAAGGGATATGTGATTACTGTGGGAAGCTTGAGTTAATGTAGATCAGCCATGATCTTATTGAATGGCGGAGCAGGCTCGAAGGGCCAAATGGCCTGCTGCCCGCCCACCCTCCCCACTCCAGGTAGGTCAAATACATAGAATTCCGGCCTTATTCTCCAAGCAGTGTGAGGCATCCTTATTCTTCCTTATTCTTCCAAAATGTAACACCTCACAGGTAGAAATGAGTCTGTCTACATTTGCGGGCCCAGTGTTGACCTTAAATGTCAGCCATGGCTCAGTCGGTAGCACTCTCACCTCTGAGTCAGAAAATTGCAGGTTCAAGTCCCACTCCAGGGACTTGAGCGCTTAAATCTAGGCTCACACTCCAGTGTACTTCAAAAGTACTTCTTTGGCTGTTAAGTGCTTTGAGACATCCGATGGTCGTTAAAGGTGCTATATAAATCCAAGTCTTTCTTTCTTTCTTGAACAGAGGAAGGGGACTCACCCAAATATTCTATGCCTCCACAGCCAGCTGGCCTTTCAGGTACATTGAATTGTGGGACGCTTGTCCCCCTTCCCCCCCCACAATAGCAACTCTCCGGTGGGAGAACAGCGAGAGGTAGTTCCGGATATGGCCAGCAGGAGTGCTGTGCAGCGGGGGGTTGAACTTCCTGCCTCTCCTGACCCCACGTTAAAGTGAGTATATTGTAATTAAAAACAGTCTATCGTTCCTCAGTTCACACTCTCTACCATTTTGCTGCAGCCTACCAATAAAGCAAGTGGCTTCCGTTACCTCAAGGATTCCTGAAGTAATTCGGTCAGGTCTCCACGACAACAAGACGTTTAACCTCACCGCTAAGCTTCAGGGGGAGAAGCAGAGGGAAGCAGAGATGTAATGCCTGGAGAGTTTTAGGAATCCCTGGTGAATCAGCCAAGAATCAGCTTATTAGGCAATGACTTCAACAAGGATTTTGTCACAGCAGAAACATGCATATAGTGTAAGGATTCCCCAGCGATCTTTGTGACACAGATTCAATCACATCATTGCTTTCCTTATTCTTGGCTCCAGGTTTAAAATAGAGTTTAAAAATCCCTCTCTCCAAATGAAAGCTACTCAATCAGTTTAAAGCTCAAGGGCCTCAAAATTCAGGGGCCTGTTTTTCAGATTCTGAAGGCAGGGCACGTGCACGCATTTCCAGACAGGTGCACACCGCCGCCCATCTTGGATAAGGTCGATGTGGGTAAGTGAGTCAGTGTGTCAGCTATGGCTCAGTGGGTAGCACTCTTGCCTTGGAGTCAGAAGGTTGTGGGTCCCACTCCAAGAGACGTGAGCACCGAAATCTAGGCTGAAACTCCAGTGTAGTAAAAGAAGAAAGAAAGACTTGCATTTCTATAGTGCCTTTCACAACCACTGGACGTCACAAAGCACTTTACAGCCAATGAATGTACTACTGGAATGTAGTCACTGTTGTAATCTGGGAAACGTGGCAGCCAATTTGCGTACAAGGAAGCTCCCACAAACAGCAATGTGATAATGATCAGATAATATTTTTAATGAAGTTGATTGAGAGATAAATATTGGCCAGGACACCAGGGATATCTCCCTTGCCCCTCTTCAAAATAGTGCCATGGGACCTTTTGCGTCCACTTGAGAGAACAGACAGAAACTCCGACAGTGCAGCACTCCCTCAGCATGCCACTGGAGTGTCAGCCTAGATTTTTTTTTTGAACCCGCAACCTTCTGACTCAGAGGTGAGAGTGCTACCCATTGAGCCACAGCTGAAACAGTACTGAGGGAGAGCTACACTGGATGAGACGTTAAACTGAGGTCCTGTCTGCTCTCTCAGGTGGACATAAAAGATCCCATGGCAATATTTCAAAGAGGAGGAGAGGAATTCTCCCTGGTGCCCTGGCTGATATTTATCCCTCA
Source organism: Pristiophorus japonicus (assembly GCF_044704955.1). Lineage (NCBI taxonomy): Eukaryota > Metazoa > Chordata > Chondrichthyes > Pristiophoridae > Pristiophorus > Pristiophorus japonicus. The sequence continues at coordinate 18,554,136 of NC_091980.1, forward strand.
TTCAACATCACTAAAGCAGATTATTTGGTCATTGTCACATTATTTGGCTCCTGCGTCACTGAGTTGTCTTGTTGCCAAGATAGTAACTAGGGAATGCTGCAGTGTAGCACCCCAACCCCCATGTCGTGTTGCCAACAGAGGAAGAAGACATGAAGGTTGGGGTTTTACACTGCGGTGTCTGTGATTTTCCTGCCCGTCGGGTTCAAGGGGTACAAAATCCTGGCCAACATTTATAGTGTGCCACAAGACAATGTTACTGCGCAGGAATAGGTGATAATGTACAACACTGCGGCACAATTCTCAATCCCATGCTCCCTTTAAGCAAGCCACCCTACTGTAAGTGCAGGATCAAGCTTCATAGCATCTTGGAATCATAGAAAAGTACAGCATAGAAGGAGGCCATTTGGCCCATCAACTCTGCGCCGGCTCTCACTACTCAGCCAAAGGAAGAGATTATAGGAGGGGTGACTAAAAGCTTGGTCAATCTGGTGGGTTTAAAGGATGCTCTTCAAGGAGAGAGAGTGGCAGTGAGGTTTGGGTTTCAAATAAACCTACCATCACACTCAGAGAGCCCCAATCCAGCCCTGACAGTGCAATTGTTGCCCATGGTCTCATTTTAAATAGTCTCATCAAACTCCTTGCCCCACTTAAGGCCAATTTTACTTTCTATCTAAATGTTACTCTGCTACAAATGGGTTGAAAGTGTGCTGTGGGATATTTGTAATGCCAATTGGTCCTCAGCTGGAGATCTGCGTGGTATTTGGTACCACAGCTTGGATGGGGTGCAGAAGAGCTTTTCCGGAGATGGGGTGGGGGGGGGGGTGGGTGGTTCAGTTGTGTGAAGGGACTGGAGACATCCTTGTTATTGTGGATATATTCTTACGACATCACTCTACAAGATGGCTCCAACACAGAAAATGTCATCATGTGACCTTGCCAAATGATCATTTATTATATTCATCAGTAGTTGCAGTACATCAGTAGTCCACTAGGTGGAAGAGTAGCCCACTAGTGGGCACTCCATTACAGTTATCAAATTCCTCTATGGCCTCACCCCTTCCTATCTCTATACCTTTTCCAGCCCTACAAACCTCCGCGTTATCGGTGCTCCTCCAATTCTGATTTCTTGCGCATCCACGATTTCCATTGCTCCACTATTGGCGGCCGTGCCATCAGATGTCTGGGCCCTCAGCTCTGGAACTCCCACCCTAATCCTCTCCGCCTCCTTAACCTCTCTTTCCTCCTTTAAGACGCTCCTTAAAACTTACCTCTTTGACCAAGCTTTTAGTCACTAGCACTAATATCTCCTTATGTGGCTCGGTGTCACATTTTGCCTGATAACGCTCCTGTGATGCGCTTTGGGACGTTAAAGGCTCTATATAAATGCAAGATGTTGCTGGAGCTGCCCGGGATCATTCTCCTTGGAGCAGGTCCGAGATGCAATGGATTTTGGGGGGTGGAGGCGGTTGTGGTGCAGTAGACAGGGAAGGGATGTCAAGAGGGTCGATGGCGGAGGGAACACAGATTGGACATGATTGGCGGGAGGGCGGGGAGAGAGGTGGAGAATTATTTACTTTTACTCAGAGTTGTTGTGATCTGGAACACGCTGCCTGCAAGGGTGGTGGAGGCAGATTCAATGCTATCTTGCAAGGGGGAGGGAGATGTTTGCCTGGAAATGAGAGATTTGCAGGACTGCGAGGAATCAGCAGTGGAATAGGACAATTTGGACAATTTCAAAGGGCCGGCAATACACGAGGGGCCGAATGGTGCATATAATTCTATGTATCTGCGATATGAAGTAGCTTTGTCTGGCAGTTCATCAGAAAGGATGGTTATTTTCATTTAGTTGACGCCTTTGTTAAAATAGTACGCGGCTAAGTATTAATGAATGCGTTGACACGTTTGCTGCTAATATCGCAAGTGAAACTTCAGGCCAGCTGTCTCTCCAAGCAAGCTCCAAGCCCATGTGCATAACATAATTAGTGCAAGAATTCACTTCCTGGACTCGAATATATTTGCAGATCCCCAGTTGTGTCGCACAGGAATTTGCAATATATCAATGTTACCACTAATGCAAAGAGATGAAAATAGTTCAACTTCTAAGTACAGGGTAATATATACACCTGCGAGTATGCTCACAGGTTTGTAAAGCTGTTTCAAAATATGATTTAATGCCCCAAAAAACCCCAAAAAAACACAAAAACCCCCCCCAAAAAAACACACAAAAAAGGGCCTCGAAAAATGTTTGGAGTGTCCCCCAGATCAGGGGGCACTTGATTTAATGTTTAATGTTTACTTTTTGTCCCAAAAAGAGTTGTAATGCTTGTTGCCTCTCAACTTTGCCATCCTCGTCTGCCGTCCGGACACGCCATGGCGTATCATCTTGCCGTCCGGAGGAGGCGGGGGTCCCCGATGGAGTGCACTCTACGCGGGAGTCCTCCCACTATTTATCGGGGACTTGGCCTGGAGGGTGGTGCACGGAGCAGTCCCGTGCAGTAAATTTTTAAGCTGGTTCACGGGCTCCCAGGCCGCCTGCAATTTCTGCGGTCTGGAAGTGTCCGTGTTCCATGTTTTTATCGAATGCACGAGGTTGCAGCCCCTGTTTCATTATTTAAAGGGGTTGCTCCTCAATTTCTGGCTGCACTTCAGTCCCACACTCCTGATCTTTGGGCACCCTGTGCGGAGGGGAGCGGGTAGGTCCGAGGGCCTCCTCGTAGGACTGCTCCTGGACACGGCCAAGGGTGCCATCAGCCGGTCCAGGCAGTCAAGGGGGTCATTCAGCCTGACTGCCTGCCTCTCTTCCGTGCCTACATCCGGGCCAGGGTGTCCCTGGAGATGGAGCACGCGGTGTCCACCGGTACGCTCGCGGCCTTCTGCGAGAGGTGGGCGCCGGAGGGACTGGAATGCATCATCACCCCTGGCAACCAAATTTTAATTTGATTTTATATGTTTTAAAGTTTAATTTGTTTTAATTGCCGGGTTTTAGTATCCCCCTCCTCTTTTATAGGGGGCACTTGTGAATTATATGATTTTAATGCCCCCCCAAAAAATCACAAAAAAACACAAAAAAAAAACACAAAAAACAAAAAATAAAAAAAAGAGGGCAGTTAAAAGTGTCTGGAGTGTCCCCCAGATCGGAGGGCACTCGATCTAATGTTTATTTTGTCCCCCCCCCAAAAGAGTTGCATTGCGAATGACTTAACCAGCCATGTGATGTCCACAAGACTCAATAAAACCCCAGTCAGTTGGGTTTGGGGGATCCACGCTGAGGTAGGCAATTGTGAGCAGAGTGGATGAACTGGTAATGTGTAGTGTGATTGTTAAATCTTTGTTAATAAGCCAACTCGTTCTTAATAGCAATGTGTTGCTATGAATTCTTAAACAAAGAACGAATGAAGCAAATGCATTACATCCAGATAATACATAACCGGTAAACAAAGGTCTATATTTTCTGAATACACACCAGCGAGGTACAAGGTACTTTGCCTGTTGTTAATGTCCGTCAAAATATCCACCACAAAATCTCTACCCAGAGGTTAAAAAAAACGGGAATTGTAAAATTACATCAATGCTCTAATTAAAAGGTACTAAAAAATATTACATTACATTACAAAGTATTCAAAGTACAGAAACAGGCCAATCTGCACAACAGGTCCATCCGGTAATCATGCTCCGCACAAGTCTCCTCCCACCCTTCTTCATCTCACCCCATCAGCATATCCATCAGGTCTATTCTCCCTCATGTCTAAGAGATTTATTTTTATTAAAACATAACAAAGTAACAAGATGGTAGCAAGAATAGGTCACATGGCCCTTCGATAAGATCATGGTGGAGTTTTGACCTCAATCCCACTTTCCCGCCCGATCTCCACAACTCTTGATTCCATTAGAATCCAAAAATCCAGCGATCTCAGCCTTGAATGTATTCAATGATTCATCATCCACATCCCTTTGAGGTAGAGCATTCTAAAGATTCACAACCCTTTCAGTGAAGAAATTCATCCTCATCTCAGTCCTAAAATTTCCGACCCTTTATCCTGAAAGTATACCCCCTTGTTCTACACTCTCGTAAGAACATAAGAAATAGAAGCAGGAGAAGGCCAGCTTGCCCCTCGAGCCTGCTCCTCCATTCAATAAGATCATGGCTGATCTGATCATGGACTCAGCTCCACTTCCCTGCCCGCTCCCCATAACCCTTTATTCCTCTATCGCTCAAAAACCTGTCTATCTCCACCTTAAATTTATTCAATGTCCCAGCCTCCACAGCTCTCTGGGGCAGAGAATTCCATAGATTTACAACCCTCTGAGAGAAGAAATTCCTCCTCATCTCAGTTTTATATGGGCAGCCCCTTACTCTGAAACTATGTCCCCTAGTTTTAGTTTCCCCTATGAGTGGAAATATCCTCTCTGCATCCACCTTGTCAAGCCCCTTTATTATCTTATATGTTTCGATAAGATCACCTCTCATTCTTCTGAACTCCAATGAGTTTAGGCCCAACCTACTCAACCTATCTCCATAAGTCAACCCCCTCAACTCCAGAATCAACCTAGTGAACCTTTCTCTGAATAGCCTCTAATGCAAGTATATCCTTCCTTAAATACGGAGACCAAAACTGTATGCAGTACTCCAGGTGTGTCCTCCCAATACCCTGTACAATTGCAGCAGGACTTCTCTGCTTTTACACGCTATCACCCTTGCAATAAGTGCTGGGACCTCAACTATTTACAACCTATATTAACGACTTGGAAGAAGGGACTGAGTGTAACGTAGCCAAGTTTGCTGACGATACAAAGATGGGAGGAAAAGCAATGTGTGAGGAGGACACAAAAAATCTGCAAAAGACATAGACAGGCTAAGTGAGTGGGAGAAAATTTGTCAGATGGAGTATAAAGTTGAAAAGTGTGAGGTCATGCACTTTGGCAGAAAAAAATCAAAGAGCAAGTTATTATTTAAATGGAGAAAGATTGCAAAGTGCCGCAGTACAACGGGATCTGGGGGGTACTTGTGCATGAAACACAAAAGGATAGTATGCAGGTACAGCCAGTGATCAGGAAGGCCAATGGAATCTTGGCCTTTATTGCAAAGGGGTTGGAAAATAAAGGCAGGGAAGTCTTGCTACAGCTATACAGGGTATTGGTGAGGCCACATCTGGAATACTGCGTACAGTTTTGGTTTCCATATTTATGAAAAGATTTACTTGCTTTGGAGGCAGTTCAGAGAAGGTTCACTAGGTTGATTCCAAGGATGAGGGGGTTGACTTATGAGGAAAGGTTGAGTAGTTTGGACTTCTACTCATTGGAATTCATAAGAATGAGAGGTGATCTTATCGAAACGTATAAGATTATGAGGGGGCTTGACAAGGTGGATGCAGAGAGGATGTTTCCACTGATGGGGGAGACTAGAACTAGAGGGCATGATCTTAGAATAAGGGGCCGCCCATTTAAAACTGAGATGAGGAGAAATTTCTTCTCTCAGAGGGTTGTAAATCTGTGGAATTCGCTGCCTCAAAGAACTGTGGAAGCTGGTACATTGAATAAATTTAAGACAGAAATACAGTTTCTTAAATGATAAGGGGATAACGGGTGGTGGGGAGTGGAGCTGAGTCCATGATCAGGTCAGCCATGATCTTATTGAATGGCGGAGCAGGTTCGAGGGGCCGTATGGCCTACTCCTGCTCCTATTTCTTATGTTTTATGTTCTTATAAAGGCCATCATTCCATTTGCCTTCCTGATTACTTGCTGTACCTGCAGACTCACTTTTTCTGTTTCATGCACAGGGACCCCCAGGTCCCTCTGTACTGCAACACTTTGCAATTTTTCTCCATTTAAATTATAATTTACTTTTCTATTTTTTTTACCAAAGTGAATCATCTCACAGTTTCCCACATTATACTCCATCTGCCAATTTCTTGCCCACTCACTTAGCCTGTTTATGTCCCTTTGCAGATTTTTTGTGTCCTCCTCACTATTTGCTCTCCAGCCAGGGGAAAACATCACTCAGCATTTACCCTGTCAATCCCCCTCAGAATCTTGTATGTTATATGTTTCAGTGATACTCATTGCCTCATTGCATTGTTATTTGTTTCATAGAAAATATTTGGGTGTCGTGAAAATAATAATATTGTTTTGCAGGGTTTGATTGCTTAATATGTTTGCAGAGACTGAAATTAAAATCACAGGACAAGGAGAAACCATTTCAACAAGGTTGCTGACACGACAATTATTTTTTAAACAAATTTCTTTCTTCTCTTTCGTCGTTAAATATCTACAAGTTTCCAGCACCTCTCTCCAGTGAACCATTCTTCATGTGTTCATTCTGGTCAGCATAATGTCTATACACTGCTTGACAGGGAAGAGCTTGTAAGTTGAGCTTGATCCCATTGTCACTCAACATTTTCAGACAACAATAACAACAACAACTTGCATTTATATAGCACCTTAAATGTAGTAAAACGTCCCGAGGCGCTTCAGTGCAGCATTATCGAAAAATCACTCCACCATTGGTGGCTATTCCTTCAGTTGATGAGGTCCTAGGCTCTGGAACACCTCCCCCCCTCTAAACCTCTCTGCCTCTCTACCTCTCTTTCCTTCTTTAAGACGGTCCTTTAAACCTACCTCTTTAACTAAGCTTTTAGTCATCTGCCCTAATGTCTCTTTATGTGGCAAACTTTGATTGATAACGGCTCCTGTGAAACACAGAGGGATGTTTTACTACATTAAAGGCGCTATATAAATGCAAGTTGGTGTTGTTATTGCTCGAAAGAAAGAAAGAACTTGCACCTCAGGACTTCCCAAAGTGCTTTACAAACCAATGAAGAGCTTTTGAAGTGTAGTCACTGTCGTAATGAAGGAAATGGGGCAGTAAATATCCTGGAGATCATGGAAAAGTTATGTAATATATTAGGTTAGGTTCTCACGAGCCTTTATAAGAACATAAGAACATAAGAAATAGGAACAGGAGTCGGCCATACTGCCCTTCGAGTCTGCTCCGCCTTTCAATAAGTTCATGGCTGAACTGATCATGAGCTCAGCTCCACTTCCCTGCCCGCTCCCCATAACCCTTTTTCCCCTTATCGGTTAAGAAATTGTCTATTTCTGTCTTAAATTTATTCAATGTCCCAGCTTCCACAGCTCTCTGAGGCAGCGAATTCCACAGATTTACAACCCTCTGAGAGAAGAAATTTCTCCTCATCTCAGTTTTAAATGGGTGGTCCCTTATTCTAAGTTCTAGTTCTAGTCTCCCCCATTAGTGAAAACACCTCTCTGCATCCACCTTGTCAAGACCCCTCATAATCTTATACGTTTCGATAAGATTACCTCTCATTCTTCTGAATTCCAATGAGTAGAGGCCCAACCTACTCAATCTTTCCTCATAAGTCAACTCCCTCATCCCCAGAATCAACCTAGTGAACCTTCTCGAACGGTCTCCAAAGCAAGTATATTCTTTCGTAAATATGGAAAACAAAACTGCACGCAGTACTCTAGGTGTGGCCTCACCAATACCTTATATAGCTGTAGCAAGACTACCCTGCTTTTATACTCCATCCCCTTTGCAATAAAGGCCAAGATACCATTGGCCTCCCTGATCACTTGCTGTACCTGCATACTATCCTTTTTGTGTTTCATGCACAATTACCCCCAGCTCCCGCTGTACTGCGGTACTTTGCAATTATTCCCTATTTAAATAATAACTTGCTCTTTGATTTTTTTCTGCCAAAGTGCATGACCTCACATTTTCCAACATTATACTCCATCTGCCAATTTTTTGCCCACTCACTTAGCCTGTCTGGGTCCTTTTGCAGATTTTTTGTGTCCTCCTCACACATTGCTTTTCCTCCCATCTTTGTATCATCAGCAAGTTTGGCTACTTTACACAGTCCCTTCTTCCAAGTCGTTAATATAGATTGTAAATAGTTGGGGTCCCAGCACTGATCCCTGCAGCACCCCACTGGTTACTGGTTGCCAACCAGGGAATGAACCATTTATCCTGACTCTCTGTTCTCTGTTAGTTAGCCAATCCTCTATCATTGCTAATATATTACCCCCAATCCTGTTAACTTTTATCTTGTGCAGTAACCTTTTATGTGGCACCTTGTCAAATGCCTTCTGGAATTCCAAATACACCACATCCACTGGTTCCCTTTTATCCACCCGGTTTGTTACATCCTCAAAGAGCTCCAGCAAATTTGTCAAACATGACTTCCTCTTTTTTAATCCTTGCTGAATCTGCCTGACTGAATTATGCTTTTCCAAATGTCCTCCTATTGCTTCTTTAATAATGGACTCCAACATTTTCCCAACCACAGATGTTAGGCTCACTGGTCTATCATTTCCTGCTTTTCATCTGTCTCCTTTTTTAAATAGGGGCGTTACATTTGCAATTTTCCAATACGCTGGTACCTCCCCAGAATCCAGGGAATTTTAGTAAATTACAACCAATGCATCCACAATCTTGCCGCTACTTCTCTGAAGACCCCAGGATGCAAGCCATCAGATCCAGGGGATTTATCTGCCTTTAGTCCCATTATCTTACTGAGTACCACCTCCTTAGTGATTGTGATTGTGTTAAGTTCCTCCCCCGCCCCCCCCCTATAGCCCCTTGACTATCCACTGTTGGGATATTGTAAAAACTGATGCAAAATATTTGTTCAGAGTTTCTGCCATCTCCATGTTCCCCATTACTAATTCCCTGGTCGTGTCCTCTAAGGGATCAACGTTTACTTTATAGACTCTTTTCCTTTTTATATACCTATAGAAACTCTTGCTATCTATTTTTATATTTTGTGCTAGTTTACTTTCATGGTCATTTCTTAATCATTTCTTTAGTCGTTCTTTGCTGACTTTTAAAAGCTTCCCAGCCTTCTGTCTTCCCACTAGTTTTGGCCACTTTGAATGCCCTTGTTTTTAATTGGATACCATCCTTTATTTCTTCAGTAAGCCACGGATGGCTATCTTTTCTCTTACACCCTTTCCTCCTCACTGGAATATATTTTTCTTGAGAATTGTGAAATATCTCCTTAAATGTACACCACTGTTCATCAACCACCCTACACTTTAATCTATTTTCCCAGTCCACTTTACCCAACTCTGCCCTCATACCTTCATAGTAGTCTCCTTTATTCAAGCTTAGCACGCTGGTTAGAGATCCAACTTTTTCACCCTCCATCTGAATTTGAAATTCAATCATGCTATGATCACTCATTCTGAGGGCATCCTTTACTGGGAAATTGTTTATTAATCCTATCTCATTAAACAGGATCTTTAAGGCAATTGAACAAGTAGACATAATAGAAAAGCAAAATTGAGTGACAGGCTAATCCTGGCTAATGGAAGCACAGTAATGGGAGAGAGTAAGCAAAAGAATATGGAATAAAAGTATTTAAGTAAATGGATGTTCATACTGGAGTCAGTACCATTTACAGTTCACATCACGTATAAAGTCTGGGAATAATGGAGATATTTTGCACATATCTGTATGTAAAATGTTTTAAAATTCTGTTTCTGTTTCATTGTTCTCCCTTTTTCTCTTGAAGCTGAGTGACTCAGGCTGAAGTAAAGTGCTATGGACATGCCCAAGCCTCTGGTGCCACCTCAAATGCCCATTCTTCATGTGTGTATCAGGAGATGGCAAGCTATTCAAACGTGTCACCCAATATACTGACATTTGCTGCCTGAGGGCACAGAATAGTGATTGGACAAGAACCTTTGCTAATTTGTCCTCTCCTTAGCCTTGGGATTTTCAGCCACAACTAAGATTGGCTTACTCTGAAGGACCTGACTTGACACTTTTGTCTATAAGGCTCAGCCGCACATTTGTTGACAACCGTGTCAGCAGTGGCTCAGTTGGTAGCATCTTCTGATTCAGAAGGCTGTAGGTTCATATGGGCTAGACTTTCCACTTTTTTATAGATTGGCCAAAAATGGACATTATTTCCAGCGTGGGCGATAAAAGTGGATTTTGAGATCGCCGGATTATTGCCCATTTTCAAAACCCTAACTTTCTACTTTTGGAAATGGGCGTTAGTTTCCATTTTGTGGCTAAATGGGCGATGTATGGGCATTACACCTCATTTCAGCATTAAAATGGACATTAAGTGGGCGGTATGCATGCAAAAATAATGTAAAATCTAGCCCATAGTCCAACTACAGAGGCTTAAGTACCAAAATCTAGGCTAACACTCCCATGCAGTAGTGCGGGAGTGCTGCACTGTCTTTTGGATGCGATGTTAAACTGACAGCTCTCTCAGGTAAGCAAAAGAAATTCCATGGCACTATTTCAATGAAGAGCAGCGGAGTTATCCCTGGTATCCCTCAATCAACATTACTAAAACAGATTATTGCAAATTGCCGATCACGTTTCCTACGTTACAACAGTGGCTACTCTTCGAAGTACTGCATTAGCTGTAAAGCACTTTGGGACATGCTGAGGTTGTGAAAGGTGCTATATAAATGCAGAGCTTTCATTTCCTTTTTACCTACAGAGCCATAACAACATGCCTTACGTTGTATTATAGCTCGCTTAAGCCAGTGATGAGGTTTGACAAAAATAAGCATTGCTAGGCTATGGAGGTCACAAAAACAATTGGCCAAGATTCCCGTTCCCGATTGCTATCCATGTTTAACCATACCTCCTTCTCTATACAATCATTCGGGTGATTGGGTTTGAGGTCTCCCAGAGCTGACCAGCCTGCCAACGCTCCATCCAGGCTGAAATTAAGTATGGACACTCAGATTAGGAGCCACAGGGCGGGCCCTGATGTCCACGAACCATGGCTCATTAAAAAGAGCTGTTTCAGCGGGAGGAGTGAAAATTGGAAGTGAAAAATTGGAGTATTTTTAGTCACTGTAACACTAAACTTGTTTGATTTAAATATTTCACCAGCAACTAATTCAAAAATCTACTACTCGTGACCATTATTAAACACGGAGGGTAGTGAGGAGGAGAATTTCTGCTTTGAGCACAATCGGGAAATTCAATCCAAAATGCGTTAGATTTTGCGTTAGTTAGATTACAGTTCAAGTTTCCGCTAAACGTCAAATCTTCAATGAACCCGCGCAATCGCAGCGCAATGTAAAAACCCATCTGGTTCATTAATATCCTTTAGGGAAGGAAATCTGCTGCCCTTACCTGGTCTGGTCGATACATAACTCCAGAACCACAGCAATGTGGTTGACTCTTAACTGTCCTCTGAAATGGCCCAGCAAGCCACTCAGCTGTAACAAAAACGCTGCGACAATGTCAGCACTGTGGGAGTACCTTCACCACACGGACTGCAGCGGTTCAAGAAGGCGGCTCACCACCACCTTCAAGGTCAATTCGGGATGGACAATAAACGCTGGCCTTGCCAGCGACGCCCACATCCCAGGAATGATTAAGAAAAAAATCAGGCAGCTAATAAAATGTAATTGTTCATTATTTTATTTTTATTAAATCATATTTCATGATGTATTTAAGAGTGATAACCTGGTGCAGTTTTATTAATACAGCCGAAAATGGGGTTTATCAATAAAAATAAACATTTCTAATAAGAGTATCCAGTCCTTCACCTGTGAACAACCTGATTAAAAATCACTTAAAATGTTTGAGAAAAAGAACTATATTGAACTCTTCGATAGATTCATTGGTACACCGATCAGTTTCTTAGTAAATTAATTATTTTCTGAAGTAAAAAAATCCCTTTTTAAAACCTGGTGACCACTGCCTGTGCCTGTGTGCCAAAGATAGCGAGCATTACTTGAGTCTTTCCAAACCAGCGCAATCGGTGGGATCTTGTCATTTCAAAATGGGGGGGCAGGGTGGGGAGGGGGGGCCAGTTTTGTGGGCGAGCTGATTCAGGCAAATTGAACCTTGAACCAGCGTGAAATCACGAGCATACATAAGAACATAAGGATTAGGAGCAGGAGTAGGCCATAGCGCACCTCGAGCCTGCTCCGCCATTCAATAAGATCATGGCTGATCTTCTCTCTCAACTCCACTTTCCTGCACTATCCCAATGTCCTGTACTATCCTAATTCCGGGGCTGAGGGGGTTGACTTATGAGGAAAGGTTGAGGAGGTTGGGACTCTACTCATTGGAATTCAGAAGAATGAGAGGTGATCTTATCGAAACGTATAAGATTATGAGGGGGCTTAACAAGGTGGATGCAGAGAAGATGTCTCCACTGATAGGGGAGACTAGAACTAGAGGGCATGATCTTAGAATAAGGGGCCGCCCATTTAAAACAGAGATGAGGAGAAATTTCTTCTCTCAGGAGGTTGTGGATCTGTGGAATTCACTGCCTCAGAGAGCTGTGCAGGCTGGGTCATTGGTGGAGACAGACAGATTTTTGAACGATAAGGGAGTCAAGGTTTATGGGGAGTGGGCAGGAAAGTGGAGCTGAGTCCATGAGCAGATCAGGCATGATCTTATTGAATGGCGAAGCAGGCTCAAGGGGCCCTATGGCCTACTCCTGCTCCTATTTCTTTTGTTCTTATATTCTTATATTATCATGAACTTTCCTGCACTATCCCCATATACCTTGATTCCTTAATATCCGGTTTGCGGATTCTCGGAACATTCAAATGTAAGTGATTTGGGGAGGGGGGGGATGTAACTCCCCTACGTTTAATATTCCCTCATCTTTTACATAAGAGCGTAAGGAATAGGAGCAGGAGTAGGCCATACGGCCCATGGGGTTCACTCCACCATTCAGTAAGTTTGTGGCTGATCTTCTAAGTCAACTTCACTTTCCCGCCCGATCTCTTAGTGCCCAAAAATCTAGCGATCTCAGTCTTGAATATACGCATAAAGCTGAGTATTTTGCGTTGGTTCTGCACTGATGTTACGAGCAGAAAGGCGGCCCCAGGAAGCCAGAAAGTGGTAACAGATTCGTAAAGAAATGGAAGTGACTGAAATGAATCACAGTTGTTCTCTGCACCTGCCACTGCCGACCTGGGTTTGCTGAAAATGCTTGTGAATACATGCAGAATTCACTGAAAGAAAATATCAACATATGTCAATACTGGGACAATACGGATATTACAATTGTTGCAGACTGTATGTACAATAAATGGCCGCTAGCTTCTTTTTTCGGTTGCTGCCAAGAGTTATAGATTTCCTCAGTCTGTTCCAGAAACTTTTCCTTTTATCCTTCATATTCAGATGTTTAAATGGTGCTTTTTTTTCAAGAGAGAGATATGTTGACTTTCTGAATTGGGGATTATCTACAATCACAATAACTTGCATTAATATAGCGCCTTTAAGGTCGTAAATCATCCCAAGGCGCTTCACAAGAGTGTTATACAACAATTTAGGATAAAACTAGATAAAGAGGTTGTACTTAAAACATTGGCAGTCCTCAAAGTTGAAAGGTCACCCCACCTGAATGAGATGCATTCTAGGGTTATGAAGAACATAAGATCATAAGAAATAAAAGCAGGAGTAGGCCATTTGGCCCCTCGAGCCTGCTCCGCCATTTAATAAGATCGTGGCTGATCTGATCTTGGCCTCAACTCCACTTCCCTGCCCATTCCCCATAAACATCGAATCCCTTATCATTCAAAAATCTATTTCCACCTTAAATATATTCAATGACCCAGCCTCCACAGATTCTCGAAGAGAATAAATTCCTCCTCATCTCTGTCTTAAATAGGCGACCCCTTATTCTGAATCTATGCCCCCTAGATCTAGATTTCCCCATGAGGGGAAACATCCTCTCAACGTCTACCCTGTCAAGCTCCCTCAGAATCTTATATGTTTCAATAAGATCACCTCTCATTCTTTTAAACTCCAATGAGTATACACAGAAACATAGAAAATAGGTGCAGGAATAGGCCATTCGGCCCTGCGAGCCTGCACCACCATTCAGTCAGATCATGGCTGATCATGCAACTTCAGAACCCCATTCCTGCTTTCTCTCCCTTCATCCCTTTAGCTGTAAGGGCCACATGTAACTCCCTTTTGAATATACCTAATCAACTGGCCTCAACAACTTTCTGTGTTAGAGAATTCCACAGGTTCACAATTCTCTGAGTTAAGAAGTTTCTCCTCATCTCGGTCCTAAATGACTTACCCCTTATCCTTAGACTCTGATCCCTGGTTCTGGACTTCCCCAACATCGGGAGCATTCTTCCTGCATCTAACCTGTCCAATCCCGTCAGAATTTTATATGTTTTATGAGAGCCCCTCTCATTCTTCTAAATTCCAGTGAATATAAGCCTAGTCGATCCAGTCTTTCTTCATATGTCAGTCCTCCCATCCCGGGAATCAGTCTGGTGAACATTCGTTGCACTCCCTCAATAGCAAGAATGTCCTTCCTCAGATTAGAAGACCAAAACTGTACACAATATTGAAGATGTGGCCTCACCAAGGCCCAGTACAAATGCAGTAAGACCTCCCTGCTTCTATACTCAAATCCTCTCGCTATGAAGGCCAACATGCCATCTGCCTTCTTCACCGCCTGCTGCACCTGCATGCCAACTTTCAATGACTGATGTACCATGACACCCAGGTCTTGTTGCACCTCCTCTTTTCCTAATCTGTCACCATTCAGTTAATATTCTGCCTTCTTGTTTTTGCCACCAAAGTGGATAACCTCACATTTATCTACATTATACTGCAGCTGACATTCATTTGCCCACTCACCTAACCTGTCCAAGTCACCCTGCAGTCTCTCAGCATCCTCCTCACAGCTCACACTACCAGCCAGATTAGTGTCATCTGCAAACTCTTTGCTTCCTGTCTGCCAACAAGTTCTCTATCCACATCAATACATTACCCCAATAACGTGTTTTAATTTTGCACACCAATCTCTTGTGTGGAACCTTGTCAAAACCTTTTGAAAGTCCAAATACCACATCCACTGGTTCTCCCTTGTCCACCCTACTAGTTACATCCTCAGAAAATTTTAGAAGATTTGTCAAGCATGATTTCCCTTTCATAAATCCATGTTGACTGGGACAGATCCTGTCACTGCTTTCCAAATGCGCTGCTATTACATCTTACATGTTAGGCTAACAGGTCTGTAATTCCCTGTTTTCGCTCTCCCTCTTTTATTAAAAAGTGGAGTTACATTAGCTACCCTCCAATCCATAGGAACTGATCCAGGGTCTATAGAATGTTGCAAAATGACCATCAAATCATCCACTATTTCTAGAGACACTTCCTTAAGTACTCTGGGATGCAGACTATCAGGCCCCGGGGATTTATCGGTCTTCAATCCCTTCAATTTCCCTAACACAATTTCCAGACTAATAAGGATCTCCTTCAGTTCCTTCTTCTCGATAGACCCTCGGTCCCCTAGTATTTTGGAAGATTATTTGTGTCGACGTTATTGAAGACAGAACCAAAGTATTTGTTCAATTGGTCTGCCACTTCCTTGTTCCCCATTATAAATTCACCTGATTCTGACTGCAAGGGACCTACATTTGTCTTCACTAATCTTTTTCTCTTCACATATCTATAGAAGCTTTTGCACTCAGTTTTTATGTTCCCAGCAAACTTACTCTCATACTCTATTTTCCCCCTCCTCATTAAACCCTTTGTCCTCCTCTGCTGAATTCTAAATTTCTCCCAGTCCTCAGGTTTGCTGCTTTTTCTGGCCAATTTAAATACCACTTTCTTGGATTTAACACTATCCCTAATTTCCCTTGTTAGCCACGGTTGAGCCATCTTCCCTGTTTTATTTTTACGCCAGACAGGGATGTACAATTGTTGAAGTTCATCCATGTGATCTTTAAATGTTTGCCATTGCCTATCCACCGTCAACCCTTTAAGTATCATTCGCCAATCTATTCTAGCTAATTCACGCCTCATACCGTCGAAGTTACCTTTCTTTAAGTTCAGGACCCTAGTCTCCGAATTAACTGTGTCACTCTCCATCTTAATGAAGACTTAATGAAGGTTGCTAATTAATCCTCTCTCATTACACAACACCCAGTCTAGGATGGCCATCCCTCTAGTTGGTTCCTCGACATATTGGTCTAGAAAACCATCCCTTATACACTCCAGGAAATCCTCCTCCATCGTATTGCTACCAGTTTGGTTAGCCCAATCTTTATTTAGATTAAAGTCGCCCATGATTACTGCTGTACCTTTATTGCACGCGTCCCTAATTTCCTGTTTGATGCCATCCCCAACCTCACTACTACTGTTTGGTGGTCTGTACACAACTCCCACGAGCGTTTTCTGTCCTTTGGTGTTCCGCAGCTCTACCCATGCAGAGTCCACATCATCCAAGCTAATGTCCTTCCTTACTGTTGCATTAATCTCCTCTTTAACCAGTAATGCTACCCAACCTCCTTTTACTTTCTGTCGATCCTACCTGAATATTGAAGACCCCTGGATGTTGAGTCCCCAGCCTTGGTCACTCTGGAGCCATGTCTCCGTAATCCCAATTACATCATATCCATTAACAGCTATCTGCGCAGTTAATTCATCCACCTTATTACGCATGCACCTCCAGACTTGTTTTTTTAACGCTCTTTGTCTTTTTAGGATTATGTTTTAATCGGCCCAACCTGCTCATCCTTTCTTCATAAGACAACTACTTCATCCCAGGAATCAACCTAGTGATGCTTCTCTGAACCGCCTCCACTGCAATTATATCCCTCCTTAAATAAAGTGACCAAAACTGTACTGAGGGAAGTAAGGATGGAAATTGTGGAGGAACTTGTCACAATCTTCCAATCCTCCTTGGATATGGGGATGGTGCCAGAGAACTGGAGGATTGGAAATGATACACCCCTGTTTAAAAAAATACATGGCAACTACAGGCCAGTCAGCTTTATGTTATTGGTGGGGGTATATTTAGAGACAATAATCCGGGACAAAATTAATTGACATTTGGAAAAGTATGGACTAATAAATGAAAGTCAGCATGGATTTGTTAATGCAAATCATGTTTGACTAACTTGATAAAATTCTTTGATGAAGTAAAGGAGAGGGTTAATGAGGATAATGTGGTTGATGTTGTGTATATGGACTTTCAAAAGGCGTTTGATAAAGTACCAAATAATAGATTTGTTAGCAAAATTAAAGGGTCAGTGGCAGCATGCGTACAAAATTGGCTGAGGGACAGAAATCAAGTTAGTAGTTGCAATTCAGACTGGAAGGAAGTACATAAGAACATAAGAAATAGGAGCAGGAGTAGGCCACTCGGCCCCTCGAGCCTGCTCCGCCATTCAATAAGATCATGGCTGAACTGATCATGGTCTCAGCTCCACTTTCCTGCCAGCTCCCCATAACTCCTTATCCCCTTATCGGTTAAGAAACTGTCTATTTCTGTCGTAAATTTATTCAATGTCCCAGCTTCCACAGCTCTTTGAGGCAGCGAATTCCACAGATTTACAACCCTCTGAGAGAAGAAATGTCTCCTCATCTCAGTTTTAAATAGGCGGCCCCTTATTCTAAGATCACGCCCTCTAATTCTAGTCTCCCCCATCAGTGGAAACATCCTCTCTGCATCCACTTTGTCAAGCCCCCTCATAATCTTATACGTTTCGATAAGATCACCTCTCATTCTTCTGAATTCCGATGAGTAGAGGCCCCGACTCAACCTTCCTCATAAGTCAACCCCCTCATCTCCGGAATCAACCTAGTGAACCTTCTCTGAACTGCCTTCAAAGCCAGTATATCCTTTCGTAAACACAGTGGTATTTCCCAGGGGTTGGTATCAGGACCCTGCTCATTTTGATCTATAATAATGACCTAGATTTGCATATATAGGGCCTCATTTCAAAGTTTGTAGATGATACGAAACTCAGAAATTAGGTAAACAATGCTGGATAGTAACAGACCTCCGGAGACTATAGAGGGACGGGTAAAATGGGCAGACACGTGGCAGATGAAATTTAACACAGAGGAGAGTGAAGTAATACATTTTGGTCCGAAGAATGAGGAGAGGCATTGTGAACTAAATGCTACAATTTTAAATGGAGTGCAGGAACAGGGAGACATTTTGGGCACCATGGCGGGCAGCTTCAGCAAGGTGCTGCTCCTGGATTGCGACGGGCACCTCCTATGCCGCATGGCCACCATTGTGGCCAGACAGATGCAGCTGGGCCATAAGGTGGTGGTGGTCAGGTGTGAGGAACACCAAGCTGAATCTTCTGGAGGACCGTAAGAGGTATGTTGTCACACAAGACAAAGCGAGGTCAAGCTGCCCTGGACACACTGAAGATCTTTGATGGGATCCCTCCTCCATATGACAGGAGGAAACACATGGTTGTGCCAGCAGCCCTGAAGATTGTCACCATCATCATCATAGGCGGTCCCTCAAGTCGAGGATGACTTGCTTACACGCCAAAAAGTTCGCAGGTGTTTCAATGAAGGACCTAATATTCCAGGTCCCGAACTAAGTCTTGAAGGGTGGAAGATGCCTGTGCGCGGATTTTTTTAACGTGTGGTGGCCGTTGCACACCAGCCACCACATGGGCTTGACAGAGCTCGGTCTTGGTCCAGTGGCAAGGGTTATCCAAGAGAACTGGAGACAAGCTCTGCTGCACCAACCTAGTGCGCACACATATCGCAGTGTGGCTGACCGGTGCTGCCCCTGGGCCCTCGCCTCTTCTGGGCCCCGAACTCTCGTCTCTCTAGATTCTCTCGCCGCTCCTTTGCCCCGACCTCGTCGCTCCTGCAGTACCTGCCCACGCTCCAATCAGCGACCTGGATCTTGTTGACGTCCAATCCAGTCGCCCTCTTCGACACGTGCTGCTCCCTGGAGTGGTATGCCGCCACGCCGCTCCGTTTGAAACTAACGTCATTTGCTCTTCTGGCATCGCCTTGCTCATGAGGTTGGCTGGAAATACCAGGCCGTTATGGCCACTCTCGAAGAGAAGCATAAAGAAAAGGCCAAGATTCACTATGAGGAAATAGAAGAAAGTTTTGAAACTAAAGAAAATTGCTGAGAAGAATGTTGAAAGCAAAATTGCCAAGTACACATCAGTGCTAAAACAATATGGCATTCTTGATTAATATATTCATTTGGAGGCATTGACAATAAAAGCTGTAGAAAACAAACAAAAAAAATGATAGAGACAGAGAGAGGTGTACACACACATCTCATTGAAGTTGGCAGGACAAGTTGAGAAGGCTATTTAAAAAGCACGTGGGATCCTGCGCTTTCTTAATAAGAGGAATAGAGTATAAAAGCAAGGACATTATGCTCAACCTTTATAGAACACTGGTTAGGCCTCAGCTGGAGAACTGTATTCAGTTCTGGGCACCACTGCATTTAGGGTTAGGGTTATGGTTAGGCAGGAAGGGTGTCAAGGCCTTGGAGAAGGTGCAGAAGAGATTTGAATGGTACCAGGGATGAAGGACCATGAGGAGAGACTGGGAAAGCCGTGGTTGGTCCCCTTAGATCAGAGAAACATAGAAACGTAGAAAATAGGTGCAGCAGTAGGCCATTCAGCCCTTCGAGCCTGCACCACCATTCAATATGATCATGCACTTCAGTACCCCATTCCTGCTTTCTCTCCATACCCCTTGATCCCTTTAGCCGTAAGGGCCACATCTAACTCCCTTTTGAATATATCTAACGAATTGGCCTCAACAACTTTCTGTGATAGAGAATTCCACAGGTTCACCACTCTCTGAGTGAAGAAGTTTCTCCTCATCTCGGTTCTAAATGGCTTACCCCTTATCCTTAGACTGTGACCCCTGGTTCTGGACTTCCCCAACATTGGGAACATTCTTCCTGCATCTAACCTGTCCAATGCCGTGAGAATTTTATGTTTCTATGAGATTTGCCAGAGGTGTTCAAAATTATGAATGGTTTCCATAGGGTAAATCAGGAGAAACTCTTTCCTATGGCAGAGGGCAGAAGGGCAGTAACAAAAGAAGAAAGATCTAAGGGGATTGTCAAAAGAACCAGAGGCGACATGAAGAAACAATGTTTGACACAGCGAGTTGTGATCTGGAATGCACTGCCTGAAAGGGTAGTGGAAGCAGATTCAATAGTATTCAAAATTGGATGGATACTTGAAGGAGCAAAACTATAGGGCTATGTTGAAAGAGCAGGGGAGTGGGATTAATTGTACAGTCCTTTAAAAGGGTTGACAGAGGCATGAAGGGCTGAATGGCCTCCTTCTATGCTGTATCATTCTAATTGACACTGAAGTGGACATTGGGAGAGGTGACCAAAAGATTGTTCAAAGAGCTAGGTTTTGAGGAGCGCCTTAAGGAGGCGAGAGAGGTAGAGAGGTGGAGAGGCTTAGGGAAGGGATTTCTGCCCCGGGATCGGAGGTTGGACCAGTTCACGACCTGCGTTGGCTGGCGTGGGCGCAAAGAGGTTTCCGCGCATGGTGATGATGTCATGGCTGGAGGCGCGGTGGCCTGAGGGACTACTGGCGGGTGCGGCGCTGCCGTGTTAGCTTCTCCCGGAGGGGCTAATGGGAGGCGCAGAACACAGGAATTTCGGCCCCTGGAGGTTTTGAGCTAAAGAGCTGAGTGGGCTTTGACATGTCATGTCAGGGACAGTTCGGTGAAAGTAAATGGGTCATTATCTGCAGTTTAGCCTGTCTGCTCAATTTTCACACGGGTTAAAGGAAATGAGAGGATAAATTGATAACCAGTAAAACTAATTATGGACAAAGATAAACTTATTCCAAACCATTGAGTTTGGTCGATAGTGACTGGTAGGCACAGCTACCTGAGCACAGGCCAGAGAAAAGCAAACAGTTTAAATTACCTTTAAGGAGGTTTCAGGCCCTAAACTCGGCAATATCCTCTCCGAATTTCTCTACTTTTCTCTCCTCCTTTAAAAGGGACCTGGGGGTGCTTATACATGAATCATTGAAAGTTAACATGCAGGTACAGCAAGCAATTAAGAAAGCAAATGCTATGTTGGCCTTTATTACAAGAGAACTTGAGTATAAGAGTAAAGATGTCTTGCTCCAATTATATCATATGCAGTCCCTCGAATCGAGGATGACTTGCTTCCACGCGAAAAAGTGATGAATTCACAGGTGTTTCAATGAAGGACTGAATATTCCAGATCCCGAGCTGCATCTTGAAGGGTGGAAGATGCCTGTGCGTGGATTTTTTTAACGTATTGTGGCCGTTGCACTACACAAATAGGTCCGTTTGAGGTTGAGCACTTTTCCTACTGTCAGGGAGTTTAATGCTCTCAGTAACGCTACTAAGCACAGTTCCAGAAATATGATTCCATCTGTATTAAATTGGTTATCTTACTCGTTACACTGCACGGTTTTACCACTTACTTGTCCAGTTATTTAGGGCCCTGGTGAGACCGCACCTGGAGTATTGTGTTTTGAGAGACAGACTATTATCTGAATGGTGACAGATTAGGAAAAGGGGAGGTGCAAAGAGACCTGGGTGTCATGGTACATCAGTCATTGAAGGTTGGCATGCAGGTGCAGCAGGCGGTTAAGAAAGCAAATGGCATGTTGGCCTTCATAGCAAGGGGATTTGAGTACAGGGGCAGGGAGGTGTTGCTACAGTTGTACAGGGCATTGGTGAGGCCACACCTGGAGTATTGTGTACAGTTTTGGTCTCCTAACCTGAGGAAGGACATTCTTGCTATTGAGGGAGTGCAGCGAAGGTTCACCAGACTGATTCCCGGGATGGCGGGACTGACCTATCAAGAAAGACTGGATCAACTGGGCTTGTATTCACTGGAGTTCAGAAGAATGAGAGGGGACCTCATAGAAACATATAAAATTCTGACGGGGTTAGACAGGTTAGATGCAGGAAGAATGTTCCCATTGTTGGGGAAGTCCAGAACCAGGGGTCACAGTCTAAGGATAAGGGGTAAGCCATTTAGGACCGAGATGCGGAGGAACTTCTTCACCCAGAGAGTGGTGAACCTGTGGAATTCTCTACCACAGAAAGTTGTTGAGGCCAATTCACTAAATATATTCAAAAAGGAGTTAGATGAGGTCCTTACTGCTAGGGGGATCAAGGGGTATGGCGAGAAAGCAGGAATGGGGTACTGAAGTTGAATGTTCAGCCATGAACTCATTGAATGGCGGTGCAGGCTAGAAGGGCCGAATGGCCTACTCCTGCACCTATTTTCTATGTTTCTATGTTTCTATGTTTCTATGTTTCTATGAGAGATTGAGTAGACTAGGTCTATATTCTATGGAGATTATAAGAATGAGAGGTGATCTCATTGAAACAAACAACATTCTTACAGGGTTTGACAGGGTAGATGCAGGGAGGATATTTCCCCTGGCTGGGGAGTCTAGAACCAGGGGTCACAGTCTCAGAATAAGGAGTCGGCCATTTAGGACTGAGATGAGGAGAAATTTCTTCACTCAGAGGGTGGTGAATCCTTGGAGTTCTCTATCTCAGAGGGCTGTGGAGGATCATTTGTTGAGTATATTCAGGACAGAGATCGACAGATTTTTGAATAATAAGGGAATCAAGAATATGGGGTCCGGGCAGGAAAGTGGAGTTGAGGTACAAGATCAGCTATATGATCTCATTGAATGGCAGAGCAGGCTCGAGGCGCCAAATGGCCGACTCCTGCTCCTAGTTCTTATGTTCTTATGTCATTCCTTAAAATTGACCTCTCTGGCCACCTGTCCTAATATCTCTTTATGTGGCTCGTTGTCAATATTTTTCTCCATGAGCTCCTGTGAAGGGCCTCTGGGGAAGCTTTTACCACATGAAAGAAGCTATATAAATGCAAGTAATTGTTGTTGATGTTGGAAGCTGTGAGGATGTTACATAAGAACATAAGAACTCCCCCATACAGGCTTGAAAACGGACTACATCCAAGTTTTATTCAACTCTGACTGTACTTTCACCTTTATGGAATCTGAGATTTAATCCAGGTTGGATGGAGCAAATCAGGTCGTATTTCTCTGGAGAACTTCCTTCAGCTAGGCTTCTTAGAAAGGCATAAGAAAAGTTATTATTAAAGAGATTTCAAACTAACAAAAGACAGCTGCATAAGTAAGTTTAAAAGTCTCGCAAAAGTCGTAATTTCTTTGGCTTTATTAAGGTACAAATCTTATTTCCTGTATTAAGTTTCCCAACTTAATGAGAAAAAATAGTTTGAGGAATTTTATTCATGTCCTCCTTCTTTCTTCATTGTCTTCAGGCCCCGTCACAAACTCCATTCCCTCGCCATCGACTCCATCCCTCGCCTTGGTAACTGTCTGAGGTTGAACCAGACTGTTTGCAACCCTGGAGTCATATTTGACCCCGAGAAGAGCTTCTGACTATTATATCCACGCCATCCCTACTTCCATCTCCAGAACATCGCTTGACTCTGCCCCTGCCTCAGCTCATCTGCTGCTGAAACACTTATTCATGCCTTTTGTTACATCTAAACATGACTATTCCAGCGCACTCCTGGCTGGCCTCCCGCATTCGACCCTACGTAAGCTTGAGGTTATCCAAAACTCTGCTGCCCAACCCGCTCACCAAGTCCCGTTCACCCATCATCCCTTGTGCTCGCTGACCTACATTGGCTCCCGGTTAAGCAAGGCCTCAATTTTAAAATTCCCATCCTTGTTTTCAAATCCCTCCATGGGCCTCGCCCCTCCCTGTCTCTGTAATCACCTCCGGCCTCACAGCACTCCGAGATCTCTACGCTCCTCTAATTCTGGCCTCTTGCGCATCCTCAATTTCCTTCACCCTCCCACCATTGTCGGCCTTGCCTGCAACCGTTTGGACCCCAAGCTCTGGAACTCCTTCCCTAAACCTCACCGCCTCCCTACCCCTCTCTCCTCCTTTGAGATGTTCCTTAAAACCTACCTCTTTGACTAAGCTCTGCCCTACTATCGCCTTATGTGGCTCGGTGTCAAATTCTGTTTATAGCACTCCTGTGAAGCGTCATGGGACGTTTTACTACTTTAAAGAGGCTATAGAAATGCAGGTTGTTGTTGTTGTTGTTGTTGTTGTTTATTCGTAGCCTTTGCTTGATTGATTGCTTTCATACATTCTTAGAAGTTTTGTTGGAAGTTTCCATACCACCTTTGGTATATCCCCTGCTGACACGGCAGATGGAATTTAATGCAGGGAAGTGTGAACTGATACATCTTGGCAGAAAGGATGATGAGAAGCAATATGAACTAGATGCTGCAATTTTATAGCAGGTGCAAGAACAGGGAGACCTGGGGGTGTACTTACGCAAATCTATGAAGGTGGCGGGACAAGTTGAGAAGTCTGTTAGAAAAGCATATGGGATCCAAAGGGTTCCGAAAGATTTAAATACTTTCTCACCCCATTTCATTCCCAACAGGTGAACCCCGCCCCCGCCCCTCCCACTCCACTTTCCTTCACTTCATATTTGAGAAGTGCACGAGATTACGTATTGGATCGGAGAATAAGAGACGCACTAGGGCTGATTTTAAAACAGAAAATACTGGAAATCTCAGCGGGTCAGGCACATCTGTGCAGAGAAATAGAGTACATTTTTCAGGTGGGGTGGGTGTGAGGGGATGTAGGGGGGTGGGTTGTGGGGGGTGTGGGGTGGTAGGGGGTGTGTGTGGGGGTGTGTGGGGAGGTGTAGGGGGGTTGTGAGGAGGTGTGAGGGGGTTGTAGGGGAGGTGTGTGGGAGGGGTTGTGAGGGGGTGTGAGGGGGTTGTGAGGGGGTGTGAGGGGGTTGCAGGGGAGGTGTGGGGGAGGGGTTGTGAGGGGGTGTGAGGTGGTTGTGAGGGGGTGTGAGGGGGTTGTAGGGGAGGTGTGGGGGGTAGGTGTGTGGGAGGGGTGGGGTGGGTGTGGTGGGATTGGGTGTTGGGGGTGGTGAGGGGGGTGTGAGGAGGATGTGGGGTGAGGTGGGTGTGTGGGGAGGGGTGTGTGTGGGGGATGCGGGGGGGGGGGGCTGAGGGAGGTGTGAAGGGGGTGAGGGGTGTGTGGGGGGAGTGTGAGGGTGGTGTGAGAGGGGTTGTGAAGGGGATGTAGAGGGGGTGTGGGGGGTTGTGAAGGAGGTGTAGGGGAGTGTAGGGGAGGGGTATGAGGGGTGTGTAGGGGTTTTTGGGGGGTGTGGGGGGAGTGTGAGCGTGGTGTGGGGGGTGTGAGTGTGGTGTGGAGGGATGCAGGAGAGTGGGGGGGCTTGTGGGGAGGGAGTTGTGGGGGGGTGTGAGGGGAGTGAGGGGGGTGTGAGGGAGTGTGAGTGTGGTGTGGGGGGGTGTGAGGGGGGTGACAGGGGTGTGGCGGGAGTGTGAAGGGGATGAAGGGGTGGTGGGGGGTTGTGAAAGGGTGCAGGGGAGTGTAGAGGTGTGTGAGGGGTGGTGCAAGGGGGATATGTGGGTGGTGTGGAGGGTGTGGTGGTTGTGAGGGGGGTGAGGTGGGTGTAGGGGGGATGTGGGGGTGTGGGGGATGTAGGGTGGGATGTGGGGGTGTGTGAGGGGATGTGGGGGGGGTGTAGGGTTGTGTGGGGGTTGTAGGGGATGTGGGGGGGATGTGGGAGAGGTGGGGTTCTGGGGGGTGTGAGGGTATGTGGGGGGTGTAGGGGATGTAGGGTGGTGTAGGGAGGTGTGGGGGTGTGTGAGGGGGTGTGGGGGTTGTAGGGGATGTGGTGGGGTGTGGGGGGGGAGTGGGGTTGTAGGGCGGAGTGGGGGGTGTGAGGGTAGGTGGGGTGGTTTAGGGGGGTGTGGGGGGGAGTGAGGGAATGGGGGGGTGTGAGGGTGGGGTTGTGGGTGGGGTGGGGGGTATGAGGGTATGTGGGGGGGGCATAGGGAGTTGTGGAGGTGTGTGCGGGGATGTTGGGGTGTTGGGGGGGTTTGGGGGTGTGTGCAGGGGTGTGGGGGCTGTGAGGGGATGTGGGGGATGTCGGGGGGGGAGTGTGTGTGGGGGTGTGAGAGGGTGTGAGGTGATGTGTGGGGGTGTGTGTGAATGTGGGGGTGTGTAGAGGGGTTATAAGGCAGGGTGTGGGGGGTGTGAGGGGATGTGGGGGATGTGGGGGGTGTCGGGGGGGTGTGCGTGGGTGTGAGGGGGTGTGAGGTGATGTGTGGGGGTGTGTGGGGATGTGTAGGGGGGTATAAGGCAGGGTGTGGGGGATGTGGGGGATGTGGGGGGTGTCGGGGGGGGTGTGTGCGTGGGTGTGAGGGGGTGTGAGGTGATGTGTGGGGGTGTGTGGGGATGTGGGGGTGTGTAGGGGGGTATAAGGCAGGGTGTGGGGGGGTGTGAGGGGATGTGGGGGGGTGTAGTGGGGTGTAGGGTGTGTGCGGGGGTGTGAGGGGGTGTGAGGTGATGTGGGGGGGTGTGAGGGGATGTGGGGGGTGGGTGTAGGAGGGTGTAGGGTGGGTGTGGATGTGTGTGGGGGGATGTGGGGGTGTGTGTGGGGATGTGGGGGGTGTCGGAGTGGTGTGGGGGTGTGTGAGGGGTGTGTGAGGGGGTGTGAGGGAGGAGTGTAGTGGGGGTGTGAGGGCGGTGTGAGGTGAGTGATAGGGGTGTGAGGATATTGAGGGGCGGCATGGGGTCGGGGGATGGTGGGATGGGTGTGGGGGGGGGTGCGGGGAGTGTGGGTGGTGTGAGGGGGGTGTGGGGGGATTGAGGGGGGTGTGGGGAGGCTGTGGGAGGTGTGGGGGGGTGTTGCAGCGTGAGGGAGTTTGGGGGTGTCAGGGGTGTATGGGGTGAGTGTGGGGGGGTGTGAGGGTGTTGAGGGGGGATATGGGGTGGGGGGGCGGTGGGATGAGTGTGGTGTGGAGTGAGTCCCCAGCCCACTGGGTGCGTGACAGACATTTTATACTCCATGGCGGTGCACTGCACCCAGAAGGGGAGAGGTGCTTGCAACTTTCCAGGATGCATGGCCCAGACACAGTTCTGGGAGAAGTCTTCCTCTGGCACGGCACTGTGCTGGCATCAGACGCTGGAAACAGAAGGGTAGCTTCAGGCCTGGGAGCCTGGCTTCAGGACTGCAGTTGGGCTTATGACCACTGGTGTCGGGCCCTTCTGTTTGCTTACTTGTTTATCTTCAGGCTGCCCACAAGAGCCGTGCAGACCATCTGGGCGACCGAGGGTCCTGGTGCAAGTCCCACCAGCAGGTATCTTTTGGGTGCCCTTCCGTTACGGTGCACACCAGACGGACAAAAGGCAGAATAGTGCACCTGTGAGGTGGGCACAAAGCTTTACGCAGAAAATTCTCAGCCCCCAATTTTCTCTTGGCTGCACCATGGAATTGTGTGGTACCCGAATGCAATGAAACGGAAAATCTCCACTGCCTGCTCAGTGGATGGGTTTGAATTAGTTTGGGGGAGAGGTTTGAAGAGACCTGAGCAGTGATAGCGGATCATAGAATGATACAGCACAGAAGGAGGCCAATCGGCCCATCGTGTCTGTGCCAGCCCCTTGAAAGTGCTGTCCAATTAGACCCATGTCTCTGCCTCACAGCCCAGCAAAATTCTCCTTTTCACGTGTATATCCAATCCCCTTTTGAAAGTTACCACTGAATCTGCTTCCTTATAGGCAGTGCAGTCCAGATCATAACAACTCACAAAATTCTCCCCATCTCGCCTCTGGTTCTTTTGCCGATCAGGTTAAATCTGTGTCATATAGAAACATAGAAACATAGAAAATAGGTGCAGGACTAGCCCATTCAGCCCTTCGAGCCTGTACCACCATTCAATAAGATCATAGCTGATCATTCACCTCAGTACCCCTTTCCTGCTTTCTCTCCATACCCCTTGATCCCTTTAGCCATAAGGACCACATCTAACTCCTCTTGAATATATCTAACGAACTGGCATCAACAACTTTCTGTGTTTGAGAATTCCACAGGTTCACAATTCTCTGACTCAAGAAGCTTCTCCTCATCTCGGTCCTAAATGGCTTAACCCTTATCCTTAGACTGTGACCCTTGGTTCTGGACTTCCCCAACATCAGCAACATTCTTCCTGCATCTAACCTGTCCAGTCCCGTCAGAATTTTTTATGTTTCTATGAGATCCCCTCTCATTCTTCTAAACTCCAGTGAATGCAGGCCCAGTCAATCCAGTCTCTCCTCATATGTCAGTCCTGCCATCCCGGGAATCAGTCTGGTGAACCTTCGCTGCAATCCCTCAATAACAAGAACGTCCTTCCCCAGATTAGGAGACCAAAACTGAACGCAATATTCCAGGTGAGGCCTCACCAAGGCCCTGTACAACTGCAGTAAGACCTCCCTACTCCTATACTTAAATCCCCTAGCTATGAAGGCCAACATGCCATTTGCCTTCTTCATAGCTTGCTGCACCTGCATGCCAACATTCAATAACTGATGCACCATGACAGCCAGGTCTCTTTGCACCTCCCCTTTTCCGAATCTGCCGCCATTCAGATAATGTTCTGCCTTCATGTTTTTGCCACCAAAGTGGATAACCTCACATTTATCCACATTATACTGCATCTGCTATGCATTTGCCCACTCACCTAACCTGTCCAAGTCACCCTGCAGCTTCTTTGTATCCTCCCCACAGCTCACACCGCCACCAAGCTTAATGTCATCTGCAAACTTGGAGATATTACACTCAATTCCTTCATCTAAATCATTGATGTATATTGTAAATAGCTAGGGTCCCAGCACTGAGCCTGCGACACCCCACTAGTCACTGCCTGCCATTCTGAAAAGGACCCGTTTATCCCGACTCTCAGCTTCTTGTCTGCCAACCAGTTCTCTATCCACCTCAATACATTACCCCCAATACCATGTGCTTTAATTTTGCACAACAATATCATGTGTGGGACCTTGTCAAAAGCCTTTTGAAAGTCCAAATACACCACATCCACTGGTTCTCCCTTGTCCACTCTACTAGTTACATCCTCAAAAAACTCTAAAAGATTTGTCAAGCAAGATTTCCCTTTCATAAATCCATGCTGTCTTGAACCGATCCTGTCACTGCTTTCCAAATGCGCTGCTATTTCATCTTTAATCATTTTCCCCACTACTGATGTCAGGCTAACCGGTCTATAATTCCCCGTTTTCTCTTTCCCTCCTTTTTTAAATAGTGGTCCTCTTATGTCTGACCCTCATGCTCGTGAAAATAATCCACATACATGGCAGCAATCAGCAAAAGCACCTTTATTATTAAATCAGTGGGGTACAAGTTTGACACCATCATGTTGAAACTGTACTGTGTCCTGGTCACACACCTTGAGTGCGACATTCACATCTGGTCACTGAAAACCAAAGGAAGTTTCCACATCCTGTCGTCACTGTGGAGAAAGGCCACAAGGCTGATCCCTGGTGGCAGAGGCTTGAGTTATTTGGACATTTATGTCTCTCTAGCTTCTCCTCTGAAAGGATGTGTCTAAGAGGGGACCTTATAAAAGTAAACAAGACACTAAGCAGAACAGCAAAGCATGTTTCTGAGTGTCAGCTAGTGGCTCAGTGGGTAGCATGCTCCCCTTTGAGTCGGAAGTTTGTGGGTTTCAGTCACATCCCAGGGACTTGAGTCGCAAAATCTTGGCTGCCACTCTCGTGCAGTACTGAGGGAGTACTGCACTGTCAGAGGCTCTGTCTTTCAAATCTAAACTGAGATCTTATCTGCCCTCTCAGGTGGATGTAAAAGATCCCATGGCACTATTTCAAAGAGCAGGGGAGTTATCCCTGGTGTCCGCAAGCAACATCACGACAACCAATTATTTGGTCATTATCACTGTTTTTGGGAGCTTGCTGTGCGCAAATTAGCTGCTGCGTTTTCAACATTACAGCAGTGACTACATTGGCTGTGCAGCGCTTTAGGATGTCTGGTAGTTGTGAAAGGCGCTATAGAAATGCAAGTCTTTCTATACTATTTAAAATGAAAATTCAGGTGCAAGATACAGCCTGTAGAGATACAAATTTGTGAAATATCAGTGCAGGATCAATATCAGGAAGCCTTCACACAAAGAGAGGTTTAATACCTTCTACTAGGATAGTGCATGCTACTTGAGTGGATTTTCATGATGTGCAGGCAAATATTGAGGGTTTGAATTAATTTTTATTAGCAATAAAGAATATCTGAGAACACAACCCATGATCGCATTTCCTATCCGTCTCAATCCTTTCCTCGTTCAATTTGGAACTCAGCAAAAGATTGCATGTCATGTCCAAAATACACTAGGGGGAGGAATTCAGGTTATTTGGGTCTCCCTTTAGCACCTCCGGGGAAGGCAAATGACTTTCCGACCATTAGCGGCGGCACTACAGCGTTGCGCCCCGATCACCTGCGCCCTGAGATTGTGACATCATCGCTGTGCGCAGTGCCCCGGACCCTAAATTGGGTATCGCCCCCTGAAGCTGCGCCGAGCGATGTCAGCGACAGTTTCAGGGAACGCGTACCGGGCGGCCAGCCGCTAGCGGGGCGATAATTAAAGGGGAAGTGGACGCCTGCTCGTCAAAGAAATGTCCGCTTGTTTCCCCTCGCCTCTACCGCTTTGGACACGGTGTCCGTGCCACGATCGCCCAGCTCGACACTCTGCTTGAGTGCCGGACTGATCGCGTGGCACCCCCCCGCTCCGCAGTGGTCCAGGTAGAACCCTTTTTATTCTGCAGAGTATGCAGCTTGGGCCCTTCCCTTTAATTCAGGGAAGCGCACCTCCTACACGGCAGCGCTGCGCCCCAGTAAGGAAGTGGAGCGCTTGGTAACGCCTGGTGCAAAAATCCCATGCCTCGCGAGTTTTACCACCCCCAAACGAGGTGCACCCGAATTTCTAGACCTAAGGCCTTGCTGATTAGGTTCAAACAGATTAGAAGCGTTCAATTTTTTCTCTTCTAAGTTTACAAAACTTAAGGAATTCACAAGCCTAACAAAACATGTTTCTAGCTAGCCAAGTCCCTGAAACAGGATCGAAAGTTCTTCCAGGCTCAACGAAGTCAACATGAAAATGATAACATTATCAAGAAAGGATTTATTTAATTTTCTTATGGGAGCCAGTGTAATGTTTGGAATGTTCTTATCGAATCATAGAATCATACACCACAGCAGGAGGCCATTACTCCTCGGAATTCCTCCTCGGCCCATTGAGTCTGCGTTGGCTCTTTTGAAAAACAATCCAGTTAGTCCCGCTCTCCCGTTCTTTCCCCATATTCCCGTAATTTTTTCTGCTTCAAGTGTTTATCCAATTCCCATTGGAAGGCTACGATTGAATCTGTTTCCACCAGCCTATCAGGAAGTGCGTTCCAAAACCTAAAAATTTGCGGCGTAAAAAAGTTTTCCTCATGCTGCCTCTGGTTCTTTTGCCAATCACCTTAAATTTCTGCCCTCTGGTCATTAACCTTCATCCATTGGAAACGATTTATCTTTATTTAATCGATCTCAACCCGTCATGATTTTGAATGCCTTTATCATATCGCCGTGGCTCAATTGGTAGCACAGTCACCTCTGAGTCCAAAGGTTGTGGGTTCAAACCCAACTCCAGGGACTTGAGAACAAAACATCCAGGTTGACACTCTAGTGCAGTGTTGAGGGAGTGCTGCACTGTTGGAGGTGCTGTCTTTCAGGTGAGATGAGGCTCGTCTACTCTTGCAACTGGACGTAAAAGATCCCATGGCACTATGTTGAAGAAGAGCAGGGGAGTTATCCCCGGTGTCCTGGCCAATATTTATCCCTCAATCAACATATCAAAAAAAAAAGATTATCTGGTCATTATCACATTGCTGTTTGTGGGAGCTTGCTGTGTGCAAATTGGCTGCCATGTTTCCTACATTACAACAGTGAGTACACTCCAAAAGGACCTCATTGGCTGTAAAGTGCTTTGAGACATCCAGTGGTTGTGAAAGGTGCTATAGAAATCCAATTCTTTCTTTTTTCTCCTTTTACCCTTCTCTGTTCTCAGGACAACAACCCCACCTTCTCCAGTTTAACAACGTATTTGTAATTCCTCATCTCTGGAACAATTCTTCTTGTTGTCAGTTCTCTTTTTGATAAAGCACCGGGTTTGAAAAGCATGAATTGTTGGGGTATATGTAAATCTGACACCATCGTGGGGGCACCATCATCATAAGGACTTCAGCAGCTCAAGAATAAGGCCCATTACCATCGCTTTCTCAGGACAACTAGAGATGGGCATTAAATGTGCCCACTTCCCAAGAACAAATAAAACAATAATTGAAATGCATAAATGTCTAGAGAGGTTTATGATCCAAAATATATGCAGCCAAATGTGCTTCATTATTGTAATGTCTGCACCTGCGAGTATGCTCACGGGTTTGTAGAGCTGTGGCAAACTAAAATAGTTGTCGAGCTGTGGCATTGTGAATGATGTTCTCAAGTCTCAATAAAACCCCAATCAGTTCGGTCTAGGTCATCCACGATGAGGTATGCAGTTGTGAGGCTAGTGGATGAACTGGTAATGTGCAGTGTGATTATTAAACCAACTAGTTCTTACTAGCAATGTGTTGCTATGAATTCTTAAGCAAAGATCCCATGAAGCAAATACATTACAATTATCTCGGAGGAAGGCCAGCCTACTGGTGGACATTCTCCATTTGGCAAGGGTTTTAAACACAACAGCAACAAACAACAATTTGCGTTTTATATATAGCGCCTTTAACGTACTAAAAAGTTCCCCGGCGCTTCACAGGAGCTTAATCAAACAAAATTTGACGCTGAGCCACATAAGGAGATATTAGGTGACCAAAACTTTGCTAAAGATGTAGGGTTTAAGGAGCGTCTTAAAGGAAGAGAGAGAGGTAGAGAGGCAGAGAGATTTAGAGAGGGAATTCCAGAGCTTGGGGCCAAGGCAGCTGTAGGCACAGCCGCCAATGGTGGAGCGATTATAATCGGTGATGCGCAAGGCTTCTTTCGTGGTATGGATAGAGCAGTTTCCAGGATCCACATGATGGGCATAGGTTAAGTTGAGGATGGCTGCAGCAAAAGAGAGCTTGCTGTGAGAAAGGTAACAGAGAAGAAGGCAGGTTGATAACTATTCAAGATTGTCTCTTCAGCACTAATGGCTTTGTGATCGCAGGTGGCTCTGAAAGTGAAGTATTCTTCAAAATGAAATGGCAGAATAATATTCACCTGCCCCCTCTCCCCATCTGACAACAAGAGCATGTGATCAATGTGAAGAAAAAAGGTAAGATCACTGCAATTCAGTCACAAGCACTCGAGTTAAATTATCAACACAATAAGCTGCTGACTGAAATAGAGAAAAGTACTTGATGGAGGAGAAGGCTCAACTGGGTAACTCGATTGTGGAAAATGGTCCTAAATGAAGCAATAACACTTGGACAATGGGAAATGTTTAAAAAAGAGAAAGAAAACAATATGAGTAACCTTGGCAGCAGATAGTCGTATATCAGCCTCCAGACATTGCCTTAGAACATCATTCCCATTATGCCTTTGTTACCTCTAGACTTGACTATTGCAATGCACTCCTGGCTAGCCTCCCACATTCTACCCTATGTAAACTAGAGGTGATTTAAAACTCGGCAGCCCATGTCCTAACTCGCACCAAGCCCCACTCACCCATCACCCATTGTGCTCGTTGACCTACATTGGCTCCCAGTTAAGCAACGCCTCGATTTCTAAATTCTCATTCTTCTTTTCAAATCGCTCCATGGCCTCAACCTTCCCTATCTCTGTCATATCCTCCAGCCCCACAACCCCCCGAGATGTCTGCGCTCCTCTAATTCTGCCCTCTTGAGCAGCCCTGATTATAATCGCACAACCATTGGTGGCCGTGCCTTCTGTTACCGAGGCCCTAAGCTCTGGAACTCCCTTCCTAAACCTTTGTACCTCTCCACCTTTCTGTCCTCCTTCAAGATGCTCCTTAAAACCTATCACTTTGACCAAGCTTTTGGTCATGTGCCATAATTTCCCCTTATGTGGCTCGGTGTCAAATTCTTTGTCTCATAATACTATTGTGAAGCGCCTTTTAACATTTCACTGCATTAAAGGCGTTATATAAATACAAGTTATTGTTATTTGCAGATCAATAGTAGCTGAGTTTCGGAGGCAAATGTTTTTCCAGGGCCTTCCACTAATTTTCAGTGACAGATGGGAATCCAGAACACAAAGCTTAGAATGTTCAAACCCAAATAACATGGGGTGGAGGTAGTATTGAACTTCAGAGGGGCGGGGGGAGGGGGGGGGGAGCATGAAAATGGGCAGTTACGGGATTAGCAGTCCATTATGCATCCCACCCAATTTTAATTTCCATCAGAGTCAATGATTTGGAAAATCCGTCAGGGTTTTGTGCCCCCACGAAAGTGTGTCTAGTGTATTGATAGCTGAAAGATCAAACTCGATGCCTCTCTGTGGGATCATTCAAGCCCTCCTGCTGGATTAATGTTTCCCTACCCACCCACCCCGCCCCCCCCACTCTTCACCATCCCCATCCCAAACCTCTCCCCCACAACCTTTTCTCTCCTCCTCACCTGAATGTGCTGCCTGATTTTTAGGCCGCGATTTCCCCAACGTCGGCGGGTCCATTGCGGGCAAAGTCGGTGGTAGGTCCCAACCTCACTGCTGGCTCCAACTCACCGTCAAAATGTTTTTACATTGATTGGGCTTGTTAAGCCCGCCCAGCGTGTTATCCGGCAAATTGAAGGAAGCGGGTCGGATGACATCATTCGATAACGCGTCATCAGCCGGTTTCCTTAAAGGGACCATGCGCAGATTTATTTTGACAGTTGTGCTGTCAGTGTTCTACAGCATGGAGGTGCTGCAAACACTGACTAGCACTGCACAGAGGTGCACAGCTGCACCCAGGCTCTCCCATGATTCCCTCCATCTTCTTATGGAGGGAGTCACAGCACTCAGTAATGTTCTCTTCCCTTCCAATGGGTGGAGGAGATCTCTCCAGGAGACCAGCGCAGCCTGGTTGCACATTGTACAGGAGGGTGCAAGCAGGGATGTCGTCAGAAGGACCTGGCTGCAGTGACGCAAACCTTTCAATGATCTCAGTCGATCACAAAATGTTACTGCAAAGCCACACTCAACCTCGTCCTGCTGTGCCACTCATCACATCCCCATTACTCTACCTTCCCTACCCTACTCTTGCACATCCTTACCCAGAACAACTTATCCATCTCACCCACCCCTCTCCATTTATATTATAACTTCCACATCTCACTATCCACCCCTCACAATCACCCTCACCCTAATCCAATCATACCAACTAACAACACACATGGGTAGGCACTTGTGTGTTTTAGCCAATGTTCATGTGAATGTGGTGTCAAAGATTGAAATCTTAATTGTCAACACTTTGCGTTCTTAGACAGATTTGTGTGCACCTTTGGAAGTGGCTTAGTGAATTGCAGTGAATGGTGAGACTTAATGGTACTCCTCGCAATGATGATGAGCATGAAAGGAATGATTTGGACATTGCAGGGATGCTTTATGGTGTTGGTGTGGGGAGGTGCCAACCTGGTACATCATGTGCCAGCCATGGTGTACAGTGCCAAGTGAAGTCATTCAGGCCATGGTGAGGCCATCCCTGGACTCCTGGGCAGGAATGTGATCGGGTGCTGATGCCCTGTGTCCTGTACAGCATCACTTGACTGCGGAGAAGGTTGGTGTTGTTGTTGGTGTTGTTGGTGTGCCTGGTGCTGCCGCTGTTGGGGCTGATTGTGATGGGATTCTGAGGACCAAGGTGGAATAGTTTCAAGGGCACTGATGCTGATGTAATAGATGGCAGGTGAACTTGAGATGACAGAAGCGATCTATCAATGGTGTGAGCAATTGTTCCATTGAGGTGACCCTGGATAGAGAGTTTACTACAAAACACTTGTAACCTGCATAAAACTCAAGTTGTCTTCCAAATGTAGTACGCAACAGCTTGTAAAATGAGCAGCTGAGAGATAGAAGTATTTATAGCTCATTTGCAGCTGTCAAGTAAAAAAATGGTTCCATGGTCAGACAACTCCCGATGTCCTTACCTAACATGATCCCCGAGCAGCGTGGACCCTGTGGCCAACTCATAAAATCTAAAGATTAGCTCAAAATACTTTTTAAGTGGCTGTTAACAAGGCCACAATTACATGAATTGCCTTGCCCACTGCTGCGTGTCGGGGCTCCTCAGCGCTGACAGACCCGACATTTGGGGTCCCGACCCACTGTCAGAAAAAAAGATTTCTCACCCGACCCACCGCCGATCGCACCCGCTGATCCTCCGAAAAATTATACCCTGAGTGTCTGGTTCCATCAGTGCCAGGCATCTTGCAAAACCAAGGGGCCAGTCACCATATACAGTGAGTGTCACTAGATTGTTGGTAACAATCGCAGCTAACCCCTGATCTGTCCTTATCTGATATCCATACCAGTGTAGCTTGCAGCATAAGTCACTTGGTAACAATCAGGAGCAGGATCTGGCTGTTGTTATTCACCTCCCTAGCCAAAGGCACACTTTAGACAATCATGGTATCCTAACTGTTATGCCTCGAATAAAGCAATGTGACTGAGTACTGTAGGTATGAGTAAGTGTGACCTTATTCTCTTTATTCTGAGTCCAGAGTGCTGGTACAGCATGGGAGGCCTGATTATATACAGTGCTCCCAAGAGATGCTAGGATCCCTTGGGACTCCAACAGATACACCCTCTGGTGTCGGTAGAATGCTGGTTAGAAGGTGTTGCATACATAACACTAACTACTTCCCTGATTGAGATCAACTTACCACCGATAACGAACCTAACTTGCGACATTCATGCTCTAAAATAAAACAGACATTGCTGGAAATACTCAGCAGGTCAGGCATCTTCTGTGGAGAGAGAAACAGAGTTAACGTTTCAGGTCATAGGAACATCAGCACATGAGTAGGCCATTCAGCCCCTTGAGCCTGTTCCTCCACTCAAATAGATCATGCTGATCTGTACCTCAACTTCATCCACGCACCTTGGTTCCATAACCCTTAATACACTTGCCTAATAAAAATATGTCAATCTCACTGACATTTTCAATTGTCCTCCTAGCCGCAAAAGATTTTTTCGGCGCGAGAGTTCCAGATTCCAGAATTAGGTCAATGGCTTTTCATCAGAACTGGATGATATTAGAGATGAGCTAGAGATAAAGGGTGGCAGGAATGATTTAATGACAAAGGGGATGATGATGCAAGGCAAAAGGGAGGTGGTAATGGGACAAGTGTAGAATCAAAAGATGGGTCCAAGGAGCTGTGAATGTTTAGAGCAGAATAGCAGAGGGAAGCATGGAAAATCTGGCAAAACGGAAAGGGTTGCCGAGGCCCGGGAAAGTAGTGGAGAAAAAGGAAAAGAAAGACTTGCATTTATATAGCGCCTTTCATGACCTCTGCATGTCCCAAAGGGCTTTAGAGCCAATGAAGTACTTTTGAAGTGTCGTCAATGTTGTAATGTAAATTTGTGCACAGCAAGCTCCCACACACAGCAAAGTGAAAATGGCCAGATAATAAAGGTGTGTGGCCCCCAGGGGTGCAGACCACTTTGCTGGCTGTGTGCCACTAGGGAATCCCCATCCCAAGCATCAGCCCACAAGCCCCCACCACCACCTTCCACTCCCAGTGGCTCTGGTACATCCATCCTCCAATAATACAGCACGTCCATATAGAATCATGGAATCATAGAATGGTTACAGCACAGGAGGCCATTCAGCCCGTCGAGCCCTGCCTAATCTCTGCAAGAGCACTTCAGCTAGTTCCACTCCCCCACCCTTTCCTCTGAAATATTTTTCATTCTGGTGCTTATCCAACTTTTGAAGCCACGATTGAGTCTGCCTCCACCATACTTGCAGGCAGTGCACTCCAGATCCTAACCACTCGCTGCGTAAAAATGTTTTTCCTCGTGTCGCCTTTGGTTCTTTTGCCAATCACCTTAAATCTGTGTCCTCTGGTTCTCAACCCTTCCGCCAATGGAAACAGTTTCTATCCACTCTGTCTAGACCCCTCATGATTTCGAGCACTTCTGTCAAATCTCCTCACAACCTTCTCTACAAGGAGAACAATCCCAGCGTCTCTAATCAATCCATGTAACTTAAGTCCCTCATCCCTGGAACCATTCTCATAAATCTTTCTTGCACTTTGGAATAATAAAGGGAAAAAGTGACTGGTGGGCCCCCTAACAGTAGCAACTCTGTTGGTCGGAGTAAAAAACCAATAGTGGGGACTTGTAAAAAGGGAACAGCAATAATCATGGGTGATTTTAACTTCATATTGATTGGGCAAATCTAATTGATCAGGGTAGTCTTGAGGAACAGTTCATAGAGTGCATAAGGGATGGGTTCCTTGAGCAGTATGTAATGGAACCAACTAGAGGGCAGGCTATCTTAGATCTGGTCCTGTGTAATGAGACAGGATTAATAAACAAGCTGCAAGTAAAGGATCCCCTTGGAATGAGTGACCATTGCATGGTTGAATTTCAAACTCAGATGGAGGGTGAGAAAGTTGGATCTCAAACCAGCGTACTAAGCTTAAATAAAGGAGACTACAAAGGTATGAGGGCAGAGTTGGCTAAAGTGGACTGAAAATAGATTAAAGTGTAGGACGGTTGATGAACAGTGGTGTACATTTAAGGAGATATTTCATAACTCTCAAGAGAAATATATTCCAATGAGGAGGAAAGGGAAAAAGAAAAGAGAAAGAGATTCGTGGCTATCTGAAGAAATAAAGGATGGTATCCAATTAAAAACAAGGGTGTAAAAAGTGGCCAAAACTAGTGGGAGGACAGAAGACTGGGAAGCTTTTAAAAACCAGCTAAGAATGACTAAAAAATGATTTTTGAGGATTTAACGAGTAGAGAGGACAAGGGAGAACCAGTGGATGTATTTGGACGTTCAAAAGACTTTCAACAAGGTCCCACACAAGAGATTAGTGTACTAAATTAAAGCACATGTTATTGGGGGTAACGTATTGACGTGGATAGAGAACTGGTTGGCAGACAGGAAGTAATGAATAGGAATAAACGGGTCCTTTTCAGAATGGCAGGCAGTGACTATGGGATAGCGCAAGGTTCAGTGCTGGGACCCCAGCTATTTACAATATACATTAATAATTTGGACGAAGGAGTGGAATGTAATATCTCCAAGTTTGCAGATAACACTAACCTGGGTGGCAGTGTTAGCTATGAGGAGGATGCTAAGAGGCTGCAGGGTGACTTGGACAGGTTAGATGAGTGGGCAAATGCATGGCAGATAGAGTATAATGTAGATCAATTTGAGGTTATCCACTTTGGTGGCAAAAACAGGGAGGCAGAATATTATCTGAATGGTGACAGATTAGGAAAAGAGGAATTGCAACGAGACCTTGGTGTCATGGTACATCAGTCATTGAAAGTTGGCATGCACGTACAGCAGGCGGTGAAGAAGGCAAATGGCATGTTGGCCTTCATAGCGAGAGGATTTGAGTATAGGAGCAGGGAGGACTTACTGCAGTTTACAGGGCCATGGTGAGGCCACACCTTGAATATTATGTACAGTTTTGGTCCCCTAATCTGAGGAAGGACATTCTTTCTATTGCGGGAGTACAGCGAAGGTTCATCAGACTGATTCCCGGGATGGCAGGACTGACATATGAAGAAAGGCTGGATTGACTAGGCTTATATTCACTGGAATTTAGAAGAATGAGAGGGGATCTCATAGAAACATATAAAATTCTGACGGAATTGGACAGGTTAGATGCAGAAAGAATGTTCTCGTTGTTGGGGAAGTCCAGAACCAGGGGTCAGAGTCTAAGGATAAGGGGTAAGCTATTTAGGATCGAGATGAGGAGAAACTTCTTCACTCAGAGAATTGTGAACCTATAGAATTTTCTACCACAAAGAGTTGTTGAGGCCAGTTCGTTAGATATATTCAAAAGGGAGTTCGATGTGGCCCTTACGGCTAAAGGGATCAAAGGGTATGGAGAGAAAGCAGGAATGGGGTACTGAAGTTGCATGAACTGCCATGATCATATTGAATGGTGGTGCAAGCTCGAGGGCCCGAATGACCGACTCCTGCACCTATTTTCTATGTTTCTATGAAAGGGAAGACAGACCATGAAAGGAAATTAGCACGAAATATAAAAACAGATAGCAAGAGTTTCTATAGGTATATAAAAAGGAAAAGGGTGGCTAAAGTAAATGTTGGTCCCTTAGAGGACGAGACGGAGGAATTAGTAATGGGGAACATGGAGATGGCAGAAAATCTGAACAAATATTTTGTATCAGTCTTTATGGTAGAGGACACTAAAAATATTCCAACAGTGGATAGTCAAGGGGCTATAGTGGGGGAGGAACGTAACAGAATCAAAATCACTAAGGAGGCGGTTCTCAGTAAGATAATGGGACTAAATCTCCTGGACCTGATGGTTTGCATCCTAGGGTCTTAAGAGAAGTAACGGCAGGGATAGTGGATGCATTGGTTGTAATTTACCAAAATTCCCTGGAATCTGGGGAGGTCCCAGCATATTGGAAAACTGCAAATGTAACGATCCTATTTAAAAAATGAGGCAGACAAAAAGCAGGAAACTATAGACCAGTTAGCCTAACATCTGTGGTTGGGAAAATATTGGAGCCCATTATTAAAGAAGCAGCAGCAGGACATTTGGAAAAACATAATTCAGTCAGGCAAAGTCAGAAGGGGAAGTCATATTTGGCAAATTTGCTGGAGTTCTTTGAGGAGGTAATGGACAGGGTGGATAAAGGGGAACCAGTGGATGTGGTGTATTTGGACTTCCAGAAGGCATTTGACAAGGTGCCACATAAAAGGTTACTGTAGAAGATAGGGGTTTGGGGAAATATATTAGCATGGATAGAGGATTGGCTAACGAACAGAAAACAGAGAGTTGAGATAAATGGTTCATTCTCGGGTTGGCAATCAGTACTAGTGGGGGCCACAGGGATCAGTGCTGGGACCCCAAATATTTACAATCTATATTAACAACTTGGATGAAGGGCCCAAGTGTAACAAAGCCAAGTTTGCTGACATTAAAAAGATGTGAGGAAAAGCAATGTGTGAGGAGGACACAAAAAACCTGCAAAAGGACATAGACAGGCGAACTGAGTGGGCAAAAAATTGGCAGATGGAGTATAATTGTTGGAAAGTGTGAGGTTATGCACTTTGGCAGAAACAAAATCGAAGAACAAGTTATTATTGAAATGCAGAAACATTGCAAAGTGCTGCAGTACAGCGGGACCTAGGGGTCCTGGTACATGAAACACAAAAGTTTGGTATGCAGGTACAGCAAGTGATCAGGAAAGCCAATGGATTCTTGGCCTTTATTGCAAAGGGGTTGGAGTATAAAAGCAAGGAAGCCTTTATACAGTGATACAGGGTATTGGTGAGGCCACACCTGGAATGCTGTGTACAGTTATGGTTTCCATATTTAAAAAGGATATACTTGCTTTGGAGACAGTTCAGAGAAGGTTCACTCGGTTGATTCCGGAGATGAGGGGTTTAACTTATGAGGAAAGGTTGAGTACATTGGGCCTCTACACATTGGAATTCAGAAGAATGAGAGGTGATCTTATCGAAATGTATAAAATTATGAGGGGGCTTGACAAGATGGATGCAGAGTGGGTATTTCCACTGATAGGGGAGACTAGAACTAGGGTGCCTAATCTTACAATAAGGGACTGCCCATTTAAAACTGAGATGAGGAAGAATTTCTTCTCGCAGAGGGTTGTAAATCTGTGGAATTCGCTGCCTCAGAGAGCTGTGGAAGCAGGGTCATTGAATAAATTTAAGACAGAGATGCACAGTTTCTTAACCGATAAGGGAATAAGGGGTTATGG
This sequence comes from Pristiophorus japonicus, assembly GCF_044704955.1. Taxonomy (NCBI): domain Eukaryota; kingdom Metazoa; phylum Chordata; class Chondrichthyes; family Pristiophoridae; genus Pristiophorus; species Pristiophorus japonicus. The sequence continues at coordinate 18,595,674 of NC_091980.1, forward strand.
GGAGCAGGCAGGGAAGTGGAGCTGAGTCCATGATCATATCAGCCATGATCTTATTAAATGGTGGAGCAGGCTCAAGGGGACGTATGGCTTACTCCTGCTCCTATTTTTTATGTTCTTATGTTCTTATGTTCTTACCCTCTCGAAGGCCTTCACATCCTTGCTAAAGTGCAGTGCCTAGAATTGGACACAATACTCCAGTCGAGGCTGAACCAGTGTTTTATACAGGTTCATCATAATTTCCTTGCTTTGGGGCTAATCCATATTTTAGTACCACATGACTAGTAGACAAATTTTTAATGAATAACCGCTCTCACAGAACTGCTCAATTGACTCATGCAGGTTAGAGCCACATTTCAAACTCGAGATTAAACCATTATTTTTATAGGTTTAAGATACCAAATAACATTTTTGAGATACCAAATAAAAAGTTAGGGCAAAATAGAATTTGCACATGGATAAGAAAACTGAGTTGCCAAGCAGAATGACCCTGTTACACAGGTGCTATTTTTGCATGAAGCACGAAGCAGCATTTATTTGTTTTTTTGCCTGGTGAGGGGAGAAGGCAGTTTCTGAGAAATGGAATCCGTTTCACTCGGCAAACCCGGCCGATCTTTCTGTCCCACAACTCCAGCCTCATGAACAGAGCTGCACTAATGGACACTTACACATTCTCTATCCTTGTGGTCTCTCTAAGTGAGATTGTCCAATCTATGTCAATTAATAATTAATTTGCAATACTTTTTGCACACCCACGTCCACTGGGAACCAAGCGCCCGTTTATATTACAGAGCAGCAATGAGCTGAGTCTGCAGTTGTCTGGGAATCCACTAAGCACATAAATATTATAGGGCTCTGCAAATGGTGCTGGAGAGCTTCGTGAAGGTGATTGCAGGAATAAGAAGCTTGAGATACCAAATAAAAAGACTTTCATTTAGATAGTGCCCTTTATGACCACCGGATGTCCCATAGTGCCCTACAGCCAATGAGGTTGTTTTTTAAGTTTAGTCACTGTTGTATTATAGGAAAACACAGCAGTCAATTGTATACAGCAAGCTCCCACAAACTTAAGAATATAAGAAATCGGAGCAGGAGTAGGCCATTTGGCTCCTCGAGCTTGCTCCACCATTCAATAAGATCATGGCTGATCTGATGAGCTGAACAGCAATGTGATAATGACCAGATAATCTTTTTTTTAGTGATGTTGATTGAGGGATATATATTGGCCTGGCCACTGGGGATAACTCCCCCGCTCTTCTTCGATATAGTGTCATAGGATCTTTTATGTCCACCTGAGAGAGCAGACGGGGCCTCGGTTTAACAGTGGAGTGGGACTGCACTTGCCTGATTCCATTCTCATCTATCTAATTGTAGCCAGAGAAACACCTGCAACGGCTTCTCTTCCAGCCCCCGCACTGTTTTAACTCTGGTGTTCCCCAAGGATCTATCCTTGGCCCCCTCCTATTTCTTATCTACATGTTGCCCCTTGGTGACATCATCCAGAAACACAGTGTCATTTTCCACATGTACGCTGACGACACCCAGCTCTACCTCACTACCACTGCCCTCGACCCCTCCACGGTCTCTAAATCGTCAGACTGCTTGTCTGACATCCAATTCTGGATGAGCAGAAATTTTCTCCAATTGAATATTGGGAAGACCGAAGCCATTGATTTCGGTCTCCACCACAAACTCTGTTCCCTAGCCACTGATTCCATCCCTCGCCCAACTTCTGTCCGAGGCTGAACCACACTGTTCGCAACCTTGGTGTCATATTTGACCCTGAAATTAGCTTTCAACTATATAACTGCAGCATAACTAAGACCATCTATTTCTACCCAAGTAACATTGCCTGTCTCCACACTTGCCTCAGCTCATCTACTGCCGAAGCTCTCATCCATGCCTTTGTTACCTTTAAACTTGATTAATCCAACGCACTCCTGGCTGGCCTCCCACATTCTACGCTATGTAAAGGAGAGGTGATCCAAAACTCGCTGTTCGTGTACTAGCTCATACCAAACCCCACTCATCCATCTGCCCTGTGCTCGCTGACCTACATTGGCTTCCGGTTAAGCAACACCTCGATTTCAAAATTCTCATCCTTCTTTTCAAATCCCTCCATGGCCTCGCCCCTCTCTATGAGCCCAAGTTTCCACATGATTTGCACCTGATTTTTAGGAGCAACTGGTGGAGAACGGACTATCTTAGAATTCGCAATTCTCCACATTTTTTTTTCTGCAGTTCTAGTCAGGTAGAACAGTTCTACTTTGGAACAGAATTTTTTCTTCAAAAGGGGGTGTGTCCGGCCACTGACGCCTGATTTGAAAGTTTCCACAGTGAAAACGTACTCCAAACTAAAGTAGAATGGAGCAAGTGAAGATTTTTGTAGAACTGAAAAAACCTGTTCTACACATTAAAAAATCAGGCGCACGTTACAAATCAGGCGTCCAGAACGAGGTGGAGGGGGGGGAGGGGGGGGGAAGGGAACTCATTAAATTCTACAATCAATCCTTATTTATACTTATACAAATATTATACAAATAAATCCAACCTGAATAAACATTTATAAGCAAAGAAAAGATTAAATAAACCATCTTCCGACCTGTGTGAAAGTGCTTCAGCCACGGAGAATGGTGCAGCAAGCCTCACAAAACGAGGGAGCCGACCGAACGCGGGCGGGGGGGGGGTGGTGAGGTGAGGAGGGAGCCGACCGAATGCGGGCCGGGGGGGGGGGGGAGAGAGCCGACTGAACGCGGGCGGGTGGGGGGGAGGAGGGGGCCGACCGAACGCGGGCGGTGGGGGGAGGAAGGAGCCGACCGAACGCGGGGGGGGGGGGCGGTAGGGAAGGGAAGGAAGCCGACGAACGCGGGGGGGGGGGGGCGGAGGGAAGGGAGCCGACCGAACGCGGGCGGGAGGGAGCCTACCGAACGCGGGGGGGGGGGGAGAGGGAGGGAGCCAACCGAACGCGGGGGGGAAGGAGGGAGCCGACTGAACGCGGGGGGGGGGTGGGGGAGGGAGGGAGCCGACTGAACGTGGGGTGGGGGGGGAGGGAGGGAGCCGACCGAACGCGGGGGGGGGATGAAGGGAATGGAGCCGTTCCAGACGGCTGGCGGGAAAGAGAGAAGGCTGCAGGAAGCCTCAGAAATTGAGGAGCCATTTCCCGACAGCAAAAGGGGGAGGTCGTCGGGAAACGGCTGCCTCAACTTTCCGAGGCTTCCTGCAGCCTTCTCACTGCTACAAGAAGCCTCTGTGCTGATGGCAATGTACTTTTATTAAAAAATGTTCAAAAACTAAACAGCTACAAAGAACTACAAAGAACTACAAAAATGGCCGAGTGCCAATGTTTTTTTCACACTGAGCATGCGCGAACGCTCCAACGCGCACGTGCAGCGTTGCCGGCAGGAAAAAAATTAATTTAAATAGTACCCGCCCGCTCCCACTTACAAAATCAGCGCGAGTGTAGGCTCCGCCCCCCTGGGCGCCGCGCCAGGCAGACAAGGAGCTGCAAAGCGCTCCAGAATCGCTCGTTTTTTTTCCGGCGCCGTTTTAGGCGCGAAAAAAGGGCGCCCAGCTCGGAGGGGCGCCCGTTTTTTATCATGTGGAAACTTGGGCCCTACCTCTGTAATCTCCTCCAGCTCCACAACCCCCCCAAGATGTTTGCGCTCCTCTGATTCTGCTGTCCTGAGCATCGCGGATTATAATCACTCAACCATTGGTGGCCGTGCCTTCTGTTGTCTAGGCCCCAAGTTCTGGAACTCCCTGCCTAAACCTCTCCAACTCTCTGCCTCTCTTTTCTTCTTCAAAATGCTCCTTAAAACATGCATTTTTGACCAAGCTTTTGGTCACCTGCGCTAACTTGTACTTGTGCTTCTTTTTATCGCTTAATACTTCTGTGAAGCGCCTTGGGATATTTCACTACGTTAAAGGCGCTATATAAATACAAGTTGTTGTTGTTGTCTCATCCGAAAGATGGCACCTTCGACAGTTCAGCACTCTCTCAGCACTACGCTGGAGTGTCAGACTAGATTTTTCTGCTCACGTCTCTGGAGTGGTACTTGAACCCACAACTTTCTGCCACACAGAGACTGAGGGAACCTTTTCATCAAAACAGAGAACAGAGAAATGTGGAGGAATGAGAGCAACTGGGGTTGTTCTCCTTAAAGCAGAGAAGGTTAAGGGGAGATTTGTTAAAGGTGTTCAACATCATGAATGGCTTTGATAGAGTAAATAAGGAGAAACAGTTTTCAGTGGCAGAAGGGTTGGTACCTAGAGGTCACAGATTTAAGGTAATTGGTAAAAGAACCAGAGGCGACATAAGTAGAGTAAAATGTTTATGCAGCGAGATGTTATGATTTGGAACGCACTGCCTGAAAGGGTGGTGTATGCGGATTCAATAGTAACTTCAAAAGGGAATGGGATAAATTGAAGTGGAAAAAATTGTCGGACTATGGGGAAAGGACAGGGGAGTGGGACTAACTGGATTGCTCTTAAAAGGAGCCGGCACATGCGCGATGGGTCGAATGGACTCCTTGTATGCTGTATGATTATATAATATTGAGAGGAGATCTAGTCGAGGTGAGCCTAATTATGAGAGCTTTCAATAAGGTATATGAGAAAAATTATTTATACTGGTTAGTGAGTCGATAACTAGAGGCCATAAATTTATCACCGTCAAAAAATTGATTAGGTAAACTTTTTTTTGATATGCAAAGGACTGTCTCAGCAGAAACAATGGGATCAGTAGAGTCCGAAGTAAAAGGGAATTGGATAAATATTTGAAAAATAAAACTTTAAAAAATATGAGGGAAAGTCACGGGAATGGGTCTAAACCAGGGATGAGCAATTATTTGGACTGGAGGGCCACTTAATAAATTTAGTGAGCTGTTGAGGGCCGGCCACCAATCACGTGGTCCCGTGCAGGCCGCTCCCCAGCTCCTGCCGCTGGAAGAGATGCGTGCGCATGCGCAGCTGCATCGTGGCCGGCCACGCAGCAAATTTAAAGGGACCGCGCGCGAAAAATAATAGAGGGAACATTGCATAAACATAGACATTGCACAAAAATAAATTCAGATAGTAGTCAGATGAACATGTATTCGATACTGCTTTGAAATGACTCAAAGATAAATGTTGAAAATGTTGTGGTGTCCTCTGGTCCCTGTAAATTAGTGCTGTGAAATAGAACTGTACCCTCTTTAGAGCCAGTGTCAGCATCAATTTCCCACAAGCATCCTTATGCCCCTCTACAAAGATTACTAATTCTGTCCCAATTGGTGCCAGATGAGAACTCCCCTGCCGTCGTACTCTGGGTACTGGGAGAGGAAAGATGAAGCGCCGGTCACTTTCTTCAGTAAAAGAGTTGTGGAGATGAGCAGCCATGACTTCACTCTAAACTGGATAGGGCATATTCAAGTATGCAGTGCATTCTGGGTACAGTCATCCGCCATTGGGACCCAGAATTATGGAAAGGATCCTTTTACGATCGGGCCAGGAAGAATCGCTTTTGCAAATTATTAATTTAAATGAATTATTGCTATGTGTTTTCCTTGGCTGCAGTTTGGGTCTGTCTCTGACCCATGAGAAGTGAAAGTGAATAGATGAATGTGCAGCTCGAGATCCCGCTCGCGTTCTATTTCTGACCCATCCAGCGGGCCAGATAGAATGACCTGGCGGGCCCGATATAGCCCACAGGTCCTTTGTTTGCCCACCACTGGTCTAAACGGATAGCTCTTTCAGAGAGCAGACATAGAGTCAATGGCCCAATAACCTTTCTACTGCAAAATTATAATTCTGTGATTCAAAATCAAGGCTGACACTCCAGTGCCGTGCTGAGGGAGTGCTGCACTGTCGGAGGTGCTGTTTTTTGGATGTGACATTAAACCGAGGCTCCGTCTGCTTTCTCAGGTGGACGTTAAAGATTCCACAGCACTTTCTCGAAGACGAGCAAGGCGAGTTCTCCCCAGTGTCCTGGCAAATATTTATCCCTCAACCAACATCACCAAAAACTCATTATCCCATTGTTGTTTGTGGTGCTGTGCGCAAATTGGCTGCCGTGTTTCATACTGTACAGCAGCGACTACACTTCAAAAGCACTTCATTGGCTGTAAAGCATTATGGGATGTCCTCAGGTCATGAAAGGCGCTGTATAAATGTGAGTCCTTCTTTACATGAGCTTCAATGCACTGGCATCAACAGGGAAATAAATTTGCACGTGCAAGGTTGAGCGTGAGCAATCATGATTTTGACTTTATCGCTCTCGCCTTGGACCGCCTCTCCTCATCAATCCTGCAGGGGGGTATGTTCATGCAGGCCAGCAATGGAAACTGTACTGTCGCCCTGCACAGGCCAGATGAGAACTCGGCCTTTGGCTGCCAACGATCCTTTTGCTTCCGACAGATTGGGAAGAGACCATCACCTGAAGTGGGTCTTGATGCTTCTGGAGGCACTAGCCATCTGTGCCTTCCATTACAACACTGATGCTGGAGCTATGGCAACAGAACTAAAGACGACAGCCTGAATTTATTTTGCTTAAATTTTAACGCCACCAGAAGACCAAAAAGCGATCCAATCCTCGCGCGCTTATCTGGCTCAAAAACAAATGTGTGGAGTGTAAACACCGGCATAGACAGTTGGGCCGAATGGCCTGTTTGCATGCCGCACATTGGATGAAATTCTGTGCAAAATACCGAACCAAAATTAAAACTCCCAACTGCGATTTAATTGCGTATTGTTTTACGAACCAAGTTCACGTGCAAAATAAATGTACCTGTCAAATTTGGACTGATTTTCAACCTCAAATTGAACAAAATCGTTTTTCAATCTCCTTCATCTACCTGTGTTTGAGCACATTTCCCAGTGTTTTAAAGGTCCTTGTGTCACATTTGTGGCATCTTCAAATCCATCATTACATGGGGATTTCTTCCTCGACAGCAGGTGAATAAAAGAAGGATTTCTCTAAAGCTCAAGGCTGAAGTCACTTGTCAAGTCTGGCAGGTAAGTGTAATTGAGAAATCCTGCTGGGATTAGGCTCTTGTGGGATTTATCATAGTTATTTATAGATCCTTTAATGGTCTTACCAACACAATATCTGAGGATAGAATATTTCACCGTTGTGATTTCTTTTTTGGGTCCGCATCAATCAATTGTTGTTATGACGGTGAATGGATGTTCTATCACATCCATTATTTCCTCCTCAGACATGGCTGTAGATTAAGTGATGATGTAGGGCTGTAAGTGGCGGACCTTAACAAAATCAGCTGGTGTTTGTTTCCGGTGCTCCTTCGCTGCTAAACCGATCAAACGTGGAGAGAGATTGAGCCAAAGGGATAGAAAAAGAGGGAACATAAGAAATAGGAGCAGGAGTAGGCCCAAGGCCCCTCGAGCATCTACCCTGTCAATCCCCCTTCAGAATCTTATATGTTTCAATGAGATTACCTCTCATTCTTCTAAACTTCAGAGAGTATAGGCCCATTCTACACCACCTCTCATCATAAGACAACCCTCGCGCTCCCTGCAATCAATCTAGTGAACCTCCATTTTACCGCCTCCAAGGCAAGTATATCTTTCCTTAGATAAGGAGACCAAAACTGTGCACAGTACTCCAGGTGTGGCCTCACCAAGACCCTGTACAGGAAGAAATGCACGGACCCACCACGCAAAGCTGGGAATCCATCGTGGGCCGGGAACTCCCTTGGAGCTGCTCCCACTCCGCCACCGTGACTTACCCGGCAGTGTGCATTGATGGGGTTTTATGTTACCCTTCCAGTGAAGCTACGTTGATGGACTGGGAGATGCTCCAGGGAATTTTCGGCTCATGGATTTTTTTTTTTAAATGATATGCTTTCTTCCTCTCGTTTACTGAAGATATTGATTCACACTGGGGTACAGGTCCTTATAAATGCAAGTACTTATTCTTCACAGACTGTGGCATGTCAACGTAGGAATTACTAGATGAAAATAAGACCAAGGTCCATCTAGTTTGCCTTCTACCATCCTGGTAGTCCCGTGATACAACGATAGTGGAGTTATTGACTAATCATAGCCATTAATCTCCATCAATGAGTCTACAACAAACCCAGACATGAGGCGAGGAAAACGCCATTGGTGAAAAGGTTTGGGATCAATAGTTCCAAAGTCACCTGTTACTAAGCATGCTACTTTTTTCACATGTCATGTGTCACAGTATTCAGATACTGTATCCCAAAATATTACTTTCTAAAAATGAATCTATCAAATTTGTACTTCAATGAGGCAATAATAACTTCTTCCAGTGTCTTCTTAGGGAGCCTGTTCCATAGACTGACCACTCGCTCACGGAAATATTGCTTCCACAGATTTATTTTGTGTTTGCGCCCCTTCAAGAACCGATCGTGTCCTCTGGTTCTATTGTTCTGGACAAGGTGAAATATCTTGTCATGGTTTCCATTATCTAGTTCCTTTATAATCCTAAAATTGTCTGGCAGCCCTTTGCTATTTCAGCCAAATGGTCATTCTTCATGCGTGCTGACCTCTTGTGCATGCCCAACTTCCATCGCCCCACCTTTGATGGCCGTGCCTTCAGCTGCCGAGGCCCTAAGCTCTAGAATTCCCTCCCTAAACCTCTCCGCCTCTCTCTCTTCCTTGAAGACGCTCCTTAAAACCTACCTCGTTGACTAAGCCTTTGCTCACCTGACCTAATATTCCCTCGTTTGGATTGATGTCAAATGTGAACTGAACTCAAATTCACAAGCTGCAATGGTGGGATTCGAACACGTCTTTTCTAGCTAATTTGCCCAGGTGTCAGCTGTAGCTCAGAGGGTAGCTTTCTTGACTCTGAGTCAGAAGGTTGTGGGATCAAATCCCACTCCAGACACCAGAGCATAGAAATCCCCAGTGCAATACAGAAAGAATGCTGTGTTGTCTTTTGGATGAGGCTCCGTCTGCTCTCTCAGGTGGACGTGAAAGATCCGATGGTACTATTTTGAAGAAGTGCAGGGGAGTTATCCCGGGTATCCTAGCCAATATTGATCCCTCAACCAACATCACTGAAAAACGGATTCGCTGGTCATTATCACACTACTGTTTGCTGTGCACAAATTGGCTGCTGCATTTCCCACATTACCACAGTGATTACACTTCAAAAAGTACTTAATTGGCAGTACAGAGCTTTGGGGTGTCCAGTGGTTGTATCAATGCAAGTCTTTCTTCCTTTTTATCACTCAAGTGGTTAAGAACCAACCCGGATTGATTGGACTTAAAGGTCTATTTGTCTGTTGTATGCTCCAGGTAATTCTATGAGAATGTGCATTGCTGATTAAAGGGTGCAATTTGCTGTGGGCCATTCATCAAGGTGCAATCATTAAACTAAAAGAATACTGCTCGAACAAGATTGGAGACTTCTGACCATGGCATGGATCTCAGTACAGCTACGAGAAATGCAAAATCACTATTTTTGACTTCCCCTGCATTCTGCATTACCCATAGGAATTTGGGTCGGAGGCTTCCCGCGGGCAATTGTCTCTGACCTGAAACATTTCTATGAATTTACCTGGTGGTCCGGGAGGAGCGTGGGATTCCGGTGGGGAGGCCTTCTCTTCCCGCGCTGCGAAGCGCGCTCCCGTCCTCCAGGTTCCCACGCAGAAGGTGCAGTCACGTGTGACTGCTCAGCCAATCAGGTACAGTATTCCACAGCTTTCTCATTAATAGCAATGGGAGCTCCGTATCTACCAGTTCTCAGTGCTATTAATGGGGAAAAAAAACACACTAAACACATATAATAAAAAATAAAAAACAGACCTCACAGAATTAAAATTAAAGTTGATAAATATCTTATAGAAAAAAAAAATTCCGAGTTTTTAAAACGTTTATTTAATTCTGGTTAAAAATAAATATAACATAGTGAGAAGTTTTTTTTTGACGACAAAATGTGTTTTTTAAATTTAATGTAATTATATTTGTGTATGTTTTTAATCACTTACGCCTGTAATAGTAGGCTATGCACCTGGCGCAACAGGCGCAACAATTTTGAGGTCATTGGCTGGGCAATATATGGGTAAATAGCCCAATCTTGCCGTGCAAATGTCCTCGTTCCCAAGATACGGATTATCTGTTAAGCTCCAGCTTGACAGATCGGAAAAGCCTGTTTTCAGCGCATGCACATTGTGTGCTGAAAACCGGCTTTTCCGATGTCTTACTGGGTCCGTACACACTCCGTACGGGCTCGGGGAGGCCGGGATTTCCAGGCCAATATCTGTGGACTGTCCAATGGGCTTCCCAATGGAAATCCCGGTGCATGTGATTTACATGCTGGAGAAGAGGAGTGACGGGGTGGTGTTACTAGGCACCTCGAGGAGAAAGCCAGACTCTTCTAATACCTCTGATGAAGAGTCACCAACCTGAAACGTTACTTCTATTTCTCTCTCCAAAGATGCAGCCTGCTGTGCTGAGTATTTCCAGCATTTTCTGTTTTTATTCCATTCTAATACTTGCCTGCTCTACTTGGCTCCGCATTAAGACAATTAAAAACATCTTACCTTTTTAATGACCGCCTCCATCCGTCCTTTTTGAAAGACTTGAAAGGAAGACTTGGATTTATATAGCGCCTTTCATGACCACTAGACTTCTGAAAATGCTTTACAGCCAATGCAGTACTTTTGAAGTGTAGTCACTGTTGTAATGTGGGAAACGCGGCAGCCAATTTGCGCACAGCAAGCTCCCACAAACAGCAATGTGATAATGGCTGGATTATCTGTTATGCTGATTGAGGGATAAATACTGGCCATGACACTGGGGATAACTTCCCTGCTCTTCTTTGAAATAGTGCCATGGGATTTTTTACGTTCACCTGAAAGAGCAGACTCAGTTGAACATCTCAACCGAAAGGTGGCATCTCCAAAAGTGTAGCACACCCTCAGCACGACACTGGAGTGTCAGCCTAGGTTTATAAGCTCAAGTTTCTGGAGTGAGATTTGAACCCATAGCCCTCTAACTCAGAGGCAAGTATGCTACCCACTGAGCCACTACAACAGTGATTATACTTCAAAAGTACTTAATTGCCTGTAAAGCACTTTGAAACGAAATGAGGTTGTGAAAGAAGCTTTATAGATATAAATTTTTATTTTCTTCTTTGCATTTGACAGAGGAACCTTGCCTGTGGAGGCGCATTTTTCAAAGGAGGTTGCCTGAGTTGTGCCACAAGACAGAAATAGACCTCCAGCTCACCGCTTCCTCCATCACACATGTACTGCTTTGCCAGTGGTCACATTTGTCCTTAACTTCTTTCTGCTGGGAGTGTGGCAGCACTGAATTCACCCAATAATAGAGATATTTACATCCACCTGAGAGAGCAGTTGGTTTAACGTCTCATCCAAAAGACAGTACGTCCAACAGTGCAGCACTCCCTCAGTGCTGCACTTGAGTGTCAGCCTCAATTTATGTGCTCAAGTCCCTGGAGGGGAACTTGAACCCACAACCTTCCGACTACAGAAGCAAGTGTGCTACCCACAGAGGTGACACTGAGCAGAGCTGACACTCAGTACTTGTCTGGTCTTTATGGCTCAGCTTTCTACTATGCCAAGGGAGTGTGAACAACATTTTGAATTGCAGCTTGCTACCCTCAGTGCCACTCGAAAAGTGATTATATAATTGTGCAACAACTTTATTCAGTGTTTGCTAAGACACAAAGGGAAGCATTTCAACATATTCACCGATGTTGACGGGACCAATACAGGTCTTAGCTACTGCTCCCATTTTTTCAGACCGCAGCTGATGGTAATGATTCTGCTGTTGCCATTTACTTCCCAAACCCGCGACCTCGAACACCTAAAAGGACAAGGGCAGCAGGCGCATGGGAACACCATCACCTCCAAGTTCCCCTCCAAGTTACACACCACCCCGGCATTCCTTCATCGTCGCTGGGTCAAAATCCTGGAACTCACTCCCGAAAAGCACCGAGGGAGTACCTTCACCTCACGGACTGCAGCGGTTCAAGAAGGCGGCTCACCAACACCTTCTCGAGGGCAGTTAGGGATGGGCAATAAATGCTAGGCTTGCCAGCGAGGCCCACATCTCAGGAATGAATAAAAAACAAAGCTTCTCTGGACCCATCTTCTGTTTTGTTACTTGTCCCATTACCACCAGAGTAACATAATGCTCAATTAACTCTTAACACTGGCTGAATTTTGCTTGAATGATTTCCCATCTTGTGCTGATTATACTTCCATACTAGTAAGGGCTAAGAATTAACGATAGCCCGGTTTGAGGCGATGACATCGCCGAGCAATGTTTACCACCTGCAAATGGCATATTCATGTTTAGCGCCCCAAGTGGGGATGGAGCACTAACTGAAGGGTTCCACACTCCTCTTAGGGTGTAAACGGGGGCATACCGCGGGAGCGCTACTGACGTTGCGACGCTAGCAGCCTAGTGCCTAAAGAGGAGGTGAGGTGGACCAGTCAAAAACAGCAAGATAATGGAGGCAATGTTAGCAACATTTTTCTAGAGGTCAGAAAGGTAAGTAACTGTAAATAAAGTGCAATCTGAACACTTACCTGGTCAGTCCTTTCAGAAATCGCCCCGGGATCCTCTTTGCAACGCTTTGCTCTCCCTGTCAGGAGTAGCACCAGGCGCTACGGCAGGCGAAAGCAGTTAAGTCGGTGAATGTGGTGCTAAGAGGGCGTTGCACGCGTGGGACATCACCAAATGGGTGGCGCAAGAGTGCACGGCACCAACTGGCAGCGCAGCCGCTAAACCAACAATGAAGTTCGCGGCAGGCTGTCATAGCGCGGTGTTCGGGCGGTAATGGGTGGTGCTAAGCTTACCAACTTCTAGCCCTTAATTCGGGAATCTTGAATTATCGAAGGCCGCCGGCCTTGTCAAATGTATCTTTGTTAGGTGTTCTGTATCACCAAACATCAAAGGATTAAATGAGCAGTGGATAAATGGTCTGTTGCAATTCCTCGTTGGTTAGACTTTTTAAATGTTTGCAGTAATGGACAAAAGTGGGTTGACCATGTTGCTTACCAATATGGCATTGTGATTGGCACGTGCAGCTCATCTCTTTAGTTCAAATGTGGCCTGATGTTGAATTCGACTTGCACCATTCGTCGATGTCTTCGGCAACACATTCATATCCCACCGCCCATTTCACGTCAGAAAATAATGCGAGTTGAATTTCGCTTCCCCCCCCCCATCTCCCCGCTGGCGCCCCAATAATTTCGCCAGTCAGCTGTACCCAGCTGTGATCCTCTCCCCACCCCCCGCCTTACCTTTTGTCCTTTAATCTCTCCTGCCTTCCACCTTATCACGGACCTTCCCTTGTGTTCTTTCCTCCCACCCCCTGAACCCGCTTTCTGCTCCCTTTCCCTGCATCTGTACTTTCCTAAAAACCTGTTGCAGCTCTAACTCTTTCCAGGTCTGGCAAAAGGTCATCGACCTGAAACGTTAACTCTGTTTCTCTCTCCACAGACGCTGCCTTGACCTGCTGAGTATTTCCAGCATTCTATTGACGGAACCAATTTTGGGACGCGAGCTGTCACAGCTGATCTTACCAGAGGTGCATTGGAAGCCAGATTGTAAGACTAGTTGTGCAAGGTACCCTCCTGAGACAGGCATTGGACGCCTTGCATTATTGCAAATCAGGGTCCTATGAAGGACCCCAATCGGAATTGGTCTGTGAATGGGCCGCATGAGTTCTGCTTTTTGATTCTGGGTCTTGAGCTTAAAATGCCAGTATAGTACTGAGGGAGTGCCGCACAGTCGGAGGTGAAATCTTTTGGGTGAGACATTAATCTGAGGCCTCGTCTGCCCTCTCAGGTGCCTGAAAAAGATTCAACGGCACTATTTCGAAGAGGAGCTGGAGAGTTATCTCTGATGTCCTGACCAATATTTATCCCTCTACCAAAATCAATAAAGACTGATTAACTGGTCATTACCACAGTGCTGTTTGTGGGAGCTTGCTGTGTGCAAATTGACTGCCGCGTTTTCCAAATTACAACAGTGACTACTCTTCAAAAATATTTAATTTGCTGTAAAGCGCTTTGCAACGTCCTGAGGTCGTGAAAGGCGCTATATAGAATCATAGAATCATAGAAATTTACAGCATGGAAGGAGGCCATTCGGCCCATCATGTCCGTGCCGGCCGACAAAGAGCTAATCAGCCTAATCCCACTTTCCAGCTCTTGGTCCGTAGCCCTGTAGGTTACGGCACTTCAAGTGCACATCCAAGTACTTTTTTAAATGCGGCAAGGATTTCTGCCTCTACAACCCTTTCAGGCAGTGAGTCCCAGACCCCCACCACCCTCTGGGTGAAAACATTTCCCCTTAAATCCCCTGTAAACCTCATACCAATTACTTTAAATCTATGCCCCATGGTTGTTGATCCCTCTGCTAAGGGAAATAGGTCCTTCTTATCCACTCCATCTAGGCCCCTCATAATTTTATACACCTCAATTAGGTCTCCCCTCATATCCTCTGTTCCAAAGAAAACAATCCCAGCCTATCCAATCTTTCCTCATAGCTAAAATTCTCCAGTCCAGGCAACATCCTCGTAAATCTCCTCGGTGCCCTCTCTAGTGCAAGCACATCTTTCCTGTAATGTGGTGACCAGAACTGCACGCATTACTCTAGCTGTGGCCTAACTGGTGTTTCAAGCATAACCTCCTTGCTCTTTGTTGTGTTCATACTCTATGTGTTTGTTATAGCTCACTTGACAGGCATTGTGGGAGCTCTTCACACACTGCTGGATCATGCTGGTTTTGGGACACCATTTTGGGAGTTGCTATAAAGGACACAGTTAAGTTACCTTAACTGTTACTCCTGTTTCAATTAGTCTGGTTATTTATGTACACAACATAATTTGGCGCGAGGGTGAATCAAATTAACCTCCCTACACCCCCTCCTTTCCTCTCCAAACCCGGAGACCCTCCAATCCCGTGGCCGAGATGGATAAAAAGCTTTTCCACCTACATCACGGCGAGTGGGTTAGACGGTGACAATGTAACACCAACTCACCGCCGTGCAATACTTATCCACTGCCTCGGCACCAAAGGCCAATGCACCTTTGGCCAAATCAAAGACACACAGTCCTATGACAAAGCAGTAAGCGCACTAGAGAAATATTTTGTGCCAAAGAAATGTATCACGATGGAGAGATAAAACCTTGTCAAAGGGGACAAGGAAATGGTGAGCCAATCAAAATGGTGAATCATTTCATTTACTGAACTGGCCACTACGTGTAACTTTGGAGCACTCACGGAGGAAATGATCAGGGATCAAATTATTGAGAAAACAACGATCCCCCGCATTCGGGAACACTTGCTAATAGAAACATAGAAACATAGAAAATAGGTGCAGGAGTAGGCCATATGGCCCTTCGAGCCTGCACCACCATTCAATAAGATCAGAGCTGATCATTCACCTCAGTACCCCTTTCCTGCTTTCTCTCCATACCCCTTGATCCCTTTAGCCATAAGGGCCACATCTAACTCCCTCTTGAATATATCCAATGAACTGGAGGATGGCGGATGATAAATTGACATTTGACAAAGCAACTCATTTGCTGGT